>NW_018127881.1:3148318-3198540 GCF_001952655.1 Monopterus albus
CTCCTTAAGCCTCCTTACAGCTTGTTCATTAATCACCCTCCTATAGAAAAGATTTGTTTTTGGCCTCTCTTTTCTATAATGGCAGTCATAAACCAAAAATACTGGTAGATGATCACTAATATCATTTATAAGTAATCCACTTGTCATTTTGCGTTCAATATCATTGGTAAATATATTATCTATTAGTGTCGCATGCTGGGTTGTTAATCTACTTGGTTTTGTGATTTTTGGGTATAAACTGCATCTATATAATGTGTTAATAAACTCCTCCGTTCCTGTGTGCTTGTTAGGATTTAACAAATCTATATTGAAGTCACCACATATGACTATTAGATTAATAGGATAATGTTACCTATAAATACATTTCATTTTAAGTTCTTACCTGCCACTTCTGAATAGAAATGTCATTACCAGGGCATGTGGTGCTCTGATTTTTGCTCCATATCTGAGAAGAAAGAAAAAAACTAATGTTAATGACAGCGCTGCCTGGTAACACAACCAAGTTAACCACAAAATACGGATCCTGTTCATACAATTAACGTTGGTATCCTGAACAAAATTCACAATATATCAACAGAAAACAGACTGCTGCAAATACGAGCTAAATGTAATACTGCCCTAAGCATGGCAGCCAGCCAAAAGCCAGCTACTAACCAACTACCGTAGCTAATAGACGTCTATCTGTCATCTCTGTGACTAGACAGTAGACCAACGTTACCGTAGCTGTGCTAGCTGGCTAGTTTACTCACACGGCGCCATTTCTGAATCCCTTCAAAATTGCCAATCCCGCTTTGTATTTTTCCTGCTGCAGCAGATTATTGATTGTATAAAGAAGAGTTTTTATCAGACTTTGCCGTGCCATGACTTTAAATATAATCTGCGGGGCACAAATACACGTTGCACACACATTGTCGATGTGTCACAGAGAATGTGTACCGTAGTCCAGTGGTGCATTATGGTTCCTACCTGTATGTAAATTCAGCTCTAAACGTTTTGTGGTCTTGTTACAAAAATTTAATTAAATTTAATTAAAAATTTTGGGGAAGAAGATAATTATAAAGTCACAAGAGGAAATAAATAACAATTTACTATAAGTATTTTAACAAATATATTTCTTACTTTTGTAAGGTTTGGTGCTGTAGTTCAGTTTTTTATTCACAGAAACCATACAGAAGAAGTTCACGAATATACATGATCAGCTACAAAAAATAAGGAGTGAAGAAAAAGGGAAATAATAGAAAAACAATCCAAAGTCTTTCTTACAAACATACTTAAAAGCTACACAAATCTTTTGGGCCACTGTCAGGGAGTCATCTTGAAGTATGAAAACCTTATTAGTTTCTTTCCATTTACACACATGTAGCTAATTTATACAGTAATACTATTAAGTTAGTAAACTGCCACATATTTAACTGTATTATTTTGTATAAGATGATATTGATAATGTAGATACTGTAGATGTAATGTAACAAGCCAACATTAAGTACAATGATCACTGGATGAAAAAAGTTGCTATACACACACTGTATATACATTTTCAAATATTACTTCCAGCCTTGCATCAATACTACTGTTACATTTATGTGTAAATAGCATTCTATAGTACATTGAAGGGAAATACATTGTAAATTAAGTTTTGATATTTATTAGATTTGCAAAAATGTTTAAAAGTTTTCATTTTAGCAATGGATTATTAAGTGTAATTTGGTGGGTAGCAATGATAACATTGCTAAAATTAAGTCTGTCTGAATATGTTCTTAAGCCACTGGATATTCTTTTATCTGTACCCAAAAATTGCAGCTACTAAGATGGGCATATTACTATTTAAATTTCCTTTCACAAATTGTCATGCATGAGGACAATATGCAAAACAACTGTTGCCTTATTGTTTCTAGAAGAAATATATGTTGGGGCTGGGGTGTGGTAATGTATGGCCAGGTGTATGGTTTTCGGACCAACACCTACAGCTCCAAAACAAATGTGGGTCCTATTTCCCGACTGCCCTTGTTATCAAATAATAGGACAGCATTAATTTTGGTTGAAGTTGGTTTTTACTTAACAGAAGGGTTTAATTAACAATAGTCAGTCCCTTTTTTATATGTCGAACAAAAATAAGACAGCAGTAGTGGACTTATTCTTCAAGATGCCGGGATTCCTGTTCAGGCTGGAGTAAATACCCCGAACTCGTAGACAGTGTTGTCTCCCCTGCCGTCACAGAGCTTTGTATCTCCCTGCGTTTCTCTTTTTTTCCCGCGGGACACTCGCCTGTCACACAGTGACGACGTCAGAACAGATGCGCACTCATACAGCTGTGGGTGAGCACTGCATGTATACAACTATCATAGCAACACTCACTGGGCACTTACTAAACAACACCTTACTGCACCAGGGAGAGTTTCAGTTACTCCCCTTAGGAAACTGTAATTTTATTACCTGACCCGGCTACATATATAAAGAAAAAAATAATGTGTCTTGAACATAAAGTCGCAGTGACAATAAATATTACACCTCAGAAATGTCCTGCAGGAGTCCAGTGTTTTATTTTATTACAGTTTTTTTTCTCAATCAGTTCAATTCACTGTTACATGAAACCCATTCTCCAAATAAATAATATTCAACCACTGATTTCCATTTATCAAAAGAGGTATAGCTTCAAAAAAAAAAAAAACAGTGATTACACTATCAATATAATTTACAATTCAACCAGTACATCTAAAACACTATTTTGCATATTTCTATACATTTAACTGTCCCACGATCTGGAACACAGCAGTGACTAAAACAAAGACATGGTTAATTCAACCAGTTTTAAGTGTCAAGATGTTAGAACTTGATGCTAGGGCAATTATTAGTGGTTAAAATATATGAAAGTACAATTTATTCATTTGGTTCTGCTAATAATTCAACAACCCCTCACAGTAGAAAGTTAATACTGTGAATAAATACAAATCCATTTTAGTTACAGGCCTTTAAAAAACATTTCAACTCCACAGTAATATAGAGTAAACATTTCTTAGCAAGATTAAGACTCATCTTCCTTAACACTCTCCTAAGTCCAAATCAGTGTTTGTTTTTAACAGTATATAATTACTGAAATTCTGTTAAAAATTGAGATCCAGTAACAGAGCTACCTTTTTGTTTACGATTTGTACCTTATAGTGGGTAAAATGAAACACAATTAATAACTTAGCCGTAACAACTGATGTAAACTGTGTAAATCGTTTCGGGGATGCAATGAACTGAGCATACCTGATGACTCAGACTTTAAAGTCAAATGTTTTACAAATAATTCAATAAAATCCTTTGGTAGATTTGTTTCAGAGTAATTTTCTTTAAATGATACTAAAAGAAACAAAGATTAAAATTAGCTAAACTATTTTCAGAAAAGCCATTAAATACACTATTAGGGCTACTGTACACGCACGGCTATGTAACACCCTATAAAACTAGGGCCATTTTGTACTGCATTAATTCAAATCTTAATTATCAGCTTAAGTCTGCAAGTCAAATGGGTCCACTGCTTGGGTGAATTCTATGTATTATATATTAATAAAGACATTTTTTCTACCTTGTAAGTATATTTACATAAACTACATTAGTCACTTCACATATGAAACAGTTAGGATCCAGTGTCTTCATTATTGATTTAGGATAATACTTAATTCTGGATATCTACCAGAGAAATGACTACCATTCAGTGGAATGGGTTAACAAATCACTGATCACTATTACACAGCGCATCCTAATGCTCCCACGTCATGAATAACAGCTCGTAATTTTCAAAAAAAGACCTCATGCTTTTAGTCTTCCTCACAAATAAAGGAAGTGACCACCCCTGGTCAAATAAGCTCACATTATATACAGCACAGGCCACAAGGTAAAGTTTGTCTAATCAAATCACAACCATAACAGTTTCACAGACAACACCTGCAAATATGCAAATGTTCTTTATCTTGGAAACTGAAATCAATAGTAAATGTTGAAACTTAGCAAAGTGTTATAAAAACGATCCAAGAACCTCTTTAGCTCTATTACTGGAAAAATGTTTTCTAAAAAACTACTGCACAGAAAAATACAACCTCTCCTAGGAACAACTGCAATCATCTTACTGCTCACGTAACCATGTGCACACTAGCTCAAAGCTTTAACTCATTAAGTTACGAAGTCAACCTGTCAAAATAGAAGACATTTTTACAACTAGCTTGATTACCAGTTATTACAGAAACTGCAAAAGTACTAAGGTCAGTCCAGCCAGTCAGCAATAAAAAAAAAAAAAAAAACACTCATCCATTCATCCTTTCAACAAATAATAATAAGTTGAGTATGAAAGACCTGAAACTATATTTGCCTTTTACTGTTACTGTTACAGACCTTTTTAGGCTCAAAATGTACAAATATGTTTCTTCCCTTTAAAATGATTCATTCTAGTGCATAGACCCAACAAGGCGACTCTTAGGCCATTACTTACCAAGGATTCATAGATATGCGTGCAGAAACTGCAATTGCGCAACATACAGAGGCATGACAGGGTGAGAGAGGTGTTTCTTCTGCCTCCATCACCTGATAGTGGGCCGAGCAGGGCTGAGTGAGATCAGCGGGATTAACGAGGAACTGATACACACGCAAGCAGTAAAACAGGGTGAAAAGGATTCACAGGTTTCTTGTGGAACAAATTAATTGATTTAATTAGTCTTTTAAATTGATTAGCTAAAAAAAAAACTGCTGTTGTTGCACATGATAATGTAATAGAACATAAAAATGTGTACATCCATCTACAAGTTAACAAGAAGCTCCTGGCTGCCAGGAGAATCTGTTGGAAAGTGCTCTAGTCTGAAATGGATACGACTCCTCCAGGCCCACCACTCCTCCATCCTGTCCTGCAGCTACTTGTCGCACTACTCCTGCCCAAATCCTTCTGTCTCTTCTATGGCGAACATGAGCTTCTCCTTCAGCTGCTCATAGCTCTTGTAAGGAGGGAGGTCCAGACGATTAAAGCTACATGGAGAAATGAGACAGAAACTAAATGACTTTTCACAGGAATATATTGAATTCACCATGTAACCTGCTAGAGTTCCATTCCCAGTTCCATGGTAAACTAAATGCACCGGTCCTTATGTCAAACTATTATCCATACTTACAGATATAAACAATTAAAAATTAAATATTAAAAAAAATGTTTTCCTGCTTCTTCTGTGTTATGATACTGAATTATCTGGTTGCTTAATTTTCTTTTGCCTGACAAAACACACTGAAAAACTGTATCACTCAAGAAACAGCAATGATATCCGCTTGTTAAGTGGTGCCGCAACATTCTGTTTCCGGGTCCAAACTTAGGTTTGTTCTTCTCTTCTCCATATAACAGTGTTGCTATCCCCACTGTTTCAGTAGATCTGAATCAGAAATCATGGGTTAGGTGTCTTTTACTATTATCCTTGCGACGGGAAGGAGAAAAAGAAATGGCTACAGTTGATTAGAAAAGTCACAGTATTCCTAAATTAATAAAATAAAAGCATATAAAAAGTGCGCTGTTTTGCAGTCTTGTAACATTAACTAGCTAGTTAGCACAAAGTTAACGTAAACGTGCGCTGCTGCGCGAGAATCTGCATAGATATAAACGTAATAGACTAACACATTTTACACTGATGAAATTAGCAGTAAAAGTTGGGACCTATTAAAAATGGGTTAGACATATAACTCGATATATATAGCTATATATTGTAATACATTTACTACGACGTGCATTAAAGATTGATTATTATGCCACCAAGTGGAGAGGCAACACTACCTACTCCATTTGAGTATTAAGAATGTAGTCATGTTTTTTTTAACTCATTGATGTCTCACTAAAAAAAAAAAAAAAAAAGATGTTACTGTGTAGAGGGTGACAGGCTCTGCCATTTGGGTCTGGGGGAGTTTGGACCCGGAAGTGGGATGTTATCTTGTTATTCTCACATGGTAACTGTATATATGTAACATATAACTTCAAATGCCATAAGTAAAGGCTAAGTATAACGGAAGGCTTTCAACACTTTGAATCAGAAATGACTAAGACAGCATAGATGTGAACGTTCAATCCTTTTGGACCAGACATCTAGTCAAATACCTGAAAGAGAAGGACATCTATGTAAGTGGCAGTAAAATTCTTGGCCTTACCATGTGTGGCTTCGTGGAAGCCAGTTCTCTTTTCCTACTTTCTCAATGCAGAACTTTTGTGGGCCGTTGCTTCCTATGATAACCAGAAAGAAAATCAGATCAAGAAAACAATTCTGATTTGACATACTGCACAATGCAAATATGTGTGCATGTCCACTTTGCATACCCAACAGGTCAGCAAAGCCACCCACAGGAAGACGACAGGTTCCTGTGACGAACTGCAGAAGTCTCATCCTCTTCTCATTGTCCATCTCCTTTACAAACTGTGAATATATCATTCTGCGTTAATATCAGTCTGTAGATTAATTAGGCCAAAACCATATATTCCTAAATATGGAATGAAAGAGAAAATGCAGTCCAACAAGGAACAACAACAACAACCAGCTACTAAAAACTGCAGTCAGACTGAACAGTACAGTCTGTGGGTGAATGTGCTTCAACACAAACCTGCCAGAACCACAGGATCTGCTTACTACTTCGGGCATAATGTCTATAGATAGTGTTTCTTTGCCAGTCCACCAGGTCTATCTCCTGCATTCCACACAGCATCACCTGCAAGCAAGAAGGAAACAAGATGGAGTTATACCTATCGTACATTATGATAATTGGTTTTAATACAGACCATTACAGCATCAATTTTGAGGGAACAACATTAGCCAAACATAAAATGTCCCTGTTTTAGTACAGGTTCTAGAGAATTGGTTCTAGTTTCTTCATTACCTCTAATTCTTTAGCATCAAAGTACTGAAGGTATTGCTGGGGCAGAACTTCATTGAAACCCTCAAAGAATGCTTGGGTCTGCTCTTCCACACCTCTAGACAGCCTCCACTCTGCTACCAACCTGTATACAAAAATAGGAACATAAAGTAAGGCAGTGCTTCATTTGTAAATCATGAGATCCTGGAATATCACCTGGTGACAGACCCAGCATTTTGATATGCGGAGAGGAGGTCCTGCAATGAAAAACATTTCCTCAATGACAGGTGCGTTTGCATAGTTTCCACATTAAGGGAGCAGCTTAGAGGCAAACTATTTGTGTGTTTGTAGCGATCAAAAATAAAAAAAATAAAAAATTCACAAAAGAAGACACATTTGCACGTACCAGTTATAAATGTTGAACACAGGTGATGCTAAATACATTAGAACTGCACGGCTACAGCCTCTAACCCGTTCAATCACTAGCAAGCCTAACATTATACTTAGGGCCTTAATACTCCACTACACATTAACATTATAGTCACAGTATTACAGCAACAAATTTAAAGTACAGAGACTGTAAAATGCAGTAAGCTTAAATAAACCTGCTCTTACTCTCCATTATTTAAAACAGCCCACAATATAGTCATTGGACAGGAATCTTCTTTCATGTTATTCTGTGCTATGTTTCAGTCCTTTTGAAATCCATGACCTCATCATCAGACTGGCTTGTGCTAACTTTTTCTTGCGGGCCAGTTTGGCCTTTTTAGCTTTTGATTTCTGACTAGCTTTGCCCTGCTCCGACTTGAAATACTTGCAAGGCAAATTTGCCTGTCCTTTTCACATTTTTGCCCTGTGGCTAACATAATGTTATGCTAAATATGCACCTGACTCAGTGTGACCTGCACAGGCTGTTTATGTTGTGACATAATTAGTCTAACTGCCTCTTTTTATTGTATATATGCTGTTGTAAAAGGCTAGTTGTATAGTATTAGACCTGGGACCTTTTATATATTATTCATATATTCAATTTCTTCCATATGCAAATTAAATGCCAGGTCCATCACAACAGGTGCTGCTCACAATCTGAGAGGTGCCGAGTCCGGATCGGGCTTGTTGCTCCTGAACTAAAGTAAATAAAGTAAAGACGAATTGTTGAAATGATGAATTTGACCTGTGTGCAAATTGAGAGTGATCTTTAAACTACTGGTTGCTTAAAATATTAAAGACTTGTGTAGTAATTTCAATGCATTATATTCTTGCTATGATTTCAAGTCGGCTTCGTTGCCAGTCAGTCAGTTTCTAAATGTGTTAGATATAAAAGTGAATGTAAATGTGGTGGTTGAAGACAAATGGCGGATAAGACGCAGCGGTACCTGATGTATTCTTCCTTGTTTTCCTCAGTTACTTGGATGTTACCTCCATCTGGTTTCAGCTCATGAGTGGTAACCTCCCCCAGGATCTCTTTGTCGACTGAGAAGAACATCTCCAGACCGCACTCCTCTATGTTATTATCCCTGCAGGCCATAGAGTCATTATCAGCAAAACTGGAAAACACTCAGAGAGCACACACCTCTACTGAGGCAACAAAGTCTGTTACATTTTTCTTTTGAATTACAGAAGATTTTAAGAAATGTTTGACCTGCATGTGGATCTGGATAAGTCACAGAGAAAGACTACATGAAGATCTCAATCATGGCTAGGGTTTTGCCTAAGGGTGAATTGTGCAAAAGTCATATAGGCTGTCCATGTGTCCTGTGCCATGACGGATGTAAGTTATGGCACATTAGTCATGATTCACCTACAGGTGAAGTCATCAAATTTTGTTGGATAGCTCTGGATTTATATATATTATGTGTCATCTAAATTTGGCTTCAACCACTTTATTTTTGAGTCATGTATGTATGTACCAAGTACGACTGAATAGTTACATTTATAAACTGTCCATAAAAATTAAGAAATGAGAAGTTTTCCTCTCAAATCAATTATCTGTGTGCACTTATTAAGAATAATAGCCTTTAGTATTAAATTGTTTATATATGTTTAAGAGATGTCAAAGATAGCATGATGTTAAACAAGCAAAATCCTAAGTATGAAAAGTGTATCTATGTATTTCCATCCACATTCATCAGCTCAACAGTGAAACAGACGCTAATATAATAAACTAGGGTACACCACAGCAGATGACCAACATGCCATTTTAAGGTAGGTAGGTAGAACTTTATTGATCCCACAGTGGGGAAATTCCAGTCCTTAACCGAAATTAACCACCCAAGCCCTCCGCATCAAGTACATGTTCACGAGTAACCCTAACCCCATCAAGTCACATATCAAGGTTTGCATCCCCAGACCTACTTGATCCAGATGAGTGAGTTGTAAAACTCTGGATCTATGGACTCCAGGTCTTTGAGAGCCAGAGGTTTGTTCAGAATACGCTTGTAGAAGGGCAGGGAGAAACCGGTGTCAATGAATTTGCCATGGAACAAAGCCTAGAAAGGAAAGGAAAGGCTGTCAGGTGTTATGATGAAATTAATCACGCCATCACTCAAATACTGACGGCATAGTTAGTGTGCTGATATTAAGGTACCATGGCAATGAAGCGTCCTATGAACTTGAAATACTTGAGGTGATCAGGGTTGATGTAAGAGGCAGGGTTGATCTGCAGGCAGTAGTTGTCCTTGCCAGCATACTCAAACAAACAGTACATTGGGTTGAGTACCTCGTGAGACAGCAAGAAAAACCATTCCCTGAGTATAAACAAGACACAAAGAGAACAAGACACAGAAACGGTTAAGTGGAGAAGATCATGGCTGAGTGAGGTGGTTTGCACAATGTTATTATTAAAGCAGGTTTTGTTTCGTGGGTGAGGGTGGTGTCGTACAAAAGACAACAAAACACACCTTATTACACAGTACAACTAAGCCAACAAAAAACTTCAGTTGAACTTACCTGGCCACACCTCCATAGTCCAAGCCCTCCTCTCCAGGGAAAATGATCCACAGTCTCCGTCTCAGGTCTTGAGGGTGGAGGCTCATGATCTTTGAATGCAGACAAAGAATTAGAACAGTTCCACACCTGCAGCATTGGCAAGCAGAGGTGTAGTGCTAGTTATTAAAGTACAGGAGCCTACCTATGACTCATTCATGTGCAAGGTTAAATTGTGGCTTGTTTCGAGGGCCATGTAAACAATTTTCCTACTGTGGCAACTGTAATTGCCCACATAATCAAATGTTAGGCTGATTTTATTCCCTGGCAGAATGTGAATTAGTAGCCATTTGTCACAGGGTGAATGTTATAACAATAGATAATCTTATTACTAGAGCATAATCTCCACGGTGGACCAGGGGACACGTCCCACTCAAAAGATGAAAAAACAGAAATTCTTAAGTTAAACGTGGCGTCTGTTGCTGCTGCTGATATAACAGCCTCCTGGTATATTTAATTACAATCACAAAGTAAATCTCATTGTATTTTTTTGTAGTAGAAACACTGCATTATTAAGTACTCGGTATCATTACTCGGTATCAGCGAGCACTTAAATGCATGTGCGTGTACTTGGTCTGAGAAAAGCGGCATCGGTGCATCCCTAGTAAGAAGACAGAGTACTGAGATCACCTGTTGGAATGAATCCTCAAACAAGGTTTTCCGGGAGACGGTAATCTTAATGTGCTGAGGCATTGACAATTGCTAAGAGGAGGAAAAAAAAGAATATTAACTAATATTGACATTTTAGACAACTAACAACTTGAATGCTTTATGCATCAGCAAACTGGTGATATTCATTTTTATCTTTGCATATTCAAGTACCAGTAAATATCAAAAGACAGTGCCAGCTGACAATATGACAATATAGATCCAATAAGTTTATCATTTACCACGTGTGCTGGGGTGTTCAAACAGCACATACCTGACACCAGAACCTGAAGTATTGCACTTTGGCTTTGAAATCCCTGACATAGGTTATCTGTGGCCCATTCTCACTGTGGACAAGACCGGAAGAAAAATCCTCACCATCAAAAAGCACATTTAGATGACATCGTTATAAATATTAGTAATTTGACAAATGTAATTACACTTCCATTCTGTTCCTGTACAATTCTGATTCAACTTTGTCAGGCTGCTACTGATCATTATCATCATCAGACATACAGATCACTAATTAAAATGCATTTAGACATAGAATGAACAATCATTTTTATATTGATAATGAATTAATTTACTCTGTGTATAGTAAAACTGGTTCCTTTTAGGAACAATAGCATCTATCTCTTAATGTAGACTTCAAGTTTGTTCTTTTCCTGTGACAGCTTACAGTGAAGATTTCCCTGTGCGGGGATCAATGTAGGTTGTTGTTCGCCTGTTGTGGTCTACAAAGTAGGGGATACCGTCCACAGTGAACCTCATCTCCCAACCCTCTGGCAGGGGTTTGTCATTCAGCAGACTGGACAATACAGATCGATGTGAGTCAAAGTTGACATTACTAGGGAAATTAGGGAACTGAATATTAAACAAAACTGACAGTACACAAAACGGAACATAAAAATGATTTATGTCCACATCAAAAATATAGATTATAATATGTGCATCACTCAAAATATTAAATGACTACCATGAAGCTGTGTTTCTCAACCTTAGGCTTTGCTAGAAATAAACAGGGTCACAGAAAATATAATCAGACTACTAAATATTACATGTATACAAGTATATTTTGTTTGAAATGATCATTTTTTGAAACAGAATATAAAGGTATGCCAAACTCAAATTTAATTGGAGGAATAATGAGAATTCCAGAGCCTTAAAATTAATATAAACCAGGAAAGGTTTTCAAAAAACATGCCCTTTCGTTTTTAACAGTGAACAGTGAACCTAACAGTCATCGACTGGTTACATTGGACAGTCAGATGCCCTTCCCTTTCAGCAGTTTATTTGCTGATTCAGTATAGGCACAGTTTACAGTTTGCTGTACAAAACGAGTCTTATTTGAATCCAGTGTCTAATATTTTTATCTTCAACTTTCTGCATGCAGCTGCAGATTAGGGTCATTTCCTTAGTTAAGACAGTTGATAAAATCTATTTATTTGTAAGCCAAAAAGAAGGACAAAAATGCTGTCACTCAGAACTTTGGACCACTTGAATTTCTATACTCCGTGAAAAGTATTATGAATACAGGCACTGAGCATGTCAGTGACACTTTAGTACCTCTCATAGGCAATAAAGGGAAAGCATAGTTGAGGTAACTGCACCATCATCACTGACAATTTTACATACAACTTTAAGCAGAAGCTTTAATAAAATGTTACACTGTTAGAATCACAAAGGTATGACAGCATGAAGCATCATGTTACACAGTGAGGCACAAGCACACTTACCCCTGTGTCCTGGGATCCTCCCACTGTGTCGCGCGAGTAGGATGATGAACAAAATACACTCT
This sequence comes from Monopterus albus, assembly GCF_001952655.1. NCBI lineage: Eukaryota > Metazoa > Chordata > Actinopteri > Synbranchiformes > Synbranchidae > Monopterus > Monopterus albus. Next base: position 3,160,599 of record NW_018127881.1, read on the forward strand.
GCCATTGGTGTCTGTTCTCTTCTCTGACATAAAACATGTATGATATAGATTTTTTTTCAGTATTAATTTGTCGTCATGCATAGCTACTAACTACAAAGCCACAGCTCTACAAAACATCTTTATTATACATTTCAGTAATTAAACTTACACTATGTCTAATGTTCAGTCATAGAGTACTTACCCCAACCATGTGGTAAAGGTCCCAGGGGGTCGAACTCTTTATTGGCCGTAGCTGCAAACTGGTCTTGGAGCTGAACAGAAGAGAGAACATGACACTAATTCCAAAACAAAAAATGTCAAAACTGCTTTTACAAATTACCACAAAGCAAGTGTAATAGCCCATATACTTATCCTGATTCCCACTGGGTGTTAAGCGTTTCTCAAACATATCACTTAAAACATGCAAATAGCTGTTATCCATTACTAGGATCCAATACTGTTGATGCAGAACCTCACGTTAGCTCATTTCAGTTGAGTTGTCAAATGTGTGATCTTAAAAAAGAAATGAGAATGACTGGGACTTTTTACAACCCTGGTTTTTACAATGAGATGAGCACTGAAGCCCTGCTGAGCTGCTCCCAAGTCAGTGTGGTTGCAGAACATAAACAATGTTTATGTTCCGTACCTTGATTATGTGGGGGCACACGAGCTGCTCAGAAGACAAAGTGGGGGATTCCATTTTCAAATCGTGTTGCAATGAAATTATGGGTAAAAAAAAAAAAAAAAAAAACATTAAAAAAAAATCAATGCTGAATGTGTAAGGACTTTCCCTCCGCGCAACATTTCAGCCAATCACATGTCCCACTCAGCCCTGGGTGGAAGCAGGACCAGCTGAGCTCAAGTCAGCACGATTACCACCTGCTGCTAGGAACATGTGGAAACGGAGGCCAACCTGCGCCTGTCCGGCTCAGCTTGATTAAAGTGGGTTGACTCATGAAAATAGAAAGCCACCAGAAGTGTCAAACGCAAATCACTTCATTTGGGGAGCACATCAAAAATGCTGCTAACCAAAAATGTATACAGCATTATTATAGTGCAGTGTTATATGGTAGAAATAAATGCTTTCAATACTTTCATGCATTGCCCTACAGTACACAAGCATTTTCTTTATTCCTCAAAATATCTACTTAATTTTCCTCATAAATAAATCTGAACAAACACACGTTTGTAAAAAAAAAAAAATCTTCAAACTGTGTTTCATGAAAACAACAAATCTAGCAAATATGGCTATAAGTGTTCTCACCCCATAAATGAACCTCTGGTTAAACTGCTGCATGGCCCCCTGCAACTGGCTGCGCTGGTGCTGCCACTCCTCATAGTTACGCACTGACTCCTGCGTTGGGCGTTGCCATGTAGTAGTTCTGGTTATGTGATCCACATAGTACACCCTACCCATTGGGTCCACCCTGCGCTCCCACCTACAGAAAAGGGAGAGCTAAAATAAGGCAGTGCTGAGTAGGCCAAACAGCAGGTGTGCCCTAGAGCTTAACCTAGATCTCACATAAAAGCAGAAACAATGGTTATTTAAATCAGTTACACAATCACCTGTCATGGACATTATAATAAAACCATAATGTGAATTTAAAAAAAGAGTGCAGAACTACAATAATGGTAGAAGTGGTTATAATATAAGTCTGTGTTAATCTGAGATCATTTAAGTGTTTTGGTACCCTGTAGGTAAAGGCTCAGGCCTGTCCCAGGTTGTCCTTTTCTCAATGTGATCCACATAGTACACACGTCCATTCTGGTCCGCTCTTTGCTCCCACCTGCAGAGACAATACAAGTGGGTGAGCTAAGGAAAAGGACAGACAGCAGGACCCAAAATGAAATCAACTGCAGAGAAACAAGATTCTGCCACTGAAAAACTTCTTTAAAATACTTAAAACTACATAATATAACAACACACAAACATTTCTAAGGCTTCAGTCTAAAATGCCTGTTAACAGTGGCTCTAGTGAAGACTTGTAGAACGAGGTATAGTGGTGATCTCTTTTACCCTGGGGGCAAGGGACCATTGCTCATTGGTGTTGTTCTTGGAGTTGCTGTGGCTGGAGCTGCTGAGGAAGAAGAGTCCACTGGTTTTGGGCCACTTGCTGTCTGTGAGGAACTTGCTGTCGCAGCACCTGATTCATCCTGCTGATCTGAGCACCCACTGGCAGATGCCTGAGAGGAGCCATCAGAAACTGGGCCCTCACTCAACTCGCTAGGTGAGGAACTGCTGGAAGAGGCTGGGGAGAGGACTGGGGACAAGTGCAGAGAAGAAGCCTCTAAGTCCGAGAATTCATTTGTATTTGCCTTTATGGGTATTGGTACACACAAATGTGCACATACTGTTTCTATATGTGAAAGAAAATCCATAGTATGTGACAATGGAAAATGTCTGGTAGGTCAAACTGTATATAAGCAAATGTTGTACTGTGAATTCTCATGCTTCCCCTACTTGGTGAGACCGCAGGTCTGCGGGGCATTGGCGGAGGGGGTCGGGCAGGTCTGGGAGGACGCAAGGCAGTGGAGCCCCCTGGAGACTGGGAAGGAGAAACCATACCGTCGACAGAATTAGGAACAATGACCCACTCCTCTGAGTCACTGGAGGGAGACGCGTCTCTGCTTGACCTGAGAATCAAAATGTGAATATTAACGCTCACTAACCCCAAACACAAGATATGCATTAAAACATGTATAGGTCAGTAGGTTAATTAAATGTTTGCTAAACCTGTTACTAGTGTCCCCATTTTGTCTTTTATTTCCATTTGGAACAGCAGCTACAATGACAGAGAAAAAGAAGGCAAGTGAAAAAAACTGAATGAACTGAAAAAATTCAGAATGCTACAACTACAGCCTATAGTTGGAAGGAAAAGTTTTGCTTTGGCACTTCAATGTTCAGAATCAGAATCAGTTTATTGGCCAGGTGTGTTGGACTCAGGCACATCGGCTCTCAATGTGTAAACAGTAAACCAGCATAAGGCTGTGTAATATAACAAAATAGCAGTATTAACATCAACAACCAGTGCAAACAATGCAGAAAAAGCAGTATAAACAGACAGTAAACAATGCAGACAACAAGGAAATGTTCATTGAAATGAGATAATTAGGGCTAAAAATACAGTACTTAAAACAGAGTACTAGAGACCTGTTCATTCAGAGCACATGTTCATTTAATAAATACTAGATTTTCTTGAGGCAGATACTGGTAAAAGAACTGTGGCTAAGATATGTAAAAAGAAGAAGGTTTCTAGTGAAAAGCATACTTTAGTGCTCCCTGGAGAGAAAGATATATAATGGCAACACTGACTCAAACTTGTTGGTTTTGTAGTTAAGGTTTTCAGACTGTTATTGTGGTCAACCCTGTACATGTGTGTATTAGGTTTATCTCTGTGTGTGGTTCCTGACCATATTCTCTTTCTAGTGAGGTGAAGGTTTCTGGGTCCACCTGCATGCCGTCCAAACAGACTGACAGATCACCTACAACATCACGAGGGTCTTTGTCAGAGCACAGCTGCAGTGTCTGCACCACCTCATACACTGTTGGGGACAGAATCAACATATTTACCACAACAGGAAAATGTGCTTGTAATTTGCAAGACTCGGCAACTAATTATACAATAACCCACATTAGCCCATCGAGACAGAATAAGAACATATGCTAAGTTTGAGGATTAGTAAAAATTGCCCATGCATATATGTAAATGCTTTCCCTAATGATATATCAGAGATAAAAATAAAAAAATATATACATATATATATATCCTTAGAAACATTTTCCAACAGCTTCCCTCACTGGTTCCTCATAACCAGCTCATCTTCAAAATAACTTGTTACTGTTGTCATCCTTGCATGTGAGAGTAGATAACACAAATGTACTGTGAAGGATTGTGAATGTTAGCTCAAAGGTCACTTGAAGATCTTTGCCATCTCAGGGCCACAATATCAACACTGACTGCACATATTGGTTTTCTATTTTTCATGTTTAAAATAGGTTAAATCTTATTTCAATGCAGTGCCAGCATAGCACATACATTTGCTCAGTCCCTCTGTGCCCTGCTCTATTTCTCTCTCACACATACACACACCACAACCATGACAACAGACCATCTGTGAACAGCTCCTCCTCTGTGTATGTGTTTTTTTAAACACAACACTATCAATCACAGAGATCCAGCTCTTCTGTTATTAGCATAAGACTAGCTAAGCTAATGTTAGAATGCAGCTGTTGCAGAGGTTAGCGTGCTGTATATAACAAGGATGCATATGGACTGCTCTGCAAGTGGATAAAGTTAATGCTAGTTCATAAACTCTGATCCTGAATGTTTGCCCCCCCCCCCCCCCATTCCAACACACATGGGTTCATTTCAAATATATACTGGCCTCAACCAGTGCTACTGAAGAAGCAAGAGGGGGTCAGGAAGAGGGAGCTGAAGAGACAAATGCAGGGGAGGAGGTGGGCAGCAGCCAGCATGCTGTTGCTGTGAGAGAGCTAGCCAGTGCCAAAGGCACAGGTGAACAGCAAGCACAGAGGCACTATACTATTACTATATTAAAAAAATATGTATCTGAAAGCATGACCCTTCCATGCCGCTCTAAGCTACTACCAAGTAGAATCAAATTCTGTGGGAAACACTGCATCAGGCTAGAGTCATACAGAAGGTGCAGCTATTCTTTTTAGATCCCCATCAATCATTACATAGTGAGATTAAGGAGGAAGGAGGTTTTATCTTCCAAGAGGTGATAGAAATCAACAGACGAGGTCTTTTATCCCCACAGTTATTGGTTTTTTTTTTTTTTTTTTTTTTTTTTTTTAAACGAAATGGGATTTGTGTGGGTTGGAATTGGTGCTCTGTGGTTTTAAGGTTTTAAAGAATTATGTCCTGCCCTCAGTGCTGACGACAAGTAATCAATGACAGTGTGGTGTGTTGTATGTGTAAATGGTAGGTAAGTTTTAATTGCATTATTGCCAAGATTTTATTGCTGTATTCTATTTTATTGACTGTTTTCCAAATTATCTCTTTGGACAGTTTTACTAACTTAATTTGGGGCATGTTCAGATGGCAGTGCCAGCCAGCTCAGAGAACTTCATTCACATGGGGTATAACAAATAATATGGCCTTGAGGGGCTACTAGCAGAGCTTTTAGGATCTTGTTGGCAAATTAAAAGAAAGCAGCTGTAACACAAAATATGGACCAGACTTTAACGTCACATGTTTAGTGCATGCTAATCAGCTCTGATAAGATCCATTGCACTGAGCATAGAGAAAGTGATGCGTCAGTGAGGGAAAAGAAAACCTAGTAGTACATTTTGGTTGTCAAACGTATCAAAGCCCAATAAATCATTCCCATAACAAACACAAGCAGATATGTACTCTTATACAAGTATCAACAAAATAATTTAAAACTGAGCAGAAAGTTTGGAATAGTTTTGGTCAACTTTTAGAAAATTCAACTGAAAAAATAAAAGCACAAATAAAAAGAAGTATGAACTTGCATTTCAGGTCATTAGCCTTAAGGATCTCACGAATCTCCAGAGTTGCCAGTCCCAACAGGATATCTGACTTCAGTGTCTGGTGGCTCCAAACACGAAACGTCAGTTTGCTGACAGGGGTCACAATTCTGCAGAAAAGTGAGAAAATGGCAGGACAGTGTGTGAGCCAAGAGCAGAGAAAAAGGATGATCTGCACCAGTGCTGAAAAGATTTACAGTGAACCAATCAATCACACACCCACAAAAGAAACCCCATCTTAATGAAGATATAATCCAGGTAAGATGCACAGTATGGCTGGCTACCTATCATACCCTAAAAGATGATCTGGATCCAGTATGGATTAAGGATTTTAGGATGCATTTTGTGTTGTTCTGGATCACATTTTTCACAAAGGACCCATTTGCGGGAGCGAATGTTGTGCCTTGGTGGAGGTACATGCTCTCTCTGAGTGCTCTTTTTTTAAATCTGTATTGTTTGAACTGATTATACTTATTGCACTATGCGTGATGACTGAATAAATAATCTAAACTAATAAACCTTTGCTAGTCAAAACAATGTGAGGATTTATTTGCTATTCAGTACAGTTGATAAGCAGTTGGTCTAATGATTTATGCATTATTAATAAAATACATGTATGGTAGGTTATTAGTTTAGCTAGAGAGTCACTAAATAATTGATACACAGTGAGCCCTATGTTAATGGCACATTCACAACCATAGTAAAGCTTTCAGTGTTCTTCCGCAGACTGTGTGGGCTCACTTGCTATCTTCAGTCAGATATTACATATTTGTGTAGCAATGCATCGTGAACAATATGCCATGATTTAAAAATGTGACAATATGCATCATGCAAGAGGGGGTCATTGTCTTAACTGAGCTGCTGTTGACCCTGACATTCACTAGTTAGCTACAGGTCATTAACCACACTCTAATTACACTCTCATCTACACAATAAAGGAAATGTCTGAATGAGAAACTAAATGTTTGGAAATTGTTTTGTGATTTACAAGAACAAGTAAATAACCGTGACACTAATTTTCATTCTCACTGTGTTATTGTGAGTGTACTGAACTGTAGGCCCTGTATCGTGTATCATTACACCCTTGGTAAAAACAGTTCAGATTTATAATATTTCTACCATCTGTTTCTAGCACATCACCTAGTAATTACCCAGCAATTTCTTCAACTGCTTTCTCTGCTATCACAAACACTGGGCTGTACTTACACCGTGAGAGCTTGCTTCCATTTGGGACTGTGTGTGTTGTTGCACTTGTCAGTCCTCTTGGACTGGCCATCCACAGCTACCTCAACATATGGACTAGGACCAAACCAGTTCTTTTTGTTTTCTTTCAGCTTGGCTGAAATTACTAGAAAGGCAGACACAAATAAACACCACAGTGACATTACAGATAACTGCACCTTTCAGATTTCATCAGAATTAATTAGCAGTTGATTTTGCTACAATATGCTGATTCCATTAACTTGTGAATATAGTAATACCAGTACTCCCTCCAACCTCTCAATGCTGAATACAACAGCAGTCAGTGTTTGCCCTTTCTGGATGTTTTACTATAGGATTTGAATGACCCATAGCCTATAGCTTCCCATATTCAAAGTCAAAGATAACTGTACACAATAACTTCATTAGTCTGTCAAATTTGTTGTTTAGTATTTGTTGACACACTTACAACTCTGGCAATAAAACAACTCACTTGTGACTTGCAATTGGGCCTTCATGGTTCATCCATAACACCACAGCGTTGTTTGGCAGCACTGAAAGGGCCTGCAACAACTGCAGCCAGTGACATCAGATATAAACATTAGACACGCCCTGCATGCAACCTATTTAAAGAGTGATTAGGTTGCTACAGTCCGTGGAAACTATGACCTGGACTTGCAATGGTAATGTATGCACTTAGGAGCTAAAACAGGGGGCATGGTATGTCAGTTTGACGTATATGAAGACTTTTAAAAAGTGTCACTGCAGTGATGCTGCTGACTCAAACATAAATTAACCTTTTGATCCCCTCATAAACACAAAGACAAATACTTCCAGTGAATTAGCTTTACAGTATGAAGTGAAAGTACCTGTGAACGTATTTGAAAATCAATTCTGCTTCTTATCACCCCACTATAAAGCAATCTAATTTAATTATTGCCTGTCTATATATAACTCTTACATTTTGTACATTTTTAAAATGTGTGGACTTTACACCTCTGCTGCCTTGTCTGCTGAACAGAGATAAAATCCGGATCGTGTTAATGTTGAGACATACACTGCACAAAGATACACGTTACCCAGTGACTTGTTTTAATCCTAGCTAATTCAAGAAACCATCGAGTGCCTTTCATAACAGAGCATCCCATCCTTTATTTGGCTTGGCTAATTTAAGCCTCACTAAACCTACCTTGCTAATCTTTTGGCAATTTCCTTACAAGACAGATTAAATGCTAGGCTATGACACACCTTTATATAGCCTAACAAAAAGATATTAAGGGTATCAGACTGTAACAATAAGGTGTCAAAGAGGCGACGTGTTCTCCGCTATCTGCAACATGAAGGCACTACAAACTGTAACTTGTTAGCTTTCTCTGGCTGGTTAACAGAGGGTTAGCCAGCCGGGGATTTGTTGTCAAGACAACTTCAAACAGCAGCTGTTAATACGTGAATGTTTTTGAAGGTGACGTTGTTAGTGTGTGATACTGGCTATAGCGTGAATAGTTCATGTGAATTAGGGATACTATTATACTGTAAGAAGTCCCACTAACGTTACCTAGAGCAACTTTGCTCGCCGACGACCTGAACACCGAGGCTTCAGCTAACCATGCATCAACTAACGCTAGTAAGCAATGCTAATACCACCCAGCTCCCTGAGAAGCTCCGATCATTCGGTCGAGGAAATCCCACACCTCTCATTCAGTGAAAATATTAAATTCCCATACCTACCAGAGAAGATAATACAGGACCAAATTTAGCTCCGGCTATGCCAAGATTGTTGACAAGTAACAGCCTGCCATCAAAACAGACCTTCCCTACGTCTTCTCATTTAGTTTTACTGGCGGACCAACATTAAAAGATGTATGCCGCCCCCTACTGCACCGGAGTGTGTAACAACAGCATATATTGTACCTGTTTCACCTCACCGGAACAAGACTGGATTTCCGGGATATATTTTTCACAATAAAAATAAACGGGGGGAGGGGGGGGGGGCTGTATGTGTTGCAGAATTTAGACCTGTCTTCTCCCAGACTTTTCCTAAGCACTAGAGTTACAAAGTGATTTCACACTAAAGAAAATGAGTTTTTTTATACAGCCATTCATTCTTAGTCTTGACAATAGTTTGAGAGAACTTTCCTAACTTAGCCCACTTATTAGCTTTTCATGAGCTTTCAATTACATCACACTGTTTCTCTTCAGCTGATAGAATTTGCTCTATTGTCACTGACTGTCAGATAGACCTGATCTGGAAGCTCAGTAGCTATTATCATCTGTGTCCATGGCACACTTTTAAGACAACTGTATGGTTGAAAGGCACTGGAAAAGCAATTGGATCTTGAGTTGTGATTGTTTGTCTAGACTGTGCACAATGTTTTTTAGTTTGACAGTGATGATTGAAAGATAAGACCATCTTGAGCTTAGGGAAATGTTTGTGTTCATTTTCATTCTTTTTGAGTGGTTTACAAACCAAATATTAACCAAAACCACATTATTAATCAAAAATATAATTCTTAGATTAATCATAATGAAAACAAAAGTTAGTTGCAACCCTAAATGATGTAATTTTAATGAATATTCTTCGCTTTTTCACATTCCTAGATTTAATGGTTGCTTGTTGCACACCCAGTTTGTGATATTTATATACAACTGCTGGTCCTACCTGTCTTCAATTTACTATTATAGATATTACAATATTAAGCAGTAAGTAGTAGCAGCTGCAGCAGTTTTTAATTCAGATTATTTTTATTTTGAAGGCACTGAAACTGATGTTACCATATTACCGTAAAACAGTTTCACAATTGAATTACAAAAGAACACTTAAATTGTTTGTTACTGTGCACGCTACTAACTAGTCTAATTAATACACTGTTTGTTGCATTGATTGATAAAACAATAAAACTATTACAATTAAGTGACGTCTTTTTGCACACGCCCACGTCGGACATCCTTAAGCTTGGTCTCGTGATAACCATAGACATAGTGGCTAGTCATATTAGCAAAGTGGTTTTGATAGTAACGCGTTAAGGAAACAACAGAAGAAGACGAGGAAGCCAACTCTTAGCACGGCTATATAATTTACGAATTACATTTTCCTTAGCTAAATGAACCGTTGCGAAATAACCATAACGATTATTGAAGGAAGATGCTGTCTCGTCTACTGAAAGAGCACCAGGCGAAGCAGAATGAGCGGAAGGAGTTGCAGGGTGAGTGATCGCAGTGAGCGCTTACTGCTGGCTAGCTACATTGCTAACTGATGCTAAAAACAAAGCTTTTTAGGAGGGCCCCGTTTTAATTGTATCAGAGTGGGATCAGAAGAGACAGAGAAACCATGGATCCTGTTGTGCCTGGAAACGGAAATCGAAAAGGCATGGATTAAGAATAAATTAATCATGGCATACTGTCACGACAGTATGACTGGACTGGACAATAATCCTCAGTGCGATACCTGTAAATATACATTATACAGATTTGTACAGGTCTCTATTTTTAAGCACTCTGTTTTTATTCCTATTTATCTCGTTTCACAATGAGCATTCCTCTGTCTGCATTGTTTACTGCCTGTTTGTACTGTTTATTTTGCATCGTTTGCACAGTTTGTTGCTTGTTAATACTGTTTATGTTGGTTTACTTGCCCCTTGCTGTTGCCTTGCGTGGGGATATGTACATGCATATTGAGAGCCGCTGTACCAGAGTCAAATTCCTCTGTATCTGACACACCTGGCCAATAAAACTGATTCTGACTCTGATATGTTGATGCAGATTGAGCATATGCTATGGAAGCTGGGTCTAATGATAAAAACAATTATGCTAGGAGTTAAAGGAAGTACATTAAACTGTTTCAAAGATTTGCTACTTTGCAGATATATTCAAGTCAGAAGAGCCCCATTTTTTATATAGTGTTGACAATTTTTTCTGTGTTGGCTTTGTTTCTCACACAGAGAGACGCAGACGTGAAGCTATTGCAGCAGCCACCTGTTTGACAGAAGCCCTGGTAGACCACCTCAACGTTGGGTATGAAAATGATGCTGACTGCCCCTGCTGTTTTGTTACACTTCACAGATGGCACTTGCGGGGAAACGAGTATGAGATAGAGAAGGGTATATTTCATTCACATGATGCTGTATATTTTATGTCTACAGCTTCATCTTTGACAACACAACAGATGCCAGCATTTGAATCATGTAGCTTTAACTACAACTGTAGTATACAGGTGGTTTTTAATTTAGTTATTAGCTCTGCAAAAATCATTCTTTTCATTACTGATTAATCTGGTGATTACTTTTAGGTTCTAGATTTAGTTAATAAAATGTCAGAAAATACTGTATACCCCTCCTGCCAAATCCAAAGAAGCTGTCTGAGATGCAGTTTCTTTTCCTCATTCAAACTGTCAATATTAAAGCAAATATTAGAGCACATTAAAGGATAAGGTAGGCCATTTTGTGTATTAATAGTATTTCCACCAAGCCCTGTACAGAAATTATAATCAACAATGAACAGCTTCTACTCACTGTTAATGTCTGTTATGTTTCCAACCTGGTTTAGTTTGTTCGTCTGTGCCATAGACCCCTGCTGTCAAAAATTGATTAAAAACACATCAGTGAAGTACACCACTGAACTGGGTGCCAGTTTTCTTCATTACAAAAGCCCAGACCAACATAGCCTATTTGTTAAAAATGTTGTCCCATAAACTACAAACGACGTAGCAAGATCGAATTGTGCATGTGAAAGATCTCAGTGAAAGCTCAAGAGCATAGCAGACTGTAAACAAAGCAGAGACCTCACACTTTATTATCCATGAAAGAAATCCATGTCTGCTGAACAAATGAATGAGTGGGAGACCCTGAATAAAATGTAACACAGTTTTGACTCTGTTCTCCAGCTCAGGCTCTTTTACTGTAGCTGCTGTGTTTTTAAGATACTGTATGTGTGCATTATCATGCACTAATATTTCTAGCTACACTGGATGAAAATGGCAGCTGTGCTGTTTATTTACCTGTTGCCATGGTGAATTATGTATCAGAGCGCCATTGATGGCTTTTTATAGTCCCCATACACATGCTTGACTCAAACTGAACATACTCAGAATTGACTGAACTACCTCTGATCAGCTGTTCTGGAAGTGAAAACCCAGTGGTTTCCACCTCAGGGTTAGTCAGCTCACAGTTAGGGTTAAATTCAGTTTGTTGAACCAGCTCCCTGGAATACCATCCTGTCCTCCTGCTTCTTATACAAGACATGTGTACCAAAGAGTTCGTCAGCATAGAAACATTGTCCCTTGAAGGGACTGATGATGCTGGTGCTGCACACCAGCACTGCACTTTTTGGGTCAGTAAAATAAAACAATCAATTTCTGGTGGAATAAATAGTCTCAATATATGACTGAACCATAAATAGTATAAATAGATTGTTAACATTGTGAAAGTTGTGATGAAACCAAGACAAGCAGCTTAAAGAACAAGTGTGGGATGCAAAGAAGATTGTTGTGTTATTCCTTTATGTAAAGGATTATGACCAGAGTCCTCTTAGGGATGTGGTAAGATTTTCACTAGTTTGAAAATTACAGTAGGTTAAATGGAGATATTAATTGCCTTCACTTTGGACTTTGAAATACAAATTCACTTTCGCATGCTACAGTGGACATATATAATACATATCATGTACTAAAAATAATGAACTGCCCCTTGTTGTTTCCTTTGTTACTGCAGAGTTGCTCAGGCCTATGTAAATCAACGTAAGCTCGACCATGAGGTGAAGACCCTCCAAGTGCAGGCGAGCCAGTTCTCCAAACAGACTGCTCAGTGGATCAGTATGGTGGAGGGGTTCAATCAGGCCCTAAAGGTAGGATACACTATATCAGGAAGAGAGATGTTAAACTAAACTACATACTATAGTGTATCAACATCAGAGTTAAACCTTTTTACATTTCATAAGCCTGTAAATTTATCTGTCAAATCATCTCTTGGGGTGCTTCTACTTTTATTTAAAAAAAAAAAAAAATTTGATTCTCTAAACTGAAGGTCTACAATAGCAGCACTTGCAGACATTGTCACGTGTCATTGAGTTAGATGTACAATGTATATGGAGTGGGTTCAACGGTATGTGCTCCTCTTTCACATTATATTGAGTTATACACTCACAACTCAGTGCAGCAATTCTGCCTTAACATATATGTTTATGAAACTCAAACAATTTCAGTTTTTGGTGAAATTGTCAAATATATACATTTAATTATGTTGTTATTAATGTCATAGTTAAAGGTGGTGTTGTACCAGACTACGTTGTATTTAGAGGTGTTCCTGATATTCTGACCACTCATACATGAGAGGTATGTAGCTGGGGAGGAAAAAATTTAGAAACACCTCTAAATATATTGTAATGAAACATTTTGAGCTTCATAAGCACAGATGTTAAGGCAGAAGTGTTGCATGGAATTACATACAATTGCACCTAATATAGTGGCCGGTGAGTTGCAGGTGTCAGTAATGCTGCCTTATCTCCCAGTGCCCCTTTTTCAAATAGCAAGGGGCTTGACACAAGTCCCTAGACCTGAGCAGATTTGACAGGTGGTAAAAGCAAATCAACAATCAGTTTCCAATTTTTCTGCAATTACTTATCTCATATAATCTATACAGGGTGACGTGAGTGGGAAGGATGCTTGGAAATGTTTAAAACTTGGCTGTCGCTGGTCCTGATGATACATTAGACTGGTAGATGTACATGGTGGCAACCAGTAATTCTGTTTTTGAACAGGAAATTGGTGATGTGGAGAACTGGGCCCGAAGTATTGAGATGGACATGAGGACCATTGCCACAGCTCTGGAGTATGTCCACAAGGGTCAGCTTCAGTCTGCCTCCTAATAAATGTCATGAGAAATGTTGGACAGTTAAAGCTGAAGCTAAATACCCTGCAATGAAATGGAAACCCAGTTCATACTTGGCAGCAAAGATGCAAGCAGCATCAACATTGCTCATCTGCATGGCACACCTGAGTGGACTAATGTTGGTTACTTTGTTCTGTGAGCATTGCTGTTAACCAGGGCAAGAACACAGTGATGACTTGTTAAAAAAAATCAACAAGTTTCCACCTGTTTTCTTTGTGTGTAGAGGCCTATCTCCTAAAAGTCAGCACATCATATGGAAAAGCTTTTATTCATCACCTGATACCTGAAATGTGTACGTCTGTGTTATATTTCTATGTACAGTGATGATGGTACTGTTTTTGTCAGATAACTGCAACTTTTTGATGAAACATTAATTTTAATAAAATTAATGTTGCACTGGTGTGTTTTTTTTTTTTTTTTTTTTAGGCATTTTACCATTTCATGAATATGGCTTCCAAACAACTGTTGTGAAAATAAATTATAAAAAAAAAAAATTACAAAAAGAACCTGATTTGCAAAGGGATGTTTGAGCAGGATATGTAAGAATGGATTCTTATCGACAACATTGTGCCCACCATATAAGTCAGGAGGTTCCCCAACCAGAAGCCCTGGATAAACAGTCCTGAGGAAGATCAACCCCCGCAAAGTGGCAGGACTGGACAACATCCCCAGGAGGACTCTCAGGGCATGTCCCAGCGATCTGGCTGATGTTCTCACCATCATCTTCAACCTCTCCCTCAGCCAGAGCATTGTTCCCACCTGCTTTAAGACCACAACCATCATCCCCCTTTCCAAGAAGAGCCCGGTCACCTGCCTGAACGACTACAGGCCAGTGGCACTCACTCCAATCTTTATGAAGTGTTTTGAGAGACTGATACTAGCCCAAATCCAGAGCAGTATACCAGACACCCTGGATCCCCTGCAGTATGCCTACCGGCCCAATAGGGCCACCTCAGACATAATCACGGCTGCTCTCCACTATTCCCTTTCTCACCTGGAAAATGGAGACTCTTACATCAGGATACTCTTCATAGCACTGTTACAAACACTGGTACCCCACAGGGATGTGTCCTCAGTCCCATCCTCTACACCCTGTTCACCCACGACTGTGTTGCCTCCCACAAAGACAACATCATCCTAAAGTTTAGTTGCAAAAGAGTTTTCGGTCAGGATTTTGGCACATGGGTTAATTATAGCTGTTATAAAAGTAAAGGGCAGAATTTAAGGTTTATAATGTGAGGATCAAGTTTTGCAACAAAACTATTTGTAAATCAATAAAGGTTATTTATTTGCCTGACTAGGGTGATTGGACAATTCAAGGAATGCGTGAAAGAAAGTTATATCATGGCTGTTGAGCTCACTCACATAATTGCAGGCATCTTTGGCACCTAATTAAATTTTCAAATCACTGCACACTATATAGGATCGAAAACAGGTAACAGACTTGATCCTGCAGGTAGCGCATCAAGGCTCATCATGTGAATGTAAAAATCTTGGTCAAAGCCAGCATTGTGACAGTGCGATCGTGAAGCATGGCATGTTTATACAAAATACTTCTGATTCTGAAGGCCCTGGGCAGATTAGCCACTGGTTGAAATAAGCCACAATACAATGTACAGCACAATGGCCATTTCTTGTTTAATATCACTGTGAATATATAGGCAACCAGTTACAGAGTATAACATTAGTGAATGTATTGTTTAAGCCTTAAAAGGGTATATTTTGGTGAACTGAATGATTCAACATGATTACGAACATTTTTAAAGGGTACACAAGGCTTTAACATGTGGAATTATCATAGGTCTGTACCAAAACCTTTAAAATATACATCAGGTTTTAAAAGGAATGGCAAGTTTTCTTGTTGCATTCTTGAAAGAACCCGATTTGAAAGAAGTTAATATATAATGAGAAGATGAAATATCCAAAAACAAAAGTTCACTGTGTTCACTTTGATATGGCACAATGCACACATTGCACAATTTTTCTACTTAGACACACATGCACAATCCAAAGGTTGTGGACTAAGGGTTACCAGTGGTGGACTTCCTTAAGGGATAAACCACAGGGATAAAGCCCCTCTGACCAGCCCCTGGGTTTAGACAGAAGAATAACCAGAGAGGAAAAAGAAAGAGGACAGATAACTTGTGGAGGTTCACCACGTCTCACAAAGAGGAAAAGGTAGGAGGTAGGAGTTCTCAGTTTCATTGTGTCTGTCACCACTGAATTACTCCAGAGTCTCCTTTTTGCTGTGGGTCTTAAATTTTGTACTACCGCATAAAAAGATTAATTGGTATTTGAAGTTTGATTATATGATAATATCTTATTGATTTATATGAATATTTGAGGTATTCTGGTATATTCATTGGTATATATTTACTAGAGTTGTGAAAATAAACAGTTTTTTTTTTTAAACAGAATTATAATTGTGCAGGATCATTTTAATTAATGTTCTTGTACCAACAGCAACAGTACTGCATGAGATTTAAGTGTGTAAACAACTTTGATCTCACAAATAGCACGCTGAAGTATTTTCCTTCAGTTTTACTAATTCCCTGAAAACGAACTTGTTTTCAGCAGTGCTCACCCTAAGCAGCTCTGTCACGGACATCAAATTTATGCTCCAAAACAAAGGCCCCACACATACACATGTTCTCTCGCTCTCTCTCTCTTTGGCTCTCCTTCCCTTCCCTCACAAATGCCTTTATTTTTTCCCTTCTTCCTTAAGACTATTAGCCAAAGATTTTTCATGTGCTCAAAGCTGTTCTGTATTACAGTTCTCCCCCTAAGGCCTTCAGTGAAAAAAATTATTGTACCCATAATCAGATGTTTTCAGCAGAGTAGCACGAGGTTTCAATAAAACTCGACAATATTGTGAAACTGAGTGGAGCTCTGGTTGTGGGCATTCCCACATTCCATTCTATCTTCTGAAAAGCTGGTTTAGGATGCTTGTCTCACACACACACACACTATAGAGACACCTGCTAAACATGTTTGTTGCTTAAGTCCTCCAGTTGCCCAAAAACCCACTTCTAATCTTGGAAGAAACATGGATATGCAGTTTGCCTACCACCTTTTATGGTAAGAATGCTGTTGCTGCAGTGCTGTACATTTTGGGCAATGATTTGGTTTGCACATCTAGAATATTTTCTGAAAGTTAACATCCCTGCCTTCCTCTTGTCATAATTTCTCCTCTTTTCTCTCACAGGGAAAATGTTTGGTTGTACATCACTGGTACCTTTGTGGTGTTGTGGATTATTGTGTGGCTATACAGAGACAGCCTGGAGATTGATAAAGTCACTGACAAGTATGTCTTTGTGACTGGCTGTGACACTGGATTCGGAAACCTGCTGTGCAAGAAGCTCGATCGCAAAGGTTTCCATGTGCTGGCTGGCTGCTTCACAGAAAAAGGAGCTGATGATTTGAAAAGAGTGACAGGCCCTCATTTGAAGACGGTCCTGTTGGATGTGACCAGTCAGCACAGCATCCAGAAAGCCATGGAGTGGACCAAGAAGGAGGTTGGCGATATGGGTAAAAGACGATTTGCATGATTTAAATGATAATGTGCAAAAGTCGGGCAATGTAAGGTGACTTAGTTAATTTAATTTTCACACAGCATGTCTCTAACAGAGAATATCTCCCCCTTTTATCTTTCATTTCCTCTGTAGGACTTTGGGGTATTGTGAACAATGCGGGACGCGCATTACCCATGGGTCCTTCAGAGTGGATGAAAGTGGAGGATTTCCACAGCATAATGAAAGTCAACGTGGATGGAGTGATTGCCATGACAATGACCTTCCTGCCTCTCATCAAAAAGGCTCGTGGTCGCATTGTAAATGTTGCTTCAGTGCTGGGAAGAGTGGCTGCAAATGGCGGTGGATACTGCATCTCCAAGTTTGCAGTGGAGTGTTTCTCCGACTGCCTCAGGTAAGATTTCTTTTGTAGAACCTCATAAACATTAGATAAGAGCATAATGTGACATTATGTAAAACTACTGTGCTTTGGTACTGTAAACACAAAGAAAGTATTTGTTATGGTTTAGTCCCCCTCACCAGGAGGGTGAGGGAGAGCTGAGGCAGGACTCAAGATTGCTGGCCCAGGTGCTAGTAAAAAAAAAAGGTGGTTTTATGGTGGGGAACACACACAAAGAAAAGGAACAGTCAATGAATACAGTACAAGGACAAACTAACGGCAAGACTAAGGTGAACAGGAGGATGAGGACGGACAGGTGAATAGACAGGCTAACCATGAGGACAGGTGAACAAAACGGTTTTCCACAGCACAGGAATTGTCAGCGTGGGAAAACAAAATGACGTACACTACATACCACGAGTATAGGGCTGTTACGGGGTATGCACATTACAGTAGTTAATGCTCCGGCGACGGCGGAGCGTCCGCCAGAGGTATAAATAAGGTAAGGAAATCATTACCTAACATGCCCCAGCTGTGCGCGACAACCCACGAGTCACTAATTACAAAAAGTGACACAGCTGAGGCATGGATCCCACAAAAAAAGAGAAAAGCAGGAGAGAGAAAAGAAAGAGAGGCAGGTCGCGCCGAGCGGACCTGACAGTATTGTGTGCACCCAGTTTGTTTTTTCCTGTTATTTAGAAGAGATGATGTTCTGAGTACTGGGATAAACTGTCATACAAGTCACAATCCTTATTGTCCCAAGAGGGAAATCTGGGGTGCTGGGCATTTTTTTGTGTGAATATTTTTAGTAAATACAGAAAAAGAAAAAACATGACATATTTAGAGCAATAAAACACTTCCCATCCAGCAAATTGCAGTAATACACAAACTGATGACCTCAGCATATGTCAGCTTGACATATTGGCTGGTAAGACCAGACAAGGGATTATGTTGGACTTTCCCTTCAATTTTCTAAGATTTAATTTAGCTGTGCTTCTTACTGTATGAACCAAACCCTTTGCTGTCTTCTTTCATTGGATTCCTGATTGCATTTTCAATACAAATTCACTGACAATATAAACAGTTTAGGTCAAAGATTGTAGCCTGTGTCACAAACCTAAGTAAAAGGTGTATAAATAATGAATAGCTTTACTATTTTTCAACAAATCATTTACTAATGCTCTAAAAATTACTTATAATCAGTTAATAAGAACAGTGTTTGAGTTGCAAGATTTTCTGTTAGGACACTTTACAGTCCTGTTATTTATCATCACTTACCTTCTAGCTGCAAAATTTGGCTAAAATGAATTTATTAACTGTTTATTAACATTTCTAAAAAAATGTTTAAAAACTGGCAGGTATTTATTTGTGGATTACCAACATTTATAACTACACTATTGCCAAATAGGATTCTTCACAATCTCACAGTCCCATTGGTACATCTGTTATTGGGTTATAACTGAACTTTAACATACCAGTAAATACTATACCAGGCATCAATAAAGCCATTAGTTACTAATTATCCTTTATAAAGGTGGACTTGTTAGAAATTGTTACCCAATCTTATTTAAATTTATCTTGCTGATATCAAATATGCATATATACATGTACTGTACATTTCTGGTGTACAAGATGTTATCTGTATACAGGAGAGACATAAGCTACTTTGGAATCAAAGTGTGCATCATTGAGCCGGGGTTTTTCAAGACTGCATTGACAAACCTCGAGGCCATTGAAAGGGAAATGAACCGCCTGTGGAGCCAGCTCAGCCCTGAGGTACAAGCCAGCTATGGAGAAAAGTACCTTGAGAAGTGTAAGTACAGTAGACTGCAGACCATCAGTGAATTGAAGATTTTCATTAAAACTGAAGTTAGCATCATTTGGCTCATGTGATCACAAAATGTAGTGTATCTGTTTCATGTGTTTTTGACTGACACATTTCCAAGATGTAAAACATCTCATTTTTTACTCAAAGTTTTTCAATCATAGTATGGGCTTTAAAGTCACAATTCAAAAATGATTGTCAGCTAATTTTCCATTAAAGTGATATATTAAAATTATGAATTCCAACATGTGGAAAACATTTATTTTTATGATTTTCCATATCAAAATCCTTTTGCATTTATTTCCTGAGAACACACTTATGTAACTGTTATGTGTTACAGTACATAAAGGAAAAATATAGTTCCAGTCAGTGATACCATCACATTTAAAAATCTTAAAATTTAGGGTGTGAAACAGCCTTAAATGAGGGTTTATTATTACTTTGTAAAATTTAACACCATGAATCTAACTCAATATAGAATACTTGCATTTTTTTGGGTGAAAAATGCTTTGAAATGAAGTGATATGCATACAACATGTGTCCGTCAGTTCACAGTATGTAAATCTCCTTTATAGTCTTGAAGATTCAGCATCTGGCCATGAAGTTTATCTGCGATCCTGACATTACCAAGGTGACCAACTGCATGGAGCACGCTCTGACTGCTGCATACCCACGCACCAGATACAGCGCCGGCTGGGACGCCAAGCTTGTCTGGATCCCCCTCTCTTACATGCCTTCCTGTGTGGTTGATATTGGGCTTAAGCTGTTGCTGCCACGTCCTTTAAAGAGCATTTAACTCGCTGACTTTAAAGAAATGTCTTCAAAGTGATCAGCTTACTTTAAAAAATTTATTTTACTTTTCAAAATACTCCTCATCTACATTGACCATGTAATGATTTCATGCTACGGTTATTGTTTTATTTATGTGCATAATCTGCCATGTAAAGGTATTTAGTAAATGTATAGATATTTTGCTTGTTAACTCTGTACCTTTTGAAACAGTTATTTACTGTATGTTCTTTCGCATGGTGACTGTTCAGCATCAGAAGATAAATATACATCACTTTATTATCAAGAAAAATGCAATGCACAAATAAAATAGCTGCTAGCTTTGCAATGAAAAACTATCTATATTCTGGGTTACAATGATGAGAAGCCTCATCACGATGGCTTCTAAATAGGTTTGTTGATTGGGAACAAACATGCACACATGCTGTACATGAAAACGATTAAGTGGTGGTGCTTTTCAAGTTTTGAAGTTAGTCAAAGTTTTGCTGCATGATGGAACATGGCAGACTCCACAACCCTAGAGCTTAACACATGCTTTTGAACACTTGGCTAAATTCAAAATCTCAAAGTAGTCTAACAGCAAAACATTTAATAAATCCTGAAATCAAAGTTAACTGGATATATTTTTTATTTTCAAACTTTAAAATGACACTGATTATGGGATTTGTAGAATAACTTTAAATTTATTGTGCCTCACACATTGAAAGTCTGGAAAATAACAATAATTTCACTGCATCAGTAATAGACGTTTATTGTGAATGCCAGCAGTTAAACTGTATTCTGGAAGTGATCAATCCTTGTGTTTATGTATCAGTATTGTCACAAAGTAGCACTAGCACTGTGCTCTTTTGTGTTTTTTTCTTTCCATGCTTTCTGAATTTGTCTCTCAAGATGTGTGGTATCTGTTCTTATGGTGTCTTGTTGCTTGCTCTCTGTTGTTTTTGTCCCTTACTGCTGCTGGAACACTAGAATTTCCCCACTGTGGGATCAATAAAGTCTAACAAGTTATTACATAATATACTGTAACCTCAAAATATCCTAAAGGGTATGAAATAGTTTGAGAAGTCTTACCTGATTAACTGATAATATTTAAGGCTTGATTTACAGATTTAAATCATAAAAACACAGGATCAGTGGGATGATTTTTCACACTTGTTTTGAATCTTGGTTTATGAAATGCTCCCTGAACTTTGCAATATATGATAACTGTTTACTGTACCAGATGAATTATGCAGTTAGAAATACGATTATGTATTGTTTCACACTGTGTAATTAGTCATACTGAAGTCATATTTAGCATTCATGAATGTAGTTACTAAATGAATATGGCAATTACAATCAGCATATTTTTAAGGCAGAGAAATCTGACTACATGCCTCAGATTTTCTTCTCTGTTAAGACCGTGAATATGAAACCATGATTATCTTCGTAGGAACCGAGACACTGCTGTACACATTAAATGTCATCTTTGCTTACATAGGTTATGGAGTTTGTGAAAGCCAAGAATATGGAGGATTCAGCAGTGCTGTGTTAATGCGTTGTCAAATAATTTAGATGGATTTTATTTCTATATATCTGCATATAACGCGCCCAGTCAGGCAGATTCCCTGTCCACTGCCCTGCTGCATTACTGATGTTTCAGCACTGACCCCTTCTGTTTCTGTGTCTCAGGTTTCAGTCAGAAAAAGACACAAGCAACAGAAATGTTGCTACTGGATACTACATGAAAGAGAAGGTGATCAGATATAGAAGTTTTTCTTTGGCTTTAAAATATGTGGGGCAAAAAAATAATAATTTTTATTGCTGCACCTGTGTGATATAAAGCTTGAAGTGTCCATGGCATGCTCATTTTGCTTGTTTCCAGCCATTTAATGTTTAATCATGGGCACCTCTAGATTATCTTTGCACCCCTCATAACTCCAAAAACAAGAGGATAGCTCGTGAATGTGCACAACTCCTGCTGCTGGTGGAAAGTGGACCACACAACCAACTGCAAAGGCATTAATTAATTTGCATTTCTCCTCCACAGATAGGTAAACAATGGTATATGTACCAATGAAAAGAGATGTGTAACACTCTAATCAAAGCGGGTAATTGAGAAACCCCATATTTTAACTGGTATAATGCCAGTTAATCAACTGATTACCACATTCATTTTCTGTTTCTTGACTAATGAATTTATTGTTTCAACTCTGCATATGTTTATAACATATAGTGGCAAGGAATTGCTAATATTAAAAAAATTGGGTATCGTTGCTGTCTGGCCTCTCTATGCATCTCACACACTGTGTCACCACTTCAGCATGATACAGCATGACCCTTTGACCTGGGAGCCATATTGTTGGGGTCAATGGTCCTTGGTAAAGCTCTGCCATTTCATGGGCCAGACTAAAATAGAGCCTAATGAACTGGTCAAAATATTCTGGATTTTCTGACTGAGAAATCATTTGTACCTTGTTAATGAGCATATGTTAGTCAATTAAATAGTTATAATGGTCATATTTCATTCACCAGTGTTTTCGCTCAGGAGCAGATATGATCGATGCCTTAGACTTTTAAAATGTTTTGGTCATGAAGAGAATGTTTCATGAAGAATCAGCTGTCTTTGTTGATCTCGACAATAATTTAGCTGAGACAACAGCTCCAATAACTACAATCATAAATGGACCCTCTTCTGCTCTTAGCTTTGCTTCACTGAGGAAGTATGGCTGCCACTCTGGCCAATGGGGGGAATTTGTTTGATCACAGGCAAGTTCCATGTGACATGTATGACTTCTCTGGTCAAATGGCTTCTCATGTGAGTGACACTAGGAGGCGATCATCACACCTCCAATCACACCATCCCTCTAACACAAAAGCATTTCCATTCTAACAGCTAATTATTCATTACTGACTGGAAGCAACTCACATGTCTGGCATCTTGTTCTCATCTCTCTCTTGCCTGAGTGATCTGTGGTGTTGGGTGTAACACTGTGGGTGATCCTCAGTGTCATGGAAGTGATGTGTTGGTCTCTTCCACTGGACAGAGCTGGAAAATGTTCAGGGAATACACCTCTGTCAGGCAAGTACAAAACATACATCCAATCCTTGGTGCCATTCCATTACTTTATGCAGAGTTTTAAATGATTATCAGTAGCTTACTGCCTGCAGATGACTTATTTGTTTATTTAGTTTTACCTTGACACCAGAAGGAGCAAAAGTCCAAAGTGTTCAGATCTTACACTTAGTGTCTTTAATTGCAGAAAAAGCAGCAATGTGGTCTTTTTAGTTAGTGAAATTAATTCATGAGCAGTGGTACTGTATATGCCAAAGTTGAAAATCACAAAGTTTAGATTCAACTCATAAATAGCACCAATATGTTAAAGAGTTTGATACTGTTTCAAATAGCAGAGTATTTTATTCAAAATTCTGTTATTTTTTTATGTTTTACTGGAGTTCATATGTTTTAGCATTTTAATGCCTCTTTCAACCTCCTAACAACAGAGGATAGATTTGTGCTAGTGTTTATTTTTTCCCCTTGGTCATACAGATTTGTAGTTTAACAGTTTTATAATACCCTGTAGAACTGATTTAGAGTTGCTCATTTATTAAATGAAGTGTCACCACCACAGATGATCGAAACTTCAGAGCTCACCCTCTGGAGATGATAGTGGACATGAGGAAGAGGAGGAGATCTCATTGGCCACTGTTCATCCGGGGTGGAGAGGGTGAGCAGCTTCAAATACCTGTGCGTCCATATCAGTGAGGACCTCACTTGGACACTTAACACCACACAGCTGGTCAAGAAGGCCCAACGGCGGCTGTACTTCCTGAGGAGGTTTGGCATGTCGCCCAGGATCCTTTGCAACTTCTACAGGTGCATCATTGAGAGCATCTTGACCAGCTGCATCACTGTCTGGTATGGCAGCACTACTGCTATGGACTGCAAGCGCCTGCAGAGAGTGGTAAAGACTGCGGAGAAGATCACCAGGACTCCACTGCCCTCTCTGCAGAGCATTTACCACCACAGGGTGCGTAGGAAAGCTGCCTCATGTACTGTCGACCTGTACTGTTTACATTCTCAGTTTGCACATGCATAATTGCACATTGACTGCTGCACATGCAGCTCCCATGTAGCATACATTCTCTATTATATTCTTATATATTTTTATTATATTGCTGCTTAAAGTGCCTTAGATTTTGTGTTACTTATTTATCTACTTTATATTTCATTTGTATTGTGTGGTATTCATGTGGACGGCAAAGTAAGAATTTCACTGTACAGGGAAACACGTTTCCTCACTGTGCATATGATAAATAAACACTTTGACCTTGACCTCTGCTGCACAGATACAGTATGTAGTGCTGTTGGAGATTCATAATCTTTCAGATCCATGTCCATGTATGAGAAAAAAAACAAGAGTGAGGTGAAACAACATAACGAGTCCATCACTGCAGACTGAGGTTTTCTGTGCTTCTAAGATGGGAAACAGAATGGAGCTTTACAATACTTCACTTTTAATGAGGATAGGATACAATCCAACACCTTTAATCACACATCCACAGACTGCTATTAAACTTAGTTCCAACAATAATCATTTTTACTAGCACTGTAAGAAATAGCATGCACGTTGTGGTCATTATTTTGTGCCTAGCTTGTTAGTTATTCAATCACTCAGTTGTTCTGTAAAAAATAAACTTTCTGAACTTTGTCTTTATCTCAGTGCCATCTGGCAATAAAGTTGACATTATTAGAGACAAAAAAAGAAATATATAATCCCTAAATGATTTATTTTGATGCCCACAGCTGTAATTAATGCTAATTTAGTTTCATTTCTCTTATTTTCATGATTAGCAACAGAGGTTCAGTATCTCTAGCTCACATTTTACAACCATAATGAAGCTCAGCTCAGCTCACAAACAAAGCACCACATGCTTCATTATTTGTCTTCTGTTGTGGTTTAGGTTATTCACAGCACAGATTTAGTGGTTCCCTGTCAGGTCTTAAACAGTAAAGTTTTTCAAAACGGGCCTTTTAAGCAAGTCATTTGTTTTCCAAGATAAAGCTGGGACTAATACTGTAACTGTTTTCTTCCAAATTAAAAAAAAGGCAACACTTTGCCTCCAAAATCTGATTCTGAGTTGAATTTCGACTGGAGTAAATAATCATACATCAGTATTTTGTTCATGTAGTTTCTAGTTTTAGCCTCTCTGTCAGTATTTTAGTTTTTTTCTTCACGCACAAAATGTCATGTTATTAATCTAGTGCTGTAAATTGCACATAGTTTACTGGTATAATTTCAATGATAATGTTTGCATTACATTTGTTTTTTGTTACTAAAGTGAAAACAGTGTTTGTCTCAGCTATAAACTATAAACCAAAGATGTCATTCAGGCCACACAATGATGCATTTTCTTAATCAATAATGCAAAGTTGCTCCATTATTAAAAGGCAAGCGAGACTGGAATCTGTAATTTTTTGTCTCCTTTTAATATGTAAAACTCTCTGGTACATTTGTAAACAAAAGCTCAAATACCACAGTTGTACATGTTCCATTAAACTTAATGTGGTATTTGTTGGATACAGCTGTAAATAAATGTAATGAGACATTTAGCAGTGGCTACAATGGACAAAACTAATACATGGCGAGTCATGGCAGCTCATTTTAACTGACTCTCTTGTTTATTTACAGATGTAAAGATAATCAGATTTGACAGACTGTCCCTTTCTTTCTTCAGTTCGTATAGATGCAGTGGTTTCAGCCACAATGCACATGGGCTTCAGTTTGTCTTGCATCCACCAGGTGGCACTGTGCCCCTGCCAAACATCTAATCCCAGCAGATGTACACATAGCATGTTTTACCAAACATACCAAGGTCTCTGCAGGAATGGAACATTGAGTAGAAAAAAAAACTGAGTTGATAGACAACTGTTTCCTGAACAGACAGTTGTGGTCATGACAGATCCTGTCACTTCCTCCACTGCAGCTACAGGCACCAGGAGGTTTTATCAACATGACTCATGAAAGGGAAAGATATCTATTGTACTGGATTAAAAGCAGGTATTGCACATATTTAGACATCCAGTACCTTTAATGATTAAAGGTAATTGGACTTCCCACTGCCTTATTGATTACTTAGGCCATTGTATATTTTTTTCTCAAAAGTGTTCAGTAAAATCAACCCTGCAGCTTTCTGAAGTTATCAGCATGTGCTTTTTAAGCAAGGGATAATGTTTTTTGTTAGTTTCTCTGTCCACAATTGAGTATTCTCCCTGGACAAAATTTACCAGGTCTCTTTATGACAGACAGGTAGAAAGCTACATATGATTTGAAACCGTTCATTTGTGTTTTGGGGGTTTAATGAAACCAGGACCAAAAACAAACTGAAATTGAACTACACTTTTTTTTTTTTTAAACACAGTTTGCAA
Source organism: Monopterus albus (assembly GCF_001952655.1). Lineage (NCBI taxonomy): Eukaryota > Metazoa > Chordata > Actinopteri > Synbranchiformes > Synbranchidae > Monopterus > Monopterus albus. Next base: position 3,187,106 of record NW_018127881.1, read on the forward strand.
ACTGAAGAGTAAGAAAAATGGCCAAACACTGAAAGAATAGAAATTAATTATGAGATTTGTTTTTATGTTTTTTTTTTTTTAAAGATGGATGTTGTAATCATAACCATGGACCCCACATTGAAATATTTAAACTTTTTGATGGGTTATCATGAAACGTTGTACAAACTTTCATACTCAGAGGTTAAACTCTATTGACTTTTCTTTGGGAATCGTACTGAAGTTTGGAGCCACATGTGGTTTGGAGTGAAACAGCTCAACAGTTAACAGCAAATTCTGTACACATACTGTACTCACCTTCTCCCAAAATGAATTGTAATTTCTTTGATGAAGCCTTCACTTTTCATCTGCCATCATGAGCTCAAAATTTTAATTTGCTCAATAATTTAGTTTATGCAAAATGAGACATTTCCATATTTGCAATTATTACCATGTTAACACACTAAACTAAGATGCTGAACATTATACATGCCAAACATTAGCATAGAACACTGTCATTATGAGCATGTATTTACCTCTTTTAATACTGCTGTGCTTAAGTGTGGCCTCAGACTGTTACAAGCATGGCTTTAGGCTTCTTATAATGCAGTAGCTGATGCTTCATGCTGGAATTGAACTTGTTTAACTATTTTCACATAAATAATTTACAACAGCTCTGTGTCTTCTGACAGAACTGACAACTTCCAATTATGGCAGGTAATCAACTAGCAAATTTTCCAACACACAGCTAAAAGCTTATTACTTTGTGTTACTTTCCCTCCAGGAAACCTTTGATGATTTAATCAGCTGCATGAATGTGTGTACAGTGATGTGGCAGAAGTTACTGGGGTTTAGAATCGGCCACAGTATTTGGCAGGGAGCCCAACTGTATGTAGGACAGAGCAGCATCAGTGGACAAACCCACAGAGAGCTGAACATAAACTTACTCTAACAATATCAAAGTAATGAAGTTTGTGAGAGAAAGTCTGAGAATATTAGAAAGTGTATTCACAGTAACTTACCCCTGACAGTGTGTTAAATTGAAGGGTGAACATTTTTCATCACAAGAATATGATTAATCAAGCAGAATAAAATAATGAATGAATTGCAATTAGTCCTAGAAGTAAACAGTTTCTCATCAAAGTTGTAAACATAGCCTCCTTATACATTACAAATACACTGACCTTTTGATTTAGTTCTTCCCGCTGTGAACATGATAAATGTTGTTGCCTGTCAGGGACTGAACAGTAAGCCAGAGGACACAGCTTTTAAAGTTCAAAAAAAATTTGTTTTTTTGTTTTTTTTTATTGACCCAAAAATAAGGAGAAAGAAAAAAAAAAAAAAAACAAGCAAATAATATCAATATCTACCAATACCTAAAAGAGGTCAACAAAAGATAAGGAAACTCAAAATACAGCAAACTGAACTACACAATACAGCAAACTGAACTACACAATACAGCAAACTGAACTACACAATATGAACTACACAATACACAGCAAACTGAACTACACAATACAGCAAACTGAACTACACAATACAGCAAACAAAAACCAACTAACAACATGGCATAAATGGGGGAGCATATATACTGGCTGGCCAAACCAGTAACACACACACAGGGAATTGACAAAGATGCAATCTAAATAATCTGCCAATAAACACTGAACAGACAGTCTGCTAACAACTAAATATTTTTCTTTAAATGTAAAAAAAAACAACAACAACAAAACTTGACAAATAAAGTTTTATCATCAACTACAAACAAATAAACAATATATTTCTCCCAACCTCCCCCCTTCCTTGTATTGGGCACTTGGTGCAGTCCAGGCCTAGTGGGAGGTATTTAAACCTGCTGCTTCCTCAGTCCAATCTTTTTGTCGGGACCACCCCTATCCATTAACCAGGAAATGGTAACTCAAAAAAGAAGATTGCGCACATTAACAGTACAAAGTTAACCAAATGTGCATGCTTCAGTGATTAATTGTGTATGTCTAAACCTAATGTCAAATCAAATGCCTAACATCTACCTATAACTTAAATCTACACACAAACAAAGAAAACAAAAGAACATTACCTAGCTAATTCCTCTGCTGGTGCTGGTTTAGGCCCTCACATGGTGAAGGCCACAGCTGAGGCCTTCACATTGCCCATTACTGTTGTGCTGATTAAATTATGGAACTTATCATGTTATAGTTTTTTTTATGTATAAATCATTTGAGAAATGTTACATCTTGTCTAAAAGTATAGATTTTACTATAAACATGGTATACAGATATTTACCTTGACATCTTTGTATCAAAGATGTAGAGTGAAGTCAACATTTCTACAGTTAAACACTAAATAGTTTGCTTCTTTCAACATTTCCCCAAGTATATTGAGATAAAATATTTAGACTTTCGAGGGGTTTTTCCTGCTTCATGCTGAAACATAAAAATACTTCTTACATGTTGGTACTCCAGTAATATAGCTATAAGGTATAAACAAGTTTAAATGCACTTTAAATAGTTTGCCTTCCAAGAAGTGTTTGATTGGTCCCCCATACAGTGTTAGGCATTTTCTGTTTCTCACACTTTATATGACGTTAACTGATGCAGAAAAACTATTCAGCACAGTGTTTTTACAAAGCATCCTCACTTTATTTTGGGGGCCTAAAACTTTCACACTGCAGAAGGTTTGGATGGAAGGAAGAGTACCAGCAGACTGGAAAAAAGGGCACATGGTAAAACTCCCCAATAAAGGAGACCTAGGATCCTGCAAGAACTGGCGCGGCATCATGCTACTGTCAGTACCGAGAAAAGTACTAACCTGCATTATCCTTGACCGGCTGAAAGACGCAGTGGAAAAAAAACTTAGACCAGAACAAGCCGGCTTCAGGAAAGACAAGTCATGTACAGATCAGATAGCAACACTCCGAATCATCATCGAACACTCCTTGGAGTGGCAGTCAACGCTGTACCTTAACTTCATCGACTTTCGTCAAGCGTTCGATAGTGTGGACAGGGAAACTATCTGGCAGCTCCTCCATCACTATGGAATCCCTCAAAGTTTCATCACCCTGATCCAGCAACTTTATGAAGGCGCCACATGCCAAATTATCCATAATGGCAAATTGACAGAGGAGTTTGAGTTGAGAACAGGAGTCCGACAAGAATGCATGCTCTCCCCAATGAACTTCCTGTTAGTGGTCGACTGGGTGATGCATCAGACAATTAAAACAGGAAAAAACGGAATCCAGTGGTCCCTGACTCAATTCCTTGAAGACCTGGACTTTGCAGACGACTTGTGCCTGATGTCCCAGAAATGCCAACATATGCAACAGAAAACTGATAGCCTAGCCCAGCCCAAGAACCATCCAAGACTGGACTGCGGATCAACCTAGAGAAGACTAAAATCATGACCCTGTTAAAAAAAGCAGCAGAAGCCAATCACCCTTGGAGACAGCGAGCTGGAAGAAGTCACCTCTTTCACCTACCTGGGCAGCATTGTATCAGCATCAGGTAGTTCTGACGAGGACATCAAAGCCAGAATCGGGAAAGCTAGATACGCCTTTATTACCCTGAGACCAGTCTGGAGGTCAACATCCCTATCTGTCCGCAACAAAATACGAATTTTCAACAGCAACGTTAAGTCTGTCCTTCTCTATGGCTCAGAGACCTGGAGAGTCACCAACACCCCAACCAACAAACTCCAAATATTTGTCAATGGCTGCCTTCGCAACATACTGAAGATCAGGTGGACAGATAAACTAAAGAATACTTAATTGTGGCAGCGGACAAACCAAGATCCCATCAATCAGCAGATTGCCAGGCGTAAATGGCGATGGATAGGACACACCCTGCGGAAACCCTCACAGGACATCACCTGGCAGGACTTTCCATGGAACCCCCAGGGAAAGACACGGGCCGGTCACCCTAAGACCACCTGCATAATATAGGACATCACCCGGCAGGCCTTGCAATGCGACCCTCGGGGAAAGAGATGGGTCGGTCGCCCTAAGACCACGTGGAGACGGTCCTGTGAAGAGGAAATGAAGAAGTGCAACCTGTCGTGGGGTGAAGTGAAAAAGGCTGCCCAGAATAGACTGCGTTGGAAAGCTGTTGTTGAGGCCCTTTGTTCCACGGGGAACTCAAGGAGATAAGAAGTAAGAAGAAAACTTTCACACAGTAATGTAAATAAATCAGCCAAGAATATGAAGGAGCTGACTATCATGTACCACTTCATCTCCTCCGGCCCACTGGTTCACATTCTCCCTGCATCAAAACATGGGTATCCTTTGCTACTAGGACTGAAGATGACATCATATTAGTTGAGTGCATGTGCCAGCAGTATCAGAATGATTGACTGCAAGTGCTGTTTTCCTTACATCTCTGAGCTACATCCCTCTGACCCAACCAAGCAACACCTGGAAGTAGGTAATGAAGAATGACATTAATTTGATTCCTCAAAGATGGCAGAGATTGGGTTGTGCATGTCAGGGCTTGCAAATCATGCTGCCTTCTTGTACTCAGTATGCATACTTCATCCTATGGAAGTGTAGGACCAGTGTTGTATCAAGTGATGTATGCTAAAATAAAATAAAAAAAGTGATGTATGCTAAGTGGTAACTGGCTGCCCTTCTCCCTGAAACCCAGATGTTTTCCATCCCACGCTTATCTACCACAGTCAAGGCCATTATTAGATTGTGAATGCTTTGTGTACTTCTTTTTATGCCTTTGACAGTTTTTGTGTGTTTTATTATCTGTTAGCCAGTTCATCTTTTTGACAGCGATTTCCTCCCTCTGTGACTGGTATAGGCAGATACATTTTATAACTTCAGTTTGACAAGAAAAGCAATCTTCATGTAACCAAGTTGCTACTTTTGATGTGGAGCCAACTCATCCAAATATTTGACATTTTAATATATGTCATATTTAAAAAAAAATACAGTAGTATATATTTTTGTAATGATGAAGACATCCCTCTTAGGGGTTACATAAGCTTCTGGATTTGCTCAGTTCTTTGCAACACTTGTATATGTTTTTCTGCGGGCTTCCTGCTCTTACTGTGATCTCTTCTCACAGTCTAAAGATAAATGAATAAACTTTGACCAGTACAAACTCCCCTTTGACCCAGAATAGTAGAAAGCAGATAATAAATCATGGATGAAAGAATGAGTAAAAAAAACATCTCATGGTAAACTGCATGAGAGTTAAACATGAGGTGAATTTATGACACTGAAACATTTCCATGTATATTTGCAAGCAGTAAGCTTGACTGAAAGATCAGTAACACCTAGAGATGTGCACACTTTATAATTTTCACTTAATTCACACTAGTGTAACTGAATTATCTCTGATTATTGCTTGTATCCACATAACACTTGAAACTAGTGAAACAGCTTATTAGTTTGGTTGTTTTGTAATGCTTTGATAAACAGTTATGAATTATTCATATCATTTTGACTTTGTAAGTCGATTTTACTATCTAAGATTTATTTATAACACAGAGCCAGGGAGCCATTCCCAGCTGACACTGGTCGAGAGGCAGGGTACGCCCTGGACAGGTCGTCAGGCCGCTGACACATAGAGACAGATAACCATTCACACTTAGAATCACCAGGCACTCCAAAGTACCTGGAGGAACCGCACACAGGCACAACGTGAACATGCAAACAGAAAGGCTACGGCTAAAATTCAAACCCAGAACCTTCCTGTTTTGCAGTGACAGTGCTAACCACTGCCCCACTGTGCTACCACACCAATTCACTTTATTTTAAGAATTTTACACATTGTAAAACTGATTACTTGTTAATGGGCTAGCATTCCCTTCATCTAGATTAGATGCCCTTTTCAACACTTGACATCAGCTCATTTTGATGTCAAGGAAACTATGTTTGCCAGGGTCTAATCAAATATTTTTGTTCCAAATACAAAATGTCCTCTGCCTCACTCAAAGCTGCCCCTATATGTGACAGTTTAAACTGTTCAGGTTTGACACCAGTTTAATAACAAAAGGTCATCTCACACAATTCCCTCATATGAAACATTAATCATTAAAAGCGCAGGCTGACTAGAGCTACAGAAGTCTATTTTTGCAGAAGCACTCTTGCACCTAAATTACAATTCACCTCTAGCTACTTGAGCACTTATAAATCTTAAGATCATGCCTATTGTCTCCTACACAAACTACAACACAGAAATGAGACAAATGCACATTATAGGATATTTTATTCTGACTGAGTTGAGCAGAAACTGAGATGAGTTCAGACTTTCCTCTTGTCTCCATGGAGATCGTCCTTCTCAACCCATGATCTGGCAAAGCAAGTACAAATGAATCATTATGATTATCCTCACCAATCTGAACAAACCACTGAACTAATAGATGTATTTGTAAGGATGAATGCACAAAACTGATGATGAACTCCAGCAGCTAGCACATGTAGTTTGAACACTTAGTACTCTGATTCATGTGGGTTAGTGTTAAATACTGACGCTGTTCATCCAGCTGATGTAGGCAGAGACGCGGGTGAAGACGGTGGGTTTCATGTAGGTGTTGCAGCCATACGCGGACACAAAGCTGGTCACACCGTGGACAACCCACTGGCCATTGACATTGCAGTTCAAGGGGCCACCGGAATCACCCTACATTCGGAAAAAACACATCCCAGACAAGCCTCAGAGCCAGGGTTCAATACACTTAGCTTGCTTTTTCTATCCCCTTTTAATCTCAGACAACCTTCGGCAAGTTTGTGTAAAATATGTGTTTGCAAGATTTTGACACTTTGTGCAGATTGAGCACTTGCCTGGATCACTGTAACTGACTTACGCCCCTGCTGATGCAGCAAGCAATCCCGCATGTGGCCTCCAAAATATCTTCCTTGACAGGACGGGGTCAGGCCTCAGCTCAGTGGGAGACATTCAGTTTCACTTTGTCATGGCGGAGTGGGGCTGAATTTTGACAAGTTCTTTCTTATGTTTCAGCCAGTATGCTTATACCCAAATATCATTACTGCGGTTTTAATCACAGAAGGACCCCATGGGAGACAGGTAAAAACAGTGTGGTTCATTAGAAAGTGCTAACAGCTGTCAAGCTCCAGTGATACTGTCTCCATATTCTGGCTTACCAGGATCATTTAAAGGGGAGATCCAAATCAGGTAAATCTGATAAAAGTGATGTGTCAGTGCAGGTTGGACCGAAAACTACAGGTATGAAAAATTAAAATATCCAGGCGTGTGACCTTAAAACTAAGAGGTTACCAGGCCTCTGTAGCCAGATCATTATAACTGCTTGGAGCTTGAGGCTGTGTTATCTGCTACTAGCATAACCAATCAAACTGCTGACAGTAGAGATGCCTAGTAGGTAATGTAAGCATCAAATTTTGGCAAGATAGAACAATAGGTGCAATAAAAAAAAATATATTTTTGCCCTTTGTTAGTGTGACAATGTTTGAAGTGCAATGAAGTACTCTTACTGTGTATTGTAAGACTTACTAAAGAAATACAATATGTGAAGGCCTCTGTATCATTGACTCACCTGGCAACCAGCCTCATTGCTGCCACCAGCACAGACCATGGAGTTCTTCACAGTGCTGCCCCACCATCCAGAGCTGGAGCAGGTGTTGTAGTCCACAACAGGCAGGTAGGCCTGCTTCAGCTGAGCAGACAGCTGACCTCCAGCTGGGGGCAGCAGAAAAGAATACATTTTACAGCTGAGGCAGCAAAACAATACACTGCTGCAATTGTGTTTACAGATAGTGTATTTACTTCAGTGCATTTAAGCACTGAAGAGAATACTAGCTTTTAATGTGTAAAAGTAGCATGTTAGACTCACTCTGGGTGCGTCCCCATCCACTGATGTAGCAGACGTGGTTGTGGGGCAGGATCTGACCGGAGGGAGGCAGAGAGCCTAGCTGGACGTAATTGTTGAGAGTAGCATCAGAGGCCAGACGCAGGAGAGCAATGTCATAGCTGAGGGTCAGAACAACATGACCTTGAGTTAATGAGTAAACCTGTACTCGTGAATGTGCATTGTAGTACCCTTGTTGAAAAGCAGGCCATTGTTTGTCTTCCGATGGGAATGGTTAGGCCTGCAAATGACTACTACCTGATCATTAATTTTACTTTCATTGAATATTTTTTTTAAATACATCTTCTGTCAATTGATTGTTTCAGCTCTAATTGTGTTCCACTGTATGACTGGGTGTTTTTTTTTTCACAATCTATGTTCAGAATAATAAGACTGGTAAAAAATGTTTTGTTTTCTTTTTCTTTTTTTTAGAATTTACAAATCTAATTAAAAATGTATTAGAAGTATTTAAGTAAAATGTTTCAAAATAAAAATATCCACACAATATCAAATGTTACCTTCCATTAATCACTTTTGGCATTTTTCATTACTCTACATTTGTTTTGTTGTTTTGTTAGTGATATGTTTCTTTGCTTGTTTTTATGAGATGTATTCTGAAATGTATGTGTGGCATGGGGAGCCAAAGACAAATTTCCACCTCGGTGGATAATAAAGTAAATTGAACTGAACTGAATGTCCAGTAATCACTAACCCTGCAGCCACGTTGTTGGAGTTCCAGTAGGGGTGGATGTAGACACTGTACACGCTCATGTACTGCTCTGTGCCCTCTTGGGCATTGATGTTGTGATCTCCAAGAACAACACGCCAAGTCATGGATCTGTGGGCATACAAAAAAATAACCATTTTCTTCTGCTCATATTTATTTTGTATGGCAGTTGATCTTTAGTAAGCCAAGAAAATGTGTTCAAAATCAATATTTTACAGAGAAGCTATATCGTTGACATGCCACAAGTCAAATTTAGATCTAAGATGTCTTACTATGCAATAAACCACTGGGAAATATAATGAAACACATTTATGTAAATGTTCAGCTCAGTCAGAACACATGGCTTGCTACTTCATAGATTTATTAGGCTCAGCATCTATTCTGTGATGCATGAAACTCCCACCTGTCTACACAGTGGGCAGCGGTCATGACCCATCCTCTCCTGATCAGGGTTCCTCCACAGGTATGGTAGAAGCTGGAGCCAGATTTGTACTGAAGTGAGATCTAATGGAATGACAGCAGAGAGCATTGCACCTACAAGAAACTGAACCATTCATATTTTTGCTAAATCTATCCTGGCAGCATTCCTGACATTGAACTGGGCTTAAAGGCATAAATCGGATGCAGATGCATGTTGTGATGGCCTGTTTTTACATTTTAAAGCTCTGAACAAATGTACAGCACTTACTGTAAGTACTGAAGCATTTCCAGTTTATGCTACTTTATATTTCTATTCTATATTAAAATATGATGTGTTATTATAGTGTTGTGGTTATGTGGTTGACTAAAAAGGCCATTCTGTACTTTGTGATACTTTTAGTACATTTTACTAGTGATCATTATAAACTTTCAATCAAAATTTCAAATAGCCTTTTAGTTGAAAAGGTGAAATTACAGTAATATTCACTTCCCATTTTTTCATACTTGTCTTTTTGTGGCCAGTTATGCCTGCCAGTACCCCTGGAGATTGGATGGGCTCAAAAAGAATACATTATCTTGCATCACTGGTGGGAGTGTTAGAGACCAGTCACATTAGATGACTGTAAAAAGAGTAATCATAGTAAACTGCACACTGTGGTGGGTTCCAATGTACAGTGAGTCACAAAGACACTAAATCGGCAAAGCTGTGGAAAAGCCTCAGTGCACCGGCATGAAAATAGAACCCAGAGCGTTTTCACATTGTAGAACTTTTATTATACATCTTCCACTACTATTTTAGAGTCAGACAAGTTGTACTGTACCTGCCAAGGCCAGGAGTTGGGTCTGACCACCTCACCTCCCACAACTCTCTCCTCAGCCCTGGCGTCCTCCAGGTACCTGGGCTGGGGCTCCAGCTCAGCCAGCACTGAGCGAAGCATATGCACAGAAAACATAACAATCAGCCATTGAGTTTCAGAATGTGTGGAGTCATTAGTGTGCAAATCGTCAAAGGAAATAAAGAATCCCACAGTTCTTACCGAGGGCTGCAAGAGAGGTTAAAACAAGAAACCTGAGCATGGCTGTAGTCTCCTCAAACGTCTTCACTGGAGACTCCTGTCCGATACTATTTTATACCTTCTGGGCCCCTTCTGCTGATTGGTTGTGTGTGTGTGTCCACCTGTGTCTGTCTCACAGTTATCACAAGTGTTGATTCATGTGTGGAACAGCTGACTCAGCTACCAAGTCCCTTTCTTCCACTTGTACTGGCTTTTCTGCTTGGTGTAAGATTGTCTTTAAGTTTCTTTCTTTTTACATTTTGTAGTAAAGCAATTTTTGACTGTATGTACGCAGGAAATGTAACTTATAATTAATGTAACTAAATGTCTTGCACCACCTCCACCTCATATTCCTCCCTCATCAAGCTGAATCAAGTCTTTTTTTTTTTTTTGTAATAAGAACCAGTATCACAAATCACAAATTTGCCTCAGGGGGTTTTACAAATCCGTGCAGCATACATCACCTTCTGTCCTTAGACTCTCCCGTCATTGTTCATAGTTTTAAGTACAACCTACCTCCTGGCAAAGGTACAAAAGGTCCCAAATCACACATCCACACATTCTGGCATTTCCTCTGAGCACAACCCTGCTGTTAAAACCCATCCTCAGATGTATTTTTCTCTGTGGTGTATGACTTTGTTCTTGTTCTGGCTGTCTGGAAAGCACACTGGAAGCGATCAATTGCTGGGATTGGTCCCAGAAAGGGCCATTTTATACACAGTGATGAAGTATTTCAGTACTCTGAGGAAGATTATCCTCAAAGTCCCTCCAGTAAGTGTGATTAAGCACTTTGGCTGCATAGACCATATGCTGCTGTAATAGTCTGAAAGTGTCTTTCACTACTATACAAGCTGATGGAGAAGAATTTGCCTTTTAACATGGGGGCTAGAAAGTTAAACCACCTTAGTAGCAGTTTGAAACAGCAGAAAGTTAGTTAAGGTGTTTCAGAATTACTTCCATGTGCAATGTGCAACATTTATTGATAAACATAAAATCCTCTCTGATTGTCAATATGGTTTTAGGTTGAACCGGTCGACATCTTTGGCCATTACCGACCTGATGGAGGACATTACAAGTGCTATGGATGAGAAGAAATACACGATAGGAATATTTATTGACCTAAAAAAGGCATTTGACACAATCAATCATGAATTATTAATGGACAAGTTAGAAAAATATGGGATCAGAGGAATGGCTCTGAAATGGATTAGAAGTTATTTGACACAGAGGCGTCAATTTGTGAAGTTGGGTGAATATCATTCGAGTGATCTGGACATTGTATGTGGAGTGCCTCAGGGTTCTGTTTTGGGACCTAAATTATTTATATTATACATTAATGATATATGCAAGGTTTCTGATTTAGTGAAAGTGGTTTTATTTGCTGATGACACTACCATATGGGCATCCGGGGAAAACCTACAGCAACTCTC
>NW_018127881.1:3199225-3217511 GCF_001952655.1 Monopterus albus
TTCTACTTGTGTGATGTAGAAGATAATTATCAAAGTATGTCATTGTGTAAGAATGTTAACAGTCTGTAATATTTTTTAGTATATCACTAGCGTGGTGTAGAACAAAATTATCTATGTAGTAATACTGCTTGCAAACCAATGATGGTAAGATGATGTTATGGGGTAGGACTAGATAAGTCTAACTTCTTCCTACTCCGTTCAAGCATGTACTAGGTATAAGCAAATTGATAATGCATTTGTGGATATGTGTGAAATTATGTGTGTTGACATATTGACTGTCGTTACATGTTTGAAAGAATAAATCAAATCAAATCAAATCAAATGTGTAGAACAATAGTTGTTTGCACTAGCACAAAAATTCATATTTTGGTCAAAGCTGATCTAAAGTGACCAGCAGGCTGTATAAGCTAGGCAGATGGTGTCCAGTGGAATTCTCGCTTGTATGTTATTAGTTGTTGCTTAATATAGATTAAGATCAGTGTTGAAAGCTTAACAAAGCCGAGGCTACACTGCAGCATTCCACTTTAGGTGTTTGATAAGTCTTCACATGTTCCTGTGGAGGTGATTTTTACTCATACAGTACAGAAGGTACACTGTAACTTCACTAGAGATTCTCTGAAGTTTGGAGTGTTGCTTTCAAGCAATAGACACAAATACTGAATAGCTCTAAGCTATTATTACACTCTAGCAAGTACACAAAAGAAACACCATTGTTCTCTACTGCTCTACTGCAAATTCCAGCTACATATTGTGGAGCACTGGAGCAACACTTTCAGTTTAATGTATTACATGCTTTATGGTCAGCAGGTCAGAATTACTGTGTATATGACAACAGACCGCTGCCTCACTGCTGGTCTGACTCAGTCCATATGCAGCAAAATCCACCCATTAGCACATATAAAGCTCATTACAGTAATTAGTCTGACATACTGTATCTCTTTTGTTTAATTTGTACAAAAGCTGAAGTGTAAAAACAACAATTCAGTTTTACAGGGGATCAATAACTTCCTGGACTCTCGGCTGGTCTGCATAATTACTGTATGTATGAAGAATCCTATTCAGAGCTAAGAAACTTTTCAAGCGAGGCAGGGAATATATTTTTAAAGGTTCTTTTATTACATATTGTTTATCTAATAATATACAGCCAGTACAAAAAGTATCCAAATTTTCTACATTTTGGAACCACCAACAGTCATCATAGATCTGGCTGCCCAGCCAAACTGAGTAAATAAATGTACAAAACACTCCAAAAACCTGTTTTCACTTTATCATTGTGGAGTATTATGCGTAGATTGATGAGAAAAAAAAATAACAGAATTCATTTTAAAATGACTCTGAAATTTGACCGGGTCTGAAAACCTTCTGTGCTGACTGTAAAAACCAATCGCATTGTTTCTGAAAAGGGATGTCCATTGGGATGTGAAACACACTGTAGTGTATTTCAACTGTAAAGAGTCTTGTTAGAAACATCCACTGCAGAAATCTTAGAATAATTGAAGTGTAGCTGAGAGGAGACATCCACATGAATGATTGTTACTATAACCTCCTGACAGGCCCTGCTTTGCACTTATTTATAGAAGTGTTTCAAGGTCTAAATGAAACATCCTATAAAACATTCACCTGCAACATTCAATAGCATTTACTACTATTTACAGTGCATAAAAGGTATGGGAAATGGAAGCCTAAAGAAAAAAGGAGTGCTGAACTAAATCATAATGAAGACCTTGTAAAAAAAATTATTAAAGTCAGTCTGTCACTGTTATTTACATGCTAATAGCACAGCTGCAACATATGTGTAGTTCCCACTATAGGCAGGGCATATATACTGTACATACAGTAGTTGAAAAAATCTTTTTCAACTACTGTATGTACACTTACTATGACCTGGACAACTGAGAATCTGCACAGACCTACATACAGTAGTGATAACTGCAGACTTTTTCTTCTAAAATGTTACAAAAGCATGAGAGAGGCGACTGAATAAGCAACACCAACCTTTTCAACACCAATCAGGACAATTTTATCTAAAGGGAACAGCAATAATACAAAAGGGCAGGCAAATCAAAAGAGAATATGGCAAAATGAATGTCAGCATTTACTAAGAGCCGCTGGATGTCAGGACTCACAATCAGAACTCGTTTGTCTTATGTCAAAAGAACAAAAGTGTATCCTCGTGCCCCAGACACAGTCACAGAGTTAACTTAGTGTCAGGATTGGCGTGTATAGATGCCAAACAGAGGTTGTGGTGAACTCAATTATAAAACCAGACGAACCGAGGTAGAGAAAAGTTCTTTACTTGTTGTAACCAAAACAACTAACACAAAGCCCAGGATCACAATCAGGTCGATAAGACAGTCCAGGGTCGGCGCCGGTAAACAGGTATAGCCAGGAGATCCAAACTCGAGAGGTCAAAGGGGACTAAATCAGAAGGTCGGTACACTGCAGGCGATCAGAATCTGGGAGGGCATAGGCAAAAACACGGTGGTCAAAAATAGCAATCCAAGGTCAGAAACAGAGAGTCAGGCAAGGTATAAATGCTGGAGAGTCAGAGCTGGAGTCTAGAACAATCTGGCAGCGTCCTGGTGGGAGGATGCTGCCTAAATAGAAGTAAAAACAGGTGCAAACAATAAGGAGCAGGTGAACTAATGATGATTAAGTAAAAAGGCCAAAACTGAGGTCAAACAAAACAGGAAGTAATGTGAAAATAAAAGCATGACAGGAAGCAAGAGGGGCAGGAGGGTGACACTTATATTCCACTCAGAATGGGAAATGTAGGATGTGAGCAATGTTAGGAGGTCTGATAAAACTGTGGTTTGTTAAATACTGTACGTTTATCTTAATTAAAGGATATATAACATAATCATGTGAAATGTCATTTGCCAAAAGAGCGGAGCATCAATCAGTTATACTTACAAAACAGTTTAAAACACAGATATTGATTTAATTGATATAATTTTATTGGTAAAAGATTTGAACTGATTGCAGATGAGGAACAAATTCAAATCAAAGTAGTTTCTTCTGCAAAAATATGATCCATTTCATGGACTGTTTATGACCTAGAAGAAGAAATTTCAGTATATTCAGAATATAATAATATGCAGCCCATTTTTAAATGACTTGACTTGGTGGAATAGATATATTAGAAGAATGCACTGACAAACAACAGAAATTTTGTAAAAGGGTATAATGGTTGTTTTGCTTTTATCCTTTCAGAACATTTTCCATTACAGACTGAGTTAATCCATGTGATGTAGGCAGAAACACGGGTGAAGACAGTGGGCTTCTGGGGAGCGTTGCATCCCATACCAGACACAAAGCTGGCAATGCCATGGACATACCAACTGTTGTTAACTTGGCAGCTCAGAGGGCCTCCAAAGTCACCCTAGAGGGAAACAAAGAACAATTTGTTAAATGCACACAAATACACTGCCATCTTTTTTCTTTTCTTTTCTTTTTTTTATTGATAGTGTTCTGTTGCAAAATTCTTTGGGGAGTCTTTTTTTTTCAGACTTCTTTGTGAATAGTTTGTGACTTATTATGATGAAGATGGGTGTATATTTTTGACTGTGATTAAAAAAAACCTCAGCAAAAAAGTATAAAAAAGGCTTCTACAAAACTGAAGAGGGATTTAAACCTATTTTTAGAAAATAATAGTGTGACTCAAAAATGTCAGCAAAATATGTGTTATCAGGCATCATATAGGGATAAACTGATACCACAGTGTGATTTGCTTTGCCCACGGTTGATCATGGGGTTGATTTAAGCATTGGAAAGGTTCTGCAGATTTGCTCAGCTGCTGGACAAATAGAATGAATTTGTTTGTGCTACATTTAGCGAGTATACTCATGAGTGTGCTTGGCTTGGTTTGTGCTGAGTGTGAGAGATTTGCTCTTCACTGTAGTAGTGTAGTGTTTTCATATCTTTACACCAACAGACTGATGTTGCATCCTGACTTAGAACCTCCTCCAGCACAGATCATGTCGGTCTTCATGGTGCTGCTCCACCAGCCAGAGCTGGTTCAGGTCTTGTGATCAACAATAGGAAGGTAGGCCTTCTTCATTCTGTTAGACATGCTTCCATCAGCTGTAGGAAGAGGAGAAACACAAACAAATAAACTGCACATGTAAGAGTCCGTTTATAGTTTCCAGTCAGAATTATGAAAGCGAGGAGCTGTGTCAGACTCACTGGAGGTGCGTCCATATCCAGTGATATAGCAGGGGTTGCTGTGGGGCAGGATCTCACCAATAGGAGGCAGAGAGGCCAGCTTCACACAGGGTGACCTCAGATAACAGCCGCAACAGTGCAGTGTCATTACTAATGGTCAAATGATGAGACTGCTTGAACTTCTGGCATATGAGTCTTAGTCAGAACACAAAACTGTCCCACTGAAATCATCAGCAGCAGAAACATGCTGACCAGATATATTAATAGTTTTTAAATAACCTGTGGTGCAAACAGAAGACATCATACAGTCACAACTTCATTTAAATGCAGTTAACCTTATCAGATCTATAAAAATCTGCTGTTCTGAATATTTTAGTTTATATTTATCATCTGTTTGCACCATTAATTTAGTTTCCTGTTTTAAGCAATATTTGTGTTTTTTCTGAATCTTCAGTTAAATCCAGGAGCAAGTGATTTTAGTATATAAATGAAGTTGGTTAGGTGAGTAGGATAATACATTTTTGAGCAGCCCATGTCATAACCTAGAGTGGACTGCTTTTTTGACCAGTCATGAGAAGCATGAGAAATATCCTGAAGATATGTAGGCGATATTTGACAGGTTTTATATCTTATAAATCTTATAGTAATGCCTTTTGAGAGTAACACAAAAGTAACTTACCAACTAACCATTTACTGCCTTAGAATGTAACATTGTAACTTAACTGATTCCTTTTAGTGAACAGTATGTAATATATTACCTTTGACAAGTAAATGCCAAAGTGGTGGACCAACCAACAGAGTAGCATGGCTTCTAAATGTGTTGGGACATAACAGTGCTGATCAGAATAATGTGAGGTTTACTGTATGATGATAGTTTTATCTGTTACCTGTATGCACAGCGAGCAGCAGTCATGACCTATCCTTTCTTGATCAGTGTTCCTCCACAGAAATGGTGATAGGACCCCTCTGAGAACTGCTGGAGAGAGAACTGGAGTAGGACTCACAAAATATTCTCATCAAGAGAAAGCTCCAGTTTTGTGTCTTTGTGCATAAGCTAGCCAGTTGGCTGCAGCTTCCTATTTAATGAAGTGATGCAAGGCGAGAAGAGAAAAAGCCTATTTCCCAAAAAGTATTCATTAAAGAACAACTTTCTTATCATGTATCATTCTTATGGAGATACAACTAGATTTGACCTGTGACAATCTTAAAAACATACATGGAGGGTATTTTGGTTTCATCCATTATCAATACTGAATGGGTAAAAAAAAAAATCTGTATTTTGCACTTACACAACCTTTTTTGTCCTACCTGGCTATGTGATACTGTACCTGCCAGGGCCACGAGGTTTGATAAGGCACTTCTTCACCTCCCACAACTCTTCCTGCAGTGTTGCGCTCCATGTAGCTGGACTGAAGGTCCAACTCAGCCAGCACTGAGGCACAGAGGGGATCTCACTGAAACACCACTGAACCTGTCTTCCTCTTGTGTTAACTGTGCCTTTTTCTTTTCATAATAAGCAAGAAACACTGAATTTCTCAGTAGATTCTTTAGCCCTGACATTACTTACCTGTGGCTGTGAGAGGGGTAAACAGCAGAAACAGGAGCATGTCTACAGCATCATGGCTTTTCTAAATGCATGTCTCATTTTATAACCAGAGCTGACCTTCATTTGATGTGGAGCATCTGCTGTGAGCACGGCAGTGGTCAAAAATGCACCTGTTGTGTGTCTCACACTATCTCACGCTATCACAGTTTGCGATAGTGTGCAAAAACATGTTGCCGCATCACACGGAATTTGTTGAAACATACAGCGATTACTGTTTCTACCTCTCCTTGTATCTCCTTCGGTTTTGAAGTGCTGTACATTTATTTTCACAGTCTGTTGCCACACTTTAATTTGACTTGGTTGTGTGCCACATAAAGTATTTATGAATCAGCTTTTTTAGGTTTCCTTTATATGTTTTGTTGCTGTATAGGAGGATAGATTCATGCCTAAAGAAGAGGAAATGTAACCTTCATGCCATACATAACTGTGGCTACATCAAATTTCTGATGGAAAAATGAGTCATTAGGCAAAATTTAATTAAAGTTTATTTTTGTATAATGAGACCATGCAAGTGAAGCAATGTAGATGAAAACATGATGGAAAGTTGTTTCTGTTTTTCTCTGTTGCACCACGAGTGATACTTCTGTTTAACTCATGATCTGTAAAAGAGAAGTGAATAATGATTAAACATACAGAGCCAAAATAAAATGTCAAAATTCAATAAAATCCTTTCAAAACTAGCATTCCTATCTATAATAAGGAACATTTTATAGGTTATTCTATCACTTCTTATTGATTTACCAAACTCTTATACTGACCGAGTCCATCCAATCAATGTAGGCAGACACACGGGTGAAGACGGTGGGCTTCTTGGGATAGTTACATCCCATACCAGATACAAAGCTGGCAATACCATGGACGTAGTATTTTCCATCAACCAGACAGTTTAGGGGGCCACCAGAGTCACCCTGAGAGAATTACAGAGAGCAGCTTTAGTGTTGTGAACATTCAGTGTATAAAAGAGAAAGAACACATATTGAAGACTTGAGTTTGCAAGATTATTTTCTCTTCTTTGTGATATGAAATGCTTTACTGACATACAGTACAGTATCTTAATCATTCTACTATTTCAATAAAGCCAATCAAAGTACAAGTAAAATAAGTCTTGTATAGTTATATTGTTTTTTTCCTGGTCTTATTTTTCACATAGTGAAAGACTCACATTGCATCCAGACTCAGCGGCACCACCGGCACACACCATGGTAGTTTTGACAGTGCTGCCCCACCAGGAAGGGCTGGAGCAGGTGTTGTGGTCAATGAGTGGAAGGTAGGCCTGCTTGAGTTCGGCGGACAGGCTACCACCAGCTGGACAGGGTGAAACAAAAAAGGTGAGATACAGTGAGCTTTACAGAAAGGGCCCAGCCATGGCACTGAAACTGATGGGCACCCACAAGGAGGGTGAAGTCAACTCACTGGATGTGACTCCCCATCCAGTGACGTAGCAGAGATTGTGGTGGGGCAGAATCTGACCAGAGGGAGGCAGAGAGCCCAGCTGGACACGTGAGTTTAGGGTGGCATCAGAGGACAGACGCAGCAAGGCAACGTCATATCTGAGATGGAGATCCACAAATCAGGTAGAAGGAACCAAAAATAACTCTACTAGGATACTGACTTCATGGGGAATTCGTTTTATCTCTTGGTCAGACCACTACTTCTCTAAGGTAACACTTTTACTCCATACCAGCTTAGAATATACAGGTTTTGCCCAGAGACACTTGAAATGGATTCCCGTTAAAACATTGTAACTCACTAAAGAAAGTCATTAAATCTAAGAAATACTCACCCGTTAGACACTCTGCCAGAGTCCCATCCAGGGTGGATGTAAACATTGCTGACTTCCAGGATCTGCTCTGTGCCACTGTTGCTGTAGAGGTCATGCTCACCCAGAACGACACGCCACACCCTGTTGCTGCAATATTTTAAAAGAAGAAGCAAAGATGTTAACACTCAATGATTAGATATGGTTGTGACTCAAACAACAGCTAGGACCCCATGAATTGTTATTATGATAAACTGGAAAAAGACCACTGTATCCCATTACATCACCTCTGGTTTTGTTTATGATTTGATTTTTTTGTTTGGACACTTTTCTTTCTTTGTGAACAAATCAATTAATTTCCTTTGGTGTGTGACAGTTATAAATGAGGCTGTGAGAAATGTCCTCATGCTGATGATATTAAAAACACTGAAATAAATCATAGCTGGGCCTGGAGATAAAACTAAGCAATGACTTTTCAACAAAGACCACCAGTCAATACATCACAAAATGTGTATAAATATATCCAAAACTCTTACAAGCCACAGAGCACATGGGTCTCTGCTCTGGTTAATCATTATGTTACCTGTCCACACAGTGAGCAGCAGTCATTACCCAGCCTTTCTCAATCAGGGTTCCTCCACACGTGTGGCGATAGCTGCTGCCAGACTGGTACTGAAGAGAGATCTAAGGAAAGGAATCAGACCTTAGTTTATATGAAAATATGAGCAGCATAATATATTGATCTGATTTCTAAACATCATTTTGTTGTTGTGCTGAAATAATGCATCCAGTAAACATGAACGCCATTACTGACTTTGTGTAGCACTAGGTTACCTGCCAGGGCCAGGAGTTGGGGCTGGCCACTTCACCTCCCACAACCCTTTGAAAGATGTCCTCCATGTACCTGGGCTGAGACTCCAGCTCAGCCAGCACTGGTTTAAAAAATAAATACACAAAAATAAGATACATCTTACTCATGGTTTCCCAGAAACCTTGCAATATCAATTGCTTTCCACCTACAGAAGGAGAAAAGGTGAAATTAGAACAATAAGACTGTACCGGTAGAGAAGATTATCCAGAGCACCTATGTGTCCATCCATTACTCACCCATGGCTGCGAGACTCGTCAAAACCAGAAACCTGAACATATCTGCAGTGTGTCAGAATGTTGTTGCAAGGAGCAAATGCTTCTCTCCTTTTATACCCCAGTTCGACCTTCAGCTGATGTGTGACAAAAACCAGGTATGCACATGTGGTCTGTCTCACACAGTGTTATCACAGTTAGTTACCACACAGCTCCTATTCTGACTTCTAGAAAATGGTTCAGAATGAACAATGACATGTAGACAGAAAAGTATATCTGGATGTGAGTCATAGTGATTCAAAGGTCCTAGAAAGGTTATTATGAGTTTATGTGGGTTGATAATGTCCACCACATCTATTTGGAGCTATCAACATACTTTTGAACACTGACCTCAAGAAGTGGGAGTGTAATGATGATTGACTGACCTTATGTCTGCAATAAAGTATCTGATATAGTGAGAAACATAAAAATTTTGTCCTTGAACTTATGACATTTATTCGCACCCAAAGTTTCCAAAATGGACTTTCAGGGTTTTTAGGTACGTATAGGAAATCATGAAACAATAAAATTAATTGTCTGATGAAACAAAATGCAAGTTTTTGCAAATATTTACATTGCGAAATAATCAAGTGTCCATTTGAAACAACATAAAATTTGAGGTACTGTAAGCAAGGGAAAACATGTTTATGTGTTATCTCGCAAGTGACAATTTGGAAGGAAGTAAAGAAAATTTAAACAGTGGGACATGCTCATTTACAAGTGTGTTGTGACAAGTTCAAGGAAAAGCTAACAAATAGTGTCTCAGTAAGGTGTTGGGCCACCATGTGCTGCCAGAAGAGCTTCAGTGCACCTTGGCATTGATTTTACAAGTCTCTGAACTCTATGAGCACCATTTTTTCCAAATATATTCTCTCAATTATTCAGTTTGTCATCTTCCTGTATATGTGAAAAAAGTTAAAGTGATGCAACTGTTTCCTTCAGTGTCAACGTTTCTTGTATAATAGGGTGACGTTAACATGGTGACTGTACGGTAGATTTCTTTTCCTATTACTGGAGCATTTTTCGAACATCTGAGGAACAATTAGAAAAGTCAGCATTTCCAAAAAAAAAAAAAAAAAACAAAGTAGTAAACTATTAATATATTCTACAATGTTTCCAAAACAGAACATTCTTTATGTTTGTTTTAGCCATTTTTTTTTAAAGTCAGAAATGTAATGAAAGAGAACAGAAATCTAGTTCATGGTGTAAAGTACTAGGCATTTTGAGCTGTGCAATTAAGTCTGAGACAAGAAGGACATTTTTTTGTATCCTATATATTTGATCTATTTTTGTTTATTCTAATTCCATTTTATTGATTGTTTTTTTAATTGTTTTATTTATTTTTTACCTAATTGCCTTTTTTTGCTTTATTGTCTTTTATCTGTAAAGCATTTTGAATTGCATTAATTTGCATGAAGAGTCTATATAAATAAAGTGTGATTGGTTAATTGATATAATATCTTATTCTCATTTCATTTATTCATTAGAGAATAGTTAATGATTTGAGCTAGAAGTCAAATTATAAATAATAATTTTTATTGAACACATTATCAGCTGGCATTGCCCCCACCCTCCATGACCTTATTTAGGAATAAGCAGTATAGATAATGGTTGGATGGACATTATGGTATTCTGCGTGTGCAGCAATGACAACTACAACAGTGTCACAATCTGACACTAGAGGGGGACAAAGCCTAATAAACACAGAATCTACTTGGCTACATATGGATGCATGATATAAAGGCATTTCATCATGTTGTATGCATGATTTATGTCTCATGTGGCCTCTCATATAGTACTGGCACTTCATTTCACTTCACTTCACTTCACTTCATTAACACCCAAATCTTCATGCAATTTCAATTTAATTATGTTTCAGATTTTGTGTTGTGTGTAAAATGAAAAAAAAAAAACATTAGAAGTGAAAAGCTACATTTCCAATTGGAAAGAATTAAATCCAGTGTGAGAACTGAGTTCAAGAAGATTTCTCTCCTATATTTTGCTCTGACCTCTTTGACCTCAGATGGATTACTTGATGATATATACACAATAAGGCTCTAAGTAAAGTATATATAATAATACTTATTTTAAAAGCCATTTAGTAGTTCTGGTCATGCTGATATATTACTAACAATAGGTTTCTGGACAATAGGAAGGTCTTTGGTGTGTCCATCTTTTATAAAACAACTCTTAATTAGACAGGAAGTCATTAAAACTGTATGGATTTTGGATTATAGCCTTATCAGGCTATTAAAGAGATAGCTATGTTGGCTGGTAATTGAGCAGGCCCCCTGGTACACAGGGGAAAGGGTTTTAATGCTACAAGACTTCCCAATCAACAGGGGCTCCATAATTTTGTTCTGTGCTCATAGAGCCTCTTCGTCCCCTCTAAACTCCTCATTTACCCCTCCACCACCCCAGCCTTTTCTTGCAGAGGCATAAATCAAATAGAGAGATCAAAGACAGGAAGTGCTGGGGATGTGTTAATTAAAGATGTTTGTTCTTGATACAGCTTCCCTTCATTAATGAACAGTCGATTTGGCTCCCATAAAGATGTCTCACACACATGGGCAGGAAATTGAGGTTCCAGAAAAAAATTAATGGGATGCACTGATTGGCTCTGTGATAGAAAGTCAGCGAGGGCTACACAAGGGTAAGTGTTTATTGTGCCACTGTGACACTATTTGAAAAGCTTGAACTGCTAGCAGAGTGGAGCTCAAAGATTCAGTCCAGTTCAAAGAAACTACTACTGTCATTATTCAGTCATTCATTCCAGCATGCTTTGTTATCAGAGTTGGCATGTGATGCTAAACTTGAGGCAATACAGCATCAGAATATTTGGATGATTTGAGAATTACACAAGACAATTTGAAGCATTTGCAGACACAGTATTAGTAAGAAAGTGATTTTGCTTTTGAGGAGGCTAAACTGATGACAGCCAGTAGCTGACATAGTCTTTCTATTTTATTTTGACTTTAATCAAGTAAAATCTCACCAATGCAACATCTTGTACACAAATAAACCAAGACTGACAACTAGATGATAAAGTATGAAAGGTCAGAGAAGGATAGAAGACACCGTCAATTTTAAGAAAGCTAAAATGAGCTATAGAATAATTTACCACAGAGTTTACAATTCAGTCTGGGATACTGTTTTTAACAAAACTGACCTCCCATGATCCATCCGAGTTAAATTTATGTTCCTCAGCTTTCATAAAATTCAAACTCAGTATATATCATCTAGATTTTATTCCACCATGGCTGCTTAAAGAAGTCCCGGACACTGTTGAGCCCAATATTTTAGCAATGATTAACAGCTTCCTGGTAAACAGCTGCATCCCATGCAGTTTTAAACATCCTGTCATACAGCCCCTGATTAAAACAACATAATCTAGATTTGTCTGTGCCAAATAATTATTGACTTATGTCAAAGCAATCATTTTTTGTTCAAAATTCTTGAAAAAGGTGTTCTCTCTCAACCAACCTCCAACTTGCACAAATTTAGTATCCTGGATAAACTTCAGTCAGGTCTCAGGATGCACCATAGCACAGAGACAGTTCTCTTGAGGGTGACAAATGACACGCTTTTGTCACTTGATTCAGGTAATTACACTATTTTTATTCTTTCAGATCCGTTTGCTGCCTTTGACATAATTGGTCACACCATCCTTTTAAACCATCTTAAGCATATTTATGGCATTCAGGGGCTGGCCCTTCATTGGTTTACCTCCTACCTCCAAGAAAGATTAACCTTGGTTAACGTTGATAAAGTCTACTCCTCTGGCCCCATCTCCTGTGGAGTACACAGGGCTCCATATTAGGCCCTAATTTTTTTTATAGTATATGCTTCCTCTCAGGTTTTTCTTTGTTTTTAGAAAATACAGTTTCTCCTACTACTGTTATGCTGATAACACCCAGCTGTACCTCCCTTTGAAACCTGATGCATGGTATTTGAACTCCCCTGCAGAACTGTATGAGCAATGTGAAAACCTAGATAGCAAAAAGCTTCCTTTAGCTAATCGAGAACAAACCGAGGTCCTAATCTTTGGGCCAACAGGTTTAACTCTGCTCAACACTCCTGGGCCTCTGTCATTGAACGTGTAAACCCACACACAAAATCTTGGAGTTATATTTGATGCCGATTTAAAATTTGATAAACAAATCAACTTATGGTCAGCATTAGTTTCTTTCAGCTAATATCACTCATAAAATTAAAATTATTACTGTCTGCTAAAGACTTGGTGATTATGATGTGTGCTTTTATTTCCTCTCGCCTCAACTACTGCAACCCACTCTATATAGAAATCAATCAGTCAACTTTATCTTGCCTATACTGGTTCAAAACTCAGTGGTTAGAAATTCAGTGTTTCTTCAAAGCTGCAAAACTCCTCACTGGAACCAAGCAGAGAGACCATATGTTACCAGTGAGGTGCAGAATTAATTTTAAGATTCTTTTATTTGTTTTATAGTGCTGCATGGCCTGACAGCAGGTTACATCACTCACAACTCACTAAGGTCCTCCCCCTCCACTGACATTTTTAAGACCTGTATGGCCCACCTATTTTCTTTAGCCTTTTCATTATTTTTATTCAGACATTTTATGCTTTTATCAAATTTCTTATTCTATTTTTTATGTTTTGTTTTATACTATTTTCCTTGTGCTTTATTTCTTTATATTGTCAAGGTGTTCATTGATCTCTTCTGCTTGTAAAGCACTTTGGTCAACATTTGTTGTTTTTAAATGTGTTATATTAATAAAGAGACTTGACCTGACTTGACTACTCCAAGTGGCTGGAGCAGAAAACATAATAACCTTTGATTTTTCTCATTTCTGTCCATACACTATGAACAGACAGCAGATATGTGTCTTATGATCTAAGATTATGATTGGGAGATGAACTCTGTCAAATAAGTTTGCCAAGATTTTAGAGAAGTTTGTCTAGAATTGCTTTATAAATAAAAATATGTCAATGACTCAAATGATGCTCAGTGGGAGATGACCAGCCTACTAGATGAGCTGGCCAATACAGTGCTGAGTACATGGTTATAAGTTGGTGACAAACTTTAATGTATCATGATTAACCAGCATATGAAGACATTGTGCTGTGGCATTCATGTATAACAAGTCACCATAATCATGAACTGGGAAGACAGTGGTAGCAACCAGTCTTTTACTGGCTTCTAAAGAAAAATAAGACTTATGAGATTGCTTCATAATTCTTTATCATGGTTGTATATTTTAGCTTTTCATCTGCACTTTTAAAGTTGTATTAATTTATTTTTGCCACCTTGAGGGCAGCACAACATATGCTAAACATAAAGATGATATGGTGACTGTTTTACCAAACAGTTGCCAATTTACACCGACCACCTGATGAAAGTAAGTCCAGTATTGAGTCCTCTTACAGTAGCTCTGCTTCGCTTGCTCTCTTTGAAAAAATCAATTTAGCTTCTTTACACATCCGTGAAAAGATTAGGTCTGAGTCACTTAGAGGAAAAAAATGTACTAAGTAAACTTAGTACTTTAATATAAAAATATTGATAAGAGCCATTTTAAACGAAACACATGACTTTTTATAACTTGATTTATAGTGTGCAAATAATTGAAAAATTTTCAGCTGCTCTTTCTCATAAGGCCTCTAAGTAGTTATTTTGGTCACTGACAATGCAGTCCTGTTTTTGTTTCCCTTATTCAAGGGGTAATGCTGCACAAGAGTCCTTGATTGTCTAAGAAAACAAACATCTCAAACCTCAGCTTTAACAAAATGCTCCTTGTGATTTTTCCTAACACACATAGCTCTTGATGAGCATTTTATGGTTCACTAAACCACAGACAAAATGTCTACAGATAATAAATATGAGGTTAAACTGAGTTATACTTCAACAATTTCAACATCAGAAAATGATACCAAGAACAAAAGGGCAATAAGGACATTTGGATGTTACCAAACTGGAAAAACAGACTGTAAGTGAAATGCAGTTTTCTTAATTTGTAGCTGAGCTCAAATCCAGAAATTATTCACCCTCTGACCTAAAAATCTAACATCTGCTGAACACTGATAATTCTCATTTCATGTGTTTGTGGCTGTGATGTTATTTTTCAGTAACATGGTTTTGTTCATACATAATTTGTGACGAGCTACAGCATTGAATGACTGCACACCATGGCAGTAATCTACACAGAGTCCATGGGGAGCAACAGTGTATTAGCACTTTCCCCTGCTGGCTGAGAAAATGTGTAGGGATGCATCAATGTTGCCATGCGTCATGCCGGATGACAGCAGAGAAACTGATCCACTGGGCTTTTTGCAACCTTTAATTGCAATTATACCACAGTGAAAACAATCAATATCCTCAACTCCACCATCCCTCTCTATCTCTCTCTGAGGAAGCTACACCTGCTCACTTCCCCTCTCATGTTTCCTTCCTCACTGCCTCCTTCTCCACATACATTTGGCAAAAAGGTGCCATAAAGGCAGCTGGATGATGTGGTTTATGGGGCCAGGGACAAAAGTGGTGCAGAAGTGGTAGGATGCTGCAGGATGATCTGCTGTGACTATGAGCACCTGATTGATTCTGTGGAGTACTGTTCATCCATCTCCATCCTCCAGTGGCAGCTTCTGCTTTCACCTCTAGCTGCTTGCCTGTTCCCTCTCCCCAATCCCAGTCTGTCCTGCCATGCTGCTGAGCCTTGGCCCTCTGCTACAGCAGTAATAGGGTCTATTGAAGTGAAAAAGGAGGCTGCTACTCCAACTTTCTTTGACTGAGTGATAGACGGTAAAGGAGAAGTGATTAAAAGTGTTAGGATGGCTTGAACACGGAAGTGAGCGAGTCACAAAAATTGATGGACCCAGGTGGCTGACTTCGATGCAAGCAGTGCAAGTTTATTTACAGTGTACAACAAGTGACCAAGAAATGAACAGTCGAGTAACACTGGGACCGGGTGTCGAGCTTCGGATGGGAACACAGTCAGTGGTGGAGATGATGAGAAGAGGACCGGGCTGCGGACAATGGGACTCACTCCTGGACTGGTCGAGTTGGATGGTACTGAAGAGGAACAGAACTTGTACATACGGTAAAACTAACTAACTAACTAACTAACTAACTAACTAACTAACACAGATCAGCCGGACCAACGGGGAACAAACGGGCCTGAGAAATGCTAGAAAGAACTGGCAGAGGAGTGAACGAAGAGCAGGGGCTAAATAGGGAGAAACTAATCAGGTGCAGCTGGTGGTAATCCGGGGGCAAGAAGCAGGTGTAAGGGATAACGTAATGAGGGTAAGGGAGTGAAAACAGAGTGAGGGGAGTGAGAAAGGAGGTGCAGCCGGGCAAACCTGACAAAAAAGCTGGCAATATTGACATTGTTGCTTCATTCTTGTCACACTATGCGTTCCAGTAGTTGCATCATTAGACAGCCTTTAAGATCCAATACCCACACTTTAGCTTATTAAAATCCCCAAGTGATGAAAGATAAAGTAATAGAAGAGATGAAACAAGCTTTACTATGAAATTGGTATGCAATAATTAGAAATATTCACATATAGAAAGTGAATAGCAGCATGTATTGTGATATCGGTGTTACAAAGAAATCCAATTAAGGCAACCACATACAACATGAGAGCTTGTGCAGCTGTTTTGTAACTCATGTTTTTCACTGCCCTGCAAATTCATACCTGTCACTGGCTGTCAAGATAATTATTCCCTGAGGGAAAGGGGAGAAAATAACTATATGTCAATTAGCACAGTTCAACAAAGAGAGTGCCAGTAAGTTTGTATAAATATACCGTGATAAGAGCAACTTGTTAAGTTGCAAACTGGGTCACTATATGAACTGTTTAATTCTTTCATACCATTAACAAATATTTTTCTACAACATATTAAACCATAAAAGGTAACATATGAGTCAGATATGTTAAAGTTGTGTAATGTGGTGAATACGGGCAGTTTGATATCAGAAGATGACATGACCTCTGATTTCCACATCTACTGTGTATTCTGTCAATCACATTTTACCATTGACAAGTGGAAGCACAGAGAGACAGAGAATGCAATGTCAGAGCTTCACTGGCCTGTGCAAAATGAATAATTTCATGCATGAAAGGAGAGGATAAAATTAACATGGACCTCTGTGATTTTGAATAGTCAAGGAAATAAATTTGGAATGGCGAGAGCATGGATAGCCACAGCATTGTCCTTGTTACATAACACATAATCAGAACACCCTGTAGGCAGCCTTATATTTTCATCAGTGTGATAACATAGGATTTTTAGCATGATTTAAAATTATCTACCATGAGAGACAGACTTAAGGTGTGGTAAAATGGAGTGGTATTTATTTTAACTTATTTCAGTGCTCCACATATACAACTAGGTTTATGGTAGATGGACTGCATTCACTGAAAATGTTCTTGATATATTTGGTTTTCCTCTCCTACTCTCCTTTGGTGGTACACTCAGATAGTTCTCCTGGTTTCACTGAGAATACAAGCTGATCCATTCTTAAGAGAAGTGGATGGCACAGGGACTTGCTTGTGTATTTCATTCTGTCCTACTCAGCTAACAATGTGAGTTAAAGCTATTGATTAAGGTCCATGTGGCCAGCAAACAGCTTGGTAAATCATAAAAAAGGGAATCTCAAAATGTCTATGTCAAGAATATTCCCTATGTCTACCTCATTTTCTTAAATGAAAACTACAGTAATTCCTTTCCTGTCATATTATAAACTTTGAAGCCCATATCTCACACATCCAGTGGCACAATACAGTTTACTTTCACCTTACTCTCAAATACAGAAGTGTACGGTGCACCAGCCCACCAATGAGATAAGAAATGGTGACAAAGGGAGTGTGGGGATTTGTGGTGAGGCCTGCATGTGAATATTTAATTAGATGTTAATGAATAGAAGTCATTAGGATTAATTTGTCCATAAGGTTAATTTAAATGTTCTTTTGCACTCCTCATGAGAGTGGAGGTCTGTGTGCAAGGGACCGAGGTGGAGCTCCAAATTTGAGGTTTCAGCTGTGGACAATAGCCGGTCACTCAAAACTGCTAAGCAGTAATGAAGTCAGCGCCAAATTCTCAATTAGCAGCAATTCTGAGCAGCTGGTTTTGGTCATTACAAAGTAGTATGATTATTAGCTTAGCATCCAAACTATAAAACACAAACTGTGTTGCTGTTGATGTCAGTGGTGAAAGCGGATTTGTCTGCAAGCCAAAATGCTCACAACAGTACATGTACTGGGTTTGCCTGTACGGTGCCTCGAAATGTTTAAAATGTCAACTCTAGGTGTAAATATAAGTGTAAAGGTTGTGCATTACTAACTTTCCAAATATCTCATGACACTCATTTTGGATTTAACCTGAAGCTATGAAGTCACAAAGTTTGTGAATGATGTTTTTGAAACCTTTATACCATGGGCAGACAATCAACCTTGCAGCGGAGAGACCTGATGCTGTATTGAACTCGCCACAGATGAAAAGCCCATCTTCAAACACAATCAACAAAGAGGGTGAAATAGCAGTGCTGGGATGACACTACTCCTCATCCACAAATTGCATTCCACCAAGTCCTTCGTCTGTGCAAACCAGACACTGAGAACAAAGTGGCATGAGATATAATGGCTAGGCCTTTTA
>NW_018127881.1:3217558-3233918 GCF_001952655.1 Monopterus albus
CATGAGGCTGAAAGTAAGAAGGGCTATTTTCTACAAATG
Organism: Monopterus albus; assembly: GCF_001952655.1. Taxonomy (NCBI): domain Eukaryota; kingdom Metazoa; phylum Chordata; class Actinopteri; order Synbranchiformes; family Synbranchidae; genus Monopterus; species Monopterus albus. The sequence continues at coordinate 3,217,598 of NW_018127881.1, forward strand.
TAACTATTGCTCTATCATTCAATGTGTAAATTATTTCTGCAGCAATTCCCTCAAGAATTGTGGCCTGGCAATTCCCCGAATAGAAAATACTGCACAGAGGATTTGTAAACTTTCATCTGAGCATTAACCTGGTGTCATTTGCTCTGGAAACACCTAACAGGAGCATAATAACAAGTTATAGGCCCAGAGAAGAAGAGAAGTTTTGCCCTATCAAAGTTGCACATGCCTAAGTATAACATAACTTGAGGAAGAAGGCATACTGGTGAACAGTGTCACAAAAAGCTCATTTGTGGGTATGGAGACTTTCTGTTGATGGATTCCCCTGCTGTCAATAAAAGTGTCCTTGACTGATAACGATCATTGCCCAGTACGGTAGTACACATTTGTCTGGGCTGAAACCTGCAGATACTCATTATTAGATCTAACGACCATCTGTCTGAAGACCTTGTCTCTCACCCTGTGATGATGTCATCCTCTGGACCAGTGCCATGACAACAATGGTTTGGAAGCAGGTTCTAGGTGTGGGCAGGAAATTGACTCAAATTATCAGGGTCAAGAGCATCTTGCTCCCTCTGTATCCTGCTTACCCAATGATAACTAAAGAGACTTTTCAATGGGACCCCCAGAATGCATTCATATTCTCTGCCAGCTCCCTTTGGATTGGTTGGCACATCATGTGGACTTGGCTAAAGTCAAAGCCAATCTGCATGGATGGAGTAAGCTGAAAGGAGGAGAAGGACATAAGAGGAGAGGAGACACTGAATAATCTGCTTGTGTGTGAACCTACTCCAATGTAATCCAAATGGAATATTAAAGGAGAGTCGACCTAACAAAGTGTTACAGAGACAAACCTCTTTTTTTCCTATGTGCTAACATGAACCAGTTTTCCTTGCATATGTGCAACCATACAGAATGTAGCCTACTTGGTGGGTAGTAATTCAGATGCTGAAGCAGTGAGAGACAGAAAAGAAAAAGGAGATGAACAAATAAACACAAAATGAACCCAATGAAGGGGAGAGTGACCAATCAGACTCCTCAAGGACAAGAATCCAGATCCAGACGTCAGAACAGCCACTCATAGCCAGAGGAGAGAGAGGTCTCAGGATAATCAATGGTCCAGCAAAGAAAAATTGCATGGCAGAGAGGACAGGGAGAAGAGAGAGAGAAAGACACACAGCTTGGATGCCCATGTGGTCAAGGGAACAAACAAACAGGATTAGAGATTGCAGTGATTTTCATAAAGTTCGCAGTAATTCCACCTGCAAGACAACATAGACTGTACTTGTGCATAACCAATTTTAATAGATAAATTGAGACTGAAACCCACCAGTAGGACAATAATTACAAATACCATAGAAGGCAAGAAGTAATCAAGACTACATATGCTACTAGCTGAAAGTTATGGCGTACAGATGAGTTTTAAATTTGGATTTAAATCTCTCCACTGGGTCAGACTGTCTGATATCAGCAGGGAGGTGATTTCAGAGAAAGGGGACAAAATTGGATAAGGCCCTACAGCCTGCAGACTTCTTCATGAGGACAGACAGGAGCCCTGCATTCTGAGAGCGGAAAGCATGGGACGAAATGTAAGGTTTAAGGGGATCAGAGAGGTATGAAGGAGCATGCCCATTTAGGATTTTGTATATTGTTAGAAGCACCTTAAAGTCTGGGCCAATGATCAGCAACGCTTTTATCTGAACTGAGGAGCAGGAAATTTTGTGACATCCAGCTTTTCACACCAGATGAACAAGCCTCTAATTATATAATTTGAGAAGGATCATCTGTTTTTAGAGGCACATACAGTACAGATGAGTATCATCAGCGTAGCAGTGGAAATCAGTTCCATGATTCCATGCAATTTGGTCAAGAGGTGAAATGTAGAGTAATCATAGGTGTTTAGAAAGTGGTCAAGTGCAAAAGCTGTCAAACTGCCAAAAGTTTTCCTTGTGGTGGCCTTTAAAGTATTTATTCTCTGGCATTCTGCAGTAACATACTTCAAGCTAAAATCTGCTCAACTTTCCAGATTCGTTTTTTAAAGCTTCATAACAGAGGCTGTTGACATCATTATTTAAAACAGATGAAATGGGGAGAAAAAGAAAGTGGCACACCAAAACAGAATATGCATTTATGTGAGCAGAGATATTGGGAACCTCCTAAAAGTATATTCATGTGTCTGTGTGGAAGAATACAAAAACAGCTCGCTGCCATTAATGCATTTTGTTCCCTCTTATTCCCAGTGCCTCACAGTGCTTTTCAGCATAGTGAACCCACTTCCCTTCTAACACCTAACTTGCATTTAAAAGCCCAATTACTTTTTTGACAATTTATATGGAGGTATATTCATATATATTTGGCTAACACACACACACATACATACACACACACACACACAAAGCATTTGTTTTCAACTAATGCTGCACTGTTACAAAAAGAACAGATTTAAACCACCCGTTTCAGTGAAACACTAAACTTAGATTTGGTTAATGTATTTTGTATTAAACATCCATATAAACAATTTGGGTTTGATGACAGATTCCAAAAAAAAATCTACTATACAGTGATTGTGCATGAATAGTCTTTGCAATTTTACTCCTCTATAGTACTCTATTTTTACTCTGCCTCTTACTTGACAATCTGTTAGTATAATCAAGTCATTCTCTCTTCATGCTGCCAATATATCTAACATTTCTTTTCAATTTCTGAGCTTTCTTTGTAAAATCAAGTGGATTGAAATACATTCATATGCAGACCTGGACAGCAGGAAAGTGTAGGGAGGGCTGAACCAAAGAGCATTTTGCAAAGAAAGCTGCACTAAAAAGTGACTTTGTAGAGACAGGCCTATTCATCTAAGTATCTCTGGGGAGCATTACACTATCATATTCTTCAGAATATTGTAAAAGGACAGATGTATCCTCTCAGTAAGCTACTCCAGTGTCACTGTAGCACAGATAACTGTGACACAGTAAATTTGAATAAGTACAGTATACAGACAGTGATCGTAATGCACCTCAGTAAGTTACTATCCACTGTAACATCAAATCCACATATGTCACTGCTCCACAATCTCTACCCTGAATTCACACCATCTCACAGAACAGAGCAGGGCTCACCTCCCCTGCACTGCTGAGCATAAGATGCAGGCTTTATAGATGACTGCCACACTGCCATAGTCAATACTACTGTATGGCAAATGGCAATCATAAATGCATTATTAACAATTTCATGGCTGAGCTCCCTTTGGCTCTTGGCAATATGGTTTCTATGACAGATTTGGCAGTGGCAGTCTTGCGACACGACTGTATTATGGCCTGTGTTTGGCGCACTCACTCACTCTGACATATTTGGATGTTCCATTCAGCCAGCTACAGAGAATTGGTCAGGGGAGAAAATAAATTTGTTCAAGGATTTGTGTGAGCCTTTGTACAACTATGTGTATGTGTACATGCATGAAAGCTTTTGTTTACTGTATGTGTAGTATGAGCATGTGTATACAATACAAACAAACAAATGTGCTTATATACCAATATGTATGTGTACAGTATGTGTGCTTCAGTATTTATTTACTTTTGTGCTTTACAAAGGAATTGTGCACCTGGACCTGCGATCATACACTGTGCTGAGTTTCTTGTATATATGTGCATTTGTGCACATATATGTGTTTGCCACACCCTAGATGGCTAATGAACCTGAACAGTAAGATTATTTTATGTGAACTTTCACACAGTCTCATCTTTGTAAACAGACTACTTTAAAAAAAAATCATTTTAATCCTGGTTTTATTATTAGAAATGAATGCAACACTCACTGGACAGAAGAATATTTCACTTGCTTTCAAAAACTGCTGAAAATAAATGAATAAAATAAAATGCGGGCAAGCTAAATGTAGATTTACTAAGACATGTATAAATGCAGAAACATCTTTGTGAACTGAATACAAAAAAATTGAAATATTCATTTTAACCTGGGGAGCATTTGCAAGTAGCAAAATCTTCATCAACAAAAAATGACTTACTCTAAGAAATTCCCACAAATGAATGCAAGCAATTTGATGAGAAATTCACTTGAGTTAAAATATGTTTTGTAAAATGCAAAACATGCTTGTAAATCTTGTGCGTTTCTGTTTTTATTTGTGCATCCCATTTGCCATGGAACAGGGAAGTTGCAGCTGGGAAAGACCGAAGCGTTAACCGTTCCAGTTTCAGTTCACCATTATAGAGAATGTGAAGTCGTTGCCACGCAGTGTTGAATTTTTAGTAAATTTGCTGTGTTTTGATCACACTCATGATTAGCCATAGATATGTACATTACATACAGTAGCAGATGCTTCAACTATGTCCAAACATCTGCTTTTGTTTCAGTTTTTACCACAAACAGGACAAAAATTGATTAATCTGCTAGCTAGCATTAGCTCCAAAACTAAGAGCTCAGATCAGTGTACAGAGTTGTTTTTCAGTCTGTTGCTCTTGTAGATGGGATCTATGGGTCCGCTCAAAGTTAGCTAGTCAGTTAAGGTTGAATCCATCTTGAATTACCAGAGTCAGTAAAGTGAGATCTAAACGATTTAAGCAACATTTTAGTCAAACAAAACAAGAATATTTGCAGGTAAATACAGCACATAACTCTAAAAAGCAATGCCTCTGTGCCAACATTGAACACAGCGTGATGTATCTTCACATTTTTTATCAGCTACCAGTTTGAGCCAGCTTTTTTTATAACATGTTTTTAGATGGTTTTTATTGTCTTTTTACATTCTTTACTAAATTTTACCAGTAAAATATTCTTCTGTTAGTTTTCCAAAGGGCACAGGTTTTCTGTTGGAGTTGGAGTAACTGAATTGCCTGGTGACCTCAGCGTTTCTTGTTCATTTGTTTAAAAAAATATCTTAATTTACCCAGAGCAGCCAATAGTCCTACTTACATAGCTTTATGTAAGACACAGACAGATCTATATTTCTATAGGCTAGTCCCTGGCCCCCATACATCAGCAATGTTATTATGTAGCAGGACTAAATAAATAACTTAACAGCTCCTTCAAAAGGTAACGTTTGGTAACCATTGTAATATATAAAAAAATGAGCAGCTTTCACCAGTAGAAAGTAAAACATTGCTACTAGTTAGCTCAGGACTGCCAGAGAAGGGATAAGTGAAGTTAATGACTAATGGTTTAGTCATATTGTTGTTATGTCACCGTGTAAAGTGGGATGAAGTAGTTTACAGGTATTGCTAGAGTGACATCAACACTGGACTTGTCGCCCTGTGTAAATAAAACACATGCAGTATGTTGCTCTCTGCTGTTAGGGCTGAATTTCATTGATCCGGGCAAATCGCGACCGCCTCTGTGGTGGCTTCAATTCTGCACGGAGAAAGCTACAGCCTGTGTGACAGAGCGAGCTCCCCTGTGATGCAGCTGTTTATCCAGGCTGTAGAAAACCCAGGACAGCCCCACGTCTGTTTTTAAAACGTTAATAGGCGAGAAATCAGCGGCTATTTATTATTCAGCACGCGTTGGGATTGCGTTTGACGAGCAGGAAAAGCCATGCCAGTCCATTCTCTGCCCCGCACACAGAGAGAACACACCACCGCTTTGATTTTCTAAACCTGGTTTCCTTGTTGCTCTGGCTGATGTGATTTGTCTGCTTGTTTTTATTCTTCTCAGTCGTGATCTGTTCTTGCAGACCTGACCACTGTTTCTGCTTTTTGTTACGAGCGCGGAAGGCAAATATCAACTCGGTAATATTCTACAGAAGTGTGCGAGGAGAGGACAGCGTTGGCATCTATCCATGCGCGCTCCATGCCGAGCTATTTCATATGGAACTGTGAGCCCAACAAGGTACTACACATGGTTTCCCTATCTATACTTTCTCCAAGTGTATTCATGTAAGGACAAGGTATTTTGAAGATATCTTTGTTAAAATGCTCCGAGTGTGTGACTAACCCTAACCCACTGACGCAACATCTCACAAACTGCACGAGAAACACATGCGTAGAAGGGCGTGAACTTGCAGACACTTAAAGCATCTGCTTATCTATAAAGCCACTTTACTCCTTGTGCAGTCCCCTATCCGTCATTCATCTGAACTCATCCCGGGGACATAATGGATCTCAAAGCAGAGTCGGAGGACGCAGAGTACAAGCGCCCGGCTTCTATTGAAGTTTTCGCCAGCAGGTCCACACTGCATGGCATCTCACACATGTTCACTTATGAGCGGATGTATGTCAAGCGCACCTTGTGGATTTTGTTCTTCTTGATCTCATTGGGTGTGCTGTTGGTGGTGTGTGTGGACCGGGTGCAGTTCTACTTCCAGTACCCCCATATCACCAAGCTGGACGAAGTGTCGGCCTCTCAGATTGTGTTCCCGGCGGTCACCTTATGCAACCTCAACTCCTTCCGTTTCAGCCAGGTGACGCGCAACGATCTGTACCACGCTGGGGAGCTCCTTGCCTTGCTCAACGGCAGGTGTGTATATATGTGCCCGGTTCCTCTGTACTTTACCTGTGTGTTTAGGGCTGTCTGTAACACCAGGTCTACCTGTTGTACTGTATGCATGATGTCAGAGGCAAGACTGCCAATGAACACGTGCTGTAGCTGAAACCTCTTTGATTCCTATGTCATGTAAGTTAAATCAAAACTGTATTCAGCACAGTTTCTGCTTGATGATCAGGTTTTACCTCAAGGAAACCCATATGTGTAAATTTAGTAGTTATTCAAGATTAGATTGTGTCCACTGCTCATGTTATAAAATACCTGAGGAAACTGGAACACCTACCTGAAACGGTACAGTTTTAATTTGGATGCAGTTGGCCATTGTGGTTATCAAGAAACCAAATTATCTATCTATCTATAGCAATAGAATTAAGTGAGAACTATTAAGTAAAGCCACTGACTAAATGCCAGATCTCCCCTTTTAAATGTTCTGTAAAGGGAAGCAGCGATGATTCATTATTTGTAAGGCACAGCACTTTAAATCTATAGTGTTCTAGTAATCTCTGAACTTTTACAAAATGTAAATTTGGTTTTAGCCAACAGTGGAAATAAAACCTTCATTTTACTTTATTGTCTGACTTGTTAAGATGAAACCTTATGTGTCACATTTAAGTGCAAAACAGTGTTTTAACATCTGTCTCGCTGGCTGCCGATGCTAGACCACTGGGAGGTGTGCAAAACAACACAAGCAAAGCATACAAAACCTAGTTAGTACCTCTGCAAATGAACTTTCACTTTAGCCGGAGGGAAAAAAAGATTAGAAATGAAAGGTGTTTTCTGAAAGCGTGGGGGAAAAGGCTCAGCATTAGTTGACATTACAGATCATGTCAGCTGAAGTCCACACTGCACATAGGCAGCTGTACATATGCAATCCCATGTGACAACAAGAAATACACCCATAACGTCAAATATTCTAAAGCAGGTTGATACAATGTTTGATTTAAGGACCACATTTTATCAGGGAACATGTGAATCCCCCAGGTAAGACATAAAGGTTGAGCTGTTGCTGGTTAATATAAAATGTTGAAGGAGAAAATGCCATTAGTGCAATTCCTTGATTCATCATTTTACAGGTCATGAGATATGAATATCTCAGTATTGGATAAGTAGATAAGCAGGCTTTTAAATCCCCTGCTGACAAAGTGTGGGGAGACCGAAGTGTGTGTGTGTGTGATTCACAGCTGCAGTGCTTTCCCTCTAGACCTGTTGCTTTCTTTTGTGCTTTGCTCATTTAGTCTTTCGGCAGCCATGACATGCTCACCGTTGAACGGTGAAACTTCTGACTTTAAATGTCTTCACTTTTCCTTTTCTGTGCAGCTCAGCTTATTCTGATCACATTTGCCATTACAGTACAGATGACCATCCTCCACTGTAAAATTCACATACTCACCACAGACATAGATAGAGCTTACTGCTATAACACAAAGTAAAAGGTCTACTACATACAAACGTATCTAAATACCATCTTGAACACATTGCTTAGTCTATTTTTAGCCTATTGATCCACACAGCTCTGCGGCCCAAGGCACAGTTGGAGAGTACCTGTATAATACATGCTAGAATGGCATAAATCCAATTTCCAGTTTTCTTACTAAATATCTTTGCTTTGTGGCCTCTATATATGTGTTCATAGTACAAGTGATAACCTCACAGGAATGCAATTGATTCCATTGCTTGGGGCTGGAGTTCTAATGCTATGTACCGTAATATATGGTATAGATTTCAACCAGTGTACCTACGTCCTACATAGGTTTGTTTCTCTGTGTCTCTTTGTACTGTTAGCTGTAATGACAAACCATTAAAATGTCAACATAGGCTTTCACCGCTTTATTAGTGCAGGTTCAGCCAAATTTCTTGTAAGAAGTGAGACACCTTAAAAAATAATGGCAAGCGTACTGAATCAACAAGACAGGAATCTGAAAAATGAAAGCAATGGCACTTGCTCCAAGTGACTTTGGTACCAACTGACTTTAGATGGAGGGAGGACTACAAGCAAAGGCAATTAACTTGTGTCTTGTAAGCTGCGTGATGAACAAGTCTTTATCTCTGTGTAATTAGTGCTGTTTGTTAAAAGCTACAGAGTTGTCCTGCTGATTAGCATTCTGTCATCTCTCTCACTGTTTCTTACCCTTTCCATTTGGCCTTGAGGGAGCTGTGTCCTCACTTTTAGTCAGCTCTGGGGTTGGTACAGTATGTGATGTTTTCTTACCAGATAACAAGGCCAGTTTTGTTAGCAGGTTTTACTCTCTGACAGTCTCAAGAGGTAGAATTGTGATAAGAACTTGGAAGGAAAAAACAAAAGAATTGAAAACAACTTGAATTTAACCTGCAGATAAAACCTTCTTAAGGTTTCCTAATCATGTTGAATTAAACATCGATTGGAAGGAAAACATTTAGGTGGTAAATGTCTTGATATCAGGCGACATGAGGTGGGTTTTGTTAGTTAATAGCAGAATAAAATTACAGAGTCCTGTTGCTGTGAGATTGTGTCCATTACTGTCTCAGGAGGAAGCAGCAGTCAGTATCCACCTTTGCAGTGATGCCAGGCTGTCCTATGCTATACAGATGTTTGGAAGTTTATAGGTGAGCTGCTAGTAACTTCACTTACTCCACTACAAGAGTTTTTGTTTGGGGAAAAAAAAAGGAAAAATGTTCTCTTTGAAGGTCGAAGTCACACTTGGCAGTGCAGAACATCACAAATAAATTGCTCGATTTTGTTTTGATTGTGTAGCCAAGGCAATTATATAATAATTAACAAAAGAAAGGTTTTGGAATAGGTGTTGGTCATGTGGTCTATGCTGCCAAGAAGTGTTGGATCAGCTCATGAAAATCAGGGAAGCACGTCTTCTGCTTACACAGTTATTGAGCATTAACATGTTTCCTGAGCTTGCAAACATACTCTAAATTCACAGAAGCTGCCTGTGAAATGCCACAAAATGTAATGCTTGAAAGCTTAAACTGTGTTATCAGTCTTAGCAAGATCGTAGGGTTTGACTGGTGTAAAAATTTCTTGGGAGAGGACGTGAAGGCCCGGGCGTCATGTGGAAAATACAAAATCAATGAGTTGCTTCTATTAAAAGCTGATTTTTTTTTTTTTTTTAATTGAGTTTATTTGCATTTATATGGTGATTGTTTATTTTGTTTAATTGGTTTGTGGTGTCATAGCTCAGGTTCCTCTTGTTTCACTACATGTTTACATTTCTGTGATCTTGACCAAAATGGCACATTGAATGTGTCACAGGTGCATCATCATCATCATCATTAAGACATGATCATCAAAAGTCAGCTACCAGGAATCATTCCAGTTCAATATTCATTTTCAGTGATACAGCACAAACAATCCAATCCTCATTAGTGTGTCAGCTCAGTTAGAGCTAATTGGATAATCACCTGAGATTACTGTATCCCACTCGACGTGTGTTCATTGTTGTGACACACAGTCTGAAGTATTAACACAAACTGAACATAGTGGGATTATTGGCTTCTAAAGGAGAAGATTCTTTTTAAATAACTGAAGGCGTGTCACCAGAGAGTACAGTTTTGTGATCACAATCTCTCTGTCAAAGTTCACTTTGGAAATCATTGGTTGTACTGTATTTGCTCACTCCTCTCATGAGGTGACGAAGTGATGCAGATGCTCATTCATTCGTTTGCATTCCCACAAGAAAATTAAAGTGCGCTTGTGGCCCATAATCCAATTTAGTCTCCCCCCCCACCCCCATGTAGTGAGTCTTGCTGTGATTGCTTTAGGGAACAGTGGCAGGGCAATATTAAAAATCTACCCATATTATTGTGATTGTACGTGCTTCAGCTAAAGCCTCCTGACTCAGGGAACTGAGCTTGGCGTCTTAAGTGCTCTCCTGGCAGTTTTATGATGCTTATAAGACACAGACTCTGAATACAATTCAATTAAGCTCAGAATATACCCCAACAGGCTGTATCTTCTTATTAGAAAATAACATGAGAGTGTACTGATGTAGTCCCCATATGCACCTCGGTAGAGAAGCCGTTTTGAGTTGTGATTGTTTTCATCAGAAATGCAATTCCGTTACTAGCCTATGTAACTTAACCTCTCATTTTCAGGGCATTACCTTTCTCCAAACCACTACTGCATTTTTTAAAATGTATTTAGCCGATTTAAATTGAAGTTGGTGAAACTTTAGCGCCTTACATTTAAGACTGAGAAACAATATGGAAACATAATACATTACAAGCTGTACAATAACTTTAAATGATGAAAAAGCTGTGATACTCGTTATTTATGTAATTTGGTTATGTTTTTCTGCTCCCTGACAACATTAAAATGTTGTTTTGCTCTAACATGTTGTGAACTACAAACCCAGTCAAGTCTTTGAAAATTTATTTCATGAAATAATTGTCCCTAATTTAAAACATGTAATATATCTTGTACTTCTAAAGGAGGTAGGTAATTCATGATAAAGGTTAGTCTGTTTTCATGTGTTAATGGACCTTTATTCTTGTCATTCTCTCCAGAGCCCACGCATCTTTCTTGGAAATGAACTTTATAAACGATGTAATTAAAACACTAAAGCCACCCAGCTTACACATTTACAGTGCATGAGGTGTTCACATCTGCACACACAACTGCAGTATTAATTATATATAACCTTAATTTATCTTGATATAGTTTCATTAATAGTATTAAATTCAAAGTAGCAACCAATATATAGTATTTATTTTGGTTTTATCATCTGTTTCATCTCCGAGAAAAGTGGTCATCTGCACTGTCTTGTCAGTCTGTTGTGCCACTGCTGATTATCCCAATTCTTACATTCATTATTACATATATTATGTAAAACACTGTAAATCAAAAGAAGACAACAGCTGTGACATCTAATAAGTGTAAATTACAGCATGTTGGAAAACAATTTTTCTCACTTGCTGTTTACTAGGTGCGACTGTTGGATCTTTGTCTTAGAGGAGTTATTATGAAAATTGTCATTTTAATTAACTAGTGAAATATATTCTGCAAGCATTTAATTAGTCTTTGGTTTCATGACGCCACAAGTCAATCACCCCCTGATGGCTGGTTGCAGTATAGGTCATAAACATCGCCCCCGCCATGTTTGCAGTTGGGACATGAGTTACACTAAAATTTAAAATACAAATGAAATAAATTTTTCCCAAAGGTGATTTCTGTCATTTTAGGTAGATATTATCACACTGATTTGTGCACAGGTGGCTTTTTTTTTTCTTCTGATTGTATTTGATGATATAAAGGGGATGTATTTTGGATAATTTGACAGCTTTGATTGGTGGCCTGATACTGTGATGCCAGCTATGGACACTATTGTGCAGAATCTAGTTGTAAAATATGCCAGAAAAGCAAGATGGCTGCCCCCATACCCAGTGGTAGCAAGTGATGATGTGTTGTCCATAGCCTACAGCCTGTGATCGGAACAGTAATCCCAGCCTTCCCTGTCACAGCGTCGTTAACTCCATTTAGCATAAAGCATGACATAGTCACATCTTTCTTCAGTGAGCACAGTAGAAATTTAATTTAAATTACAGCACAGACTGCCTCACGTGGTGAATATTTTTTGTGTTATCTTGTGTTACATTATGTTTGTAGCAGGTAAACAACTCTGTAGCTGCAGTGGAACATATTACATTTCTTGTAATTCGGTTGCCAATTGAATTTTGAGGCAATATTCACAAAAGCAATAATGTAATATTTTTTTATTCATGGATCAACTTCCATTCTTCCCATCATCAAGGACAGCATCTTGTTCACGCCTCACAGACAAAGCTTCACCTTGTGGATTTAAAATAAAAATCACTAAGATTTACCGGCAATTATGGTTTGAAAAGTGCCCATATCCATGAGAAATCATTTATTTACACAGAAGGGTATGCCTTTGTCTCACTCTGTCTCATTGTTTTTAAATGTGGTTTCTCTAGCTTTGGGACAGACTTATGCATGTCTGCAGATGTAAACTGAGATGTCCAAAATTATTACAGTAACATGAATGCTATTATAGGTTTCCTGCTCCTCTCTCACTTTATACCCAGGTTCAGGACTTCTGTGCTGTACTTACTTTAATTTAGATGAAAGAGAAGGAGTCAAAAACTATTATGCAGTCTTTTACAGTCTTGTTCAGTCCACTAGACTGTGTGTCCTCACAAATTAATCTCTTAAGTGTCTGTCAGTATTGCTTAATCTTAGCACTCCACAATTTGGATGCTTGTACCACTTATGGCACATCACTCAGCAGGGGGTCATCAACGACCGTCTCTTCTCCGAGCAGGGCCACACTAGTTAATTGAGGTTAATTTGTATCTGTGAATTACTGTGAGTAAGTGCTGGAGGTTGATGGTGGTTGTCAAGTACGGACATGGCATAAATGACCTCATGTTTTCTTTATGGCCAATGCACTGTAGGTTTAGTTTGGCGTGCCTGATACAAATTAATTGTGTGTTTTATGTGTTTGTGTAGAGGAAAGAGAAACAGCTCAATAGAATGTATGTGTATATGCTTTGCTATATGATTCACATGATTCCACTTTGCACTTGAAAAAAAAATGGCTGCAGATGCTTTGCAAAGTGTTTTGCTTTTTCCTCCCATCCTTTAAATAATAATATTTTCTCCCACTCAGCACCATTAGAGGTGGCTGGAATGCCACTGCTACGCTGCCAGTCTCGGGCAACGTGAATAATATTATGAGCTTGCCAACTGCAGGTCTGGGAGCGCTAAGATGCAGATGTGTGCCTTTGGTTTACTTAGAGGGTGATTGTGCTAATTTTTTCTGCTTCTCTATTAATTTTTTTACATTATTGTCCTGCCAAAAATTCTTGTGTGCCTGCCAGTTCTTTAAATGCACTTTTTAAAATGGAATTGATTTACACCAAAGGTTATGTCTTTCTTTCTCTGCTCTCTTTGGGAATTCCTTAAAGCCATATCCACATTTTACTGTTTTGTGGATAGCTTTTTTGCATTTGAAGATGATCGTGTTTAAATTAAAGAACGCTGATGAGAATTGCAATCAGGGAGGCGACAGTGGTGCAGTGGGTAGAGCAGTCGTCTCCCAACCAGAAGGTTGAAGGTTTGAATCTCGGTGCTGGCAGTCCACCTGTCGAAGTGTCCTTGAGCAAGACACTGAAACCCCCCCCCACCGATTGCCCCTGATGGTTAGAGGCATCGGTTGAGTTGGTGCCGCAGATGGCTGCCATCAGTTCTGTACCAGGAACAAATTCCGTGTGTGTGTGTGTGTGTGTGTGTGTGTATAACGTACTTGTGTTATTCATATTTGACCAATCATTTCAAAACAATATTTTATGATTTGTTTAAAAAGATTTAAGAAGTTTGTATCTGATTTTGAGATTACAGTTTGACTTTTTTTTGAGAAAATACATAAAATGTTCAGTAGTCAACATGGCCAAATTAAAATGTTAAAATTACAATCCTGTTATGGTGGCTTTCAGCCAAAATTAAGTAAATTACTGTAAGAGACGAGATAAGGGTGTGTTGTTAGTCAATATGTATTTCTAAATGTGCTTCCCTTGTGTACGCATTAAGTCCAGAATCTTCCTGTGCAGGTATGAGATCCGGGACCCACACCTGGTGGAGGAAAATGTTCTCCAAATTCTCAAGGAAAAGGCTAACTTTGAGACCTATAAGCCCCGCCCCTTCAACATGCGGGAATTCTATGACCGAACAGGGCATGAAATCAAGGACATGCTGCTTTCCTGCTCCTACAGAGGCTCTGAGTGCAGCACTGAAGACTTCAAAGTGGTGAGTTAAATGTGTAATTAGTTAAAGTAAATGTCCTCTGCAGGGCCAGCTGAGGCCTGCCAAGATGAGGGTCAGCTGAGCATGTTTGTAAAACAAGGTCAGCGCTGATTTAGCTGATCGTAACATCTGTATAATGTGACCTCTGTTGTACAATCATGGGTGAGGTTTGCTTTTGGGAAATGACATTTCAGGATTTACTATAGGCAGTAAACTGCATAGACTGCTTTTATCCTCCGTTCAATATGTGGGACTCCATCAGGCCAGATCCCTTTGTTCCCCATCTGGAAGGGTCCGAGGGCCATTATGTACACCATGAGTGAATCACAGGCCGATGGCGTACATCTTAATATGGTGATACACACTATGCACAGGTTTGCTGCAGGGATCCAGGGATCTGCTGCTGGCCTTAGTAGGATAGCTTACAGTTTCTAATAGGCTGAGCAATGCTCTCATAAAAGTTGAAACTTGGTCTTTTGCTGAACCCTGGGTCAGTTCCATAACACTTGCTTTATGAGTAAGAACTTTAAAAATCTGTCTCTCTGAGAGATTTGTGATAGTGTTTGGTTTTTATCTATTGAATCGTTACAGACATCCAGTTATTACTATGAACCGGCATGACCCTTGCTGTACAGCATAAAGATTCATCAGATACAGCTGCAGTAAAAACCAATAATCTGCTTGAAGTACATTTACAGTGTCCTGATAGTGTTACTTTATCGTTATCAGTTACTGTGCATTTTTTTGTTACATTTGTCTAAAAGCATATACTTGTTTATATTATTAATAGAAATATTGACCTGACTGTAGGTTATACACTCAGTTGGTGGGTAATGTAATGTGTATTTTGCAGACACCAAGACATTTAAAAAAATAGCCATAACCTTTGACAAGAGGCAAAAATCAGAAGCAGCTCATTCTCTTTCATTTGCTAGATGTTTGATTATCTTTCTGACCAACTAGTCACCATCTTTGTCTGCAGTTTGGTGCTGGACAGATACTGTATTCTTGTCGTGTCCTGTTGGATAACATCAGCTGCTTACTGGAAAATGGAGTTGATGCTAAACTATACACTGAATGTGTGGTTTGTGTGTTTGAAAATGTCTGACCCCTTTCATATCGCACAAAGCCAGTGATTCATAGATGATTTTGTTCAGTTAAAATTCTGCCTTTTTTGCTGATTTTCTTATTGAATAACTATTTTCACACCTGTAGTTCATATGTACTAGTCTAAATCGGTGGACCAGTTTGTAAACTTGGTCCGCTTTCCCCTCGGTTTGGTTTTCTTTCACACAGAGAAAAATCCAAGCAAACTAAAATGTATCATTTACAAATCATATGAAAGCTTCTCTCATTAGTCAAAGGAGTCTGGGGTGGGAATGAGAAAGTAAACACATGAAGAAGATCTGTGTTTTCTACTGGTGAATAGTCCTACGAAATCAATTTGCTTTGCATCATTGGAGAAACAGCATAATCAACATTTGCATATAACTGTGGTAATTATTTGGGCAATAAACCAAATAAAACTATGCCAACAGAACACAGAATATACTTTGAGGAAATGTATTGAAAATACAATACTGCTTAATGCTTTGCAAAGAAGATGTGCAGCGAATATTGAGCACATACAACGACATGCAAAAAAAAACCGCTTAGCTCAAACTTGCATTGCACTCCTTGTAGTTGGTCCGGATTGAGGTAGGATCACGTTCACACCACAAACGTACTGCTGTAGAGTCCGTTTGGAATTGTACCAAGACCACATCCAGGAAGAGGTCTCGATGCGATTGTTTTGGTCCGTACCTTGGTGTGATTGCTGTGTTCACATCTGCCCAATCGAACCACACCAAGGGGGAAAACGAACCAGGGTTTGATTCAACCGGACTAAACAAGGTGGGTGTGAAAGCACCCTAAGGCAGCAGTTATTTTAATGCTGACATTAGCGAAGTTAGCATCTTGTTGAATTTTGTGTTTGAAGCAGCGCTTAGGTGATACCATGAAAATTGCTGAGATGTAAAGTTAGGTTAAATTCATTGATGCTAAACTGAAATTATTATTATTATTATTATTATTATTATTAATTAAAAA
>NW_018127881.1:3233942-3279126 GCF_001952655.1 Monopterus albus
AACCAATACCTTTCAGATGGGCACAAGGCAACTCCATTGCAGAATGGTGACTGATGAATTAACTAAATAAAAAAAAAAATCCTAAAAAGTGATATAAACATAACACAAAGAATACAGATACACACAAAAAATGTGTCTTATAATCAAATGTTATGCATTGCAACTGGATGAAGTCACTTGTGGGACAGGGACCTAATCCAGACAGAGCAACTGTCAGCAGATGCTCATGCCAGCGCAGGTGTTGAGTGATGATAGCACTGTATTGATCATTGATTTCTCTTGACAATGTAACTGTTAAACATTCCCTCACAAACTGTAAGAACCTTCAGCTCAATGTAGTTTAGCTAACTATAAAAA
Organism: Monopterus albus; assembly: GCF_001952655.1. Classification (NCBI taxonomy): domain Eukaryota; kingdom Metazoa; phylum Chordata; class Actinopteri; order Synbranchiformes; family Synbranchidae; genus Monopterus; species Monopterus albus. The sequence continues at coordinate 3,234,300 of NW_018127881.1, forward strand.
TCATATCTCTCCTTTTGTATTTGCCCATTCCTCTAATAATGCATACTCTACACATAAAGGAAGACAGTCGCTCTACTTAATACATTACAGTCTAACAAGCAAGCTATTTTTTTATGACCAGTGCAACAAAAATAACAGGTAAATAACATACATCTGTACACAGGGAATGTGCATGAAAGAAGGCAAGAAAAGGCTTAGTAATTCAGGCTCTCTATCTCATTCTTACAGCCTCTGTCCTTCAGTGGTCCTTTGAGGTTGAATCTCATGCTCTGAGTGTTATTTTCCCCATATCACATAAAAACATGTAGTACAGCAGTGGGACATGGCCCACACGGTGCAGCTCCTCAAATGTGCTGATGTGTCCACATTTATTGTGGTTAGTTGTGCTTCTGGCTTATGGCGTATGTACAGTAGTGGACGTGGATAGAACAGCTCAGCAGAGAGCACTAATGGTGTGGAAAGTATGTTGAACACTTCCACCAGCCTCCAAACTCCAGAGAATAGAAGCAGTAAAACTGTGATTAACACTGTCGGCAGCTTGTGCTTGTTTACCTCCAGCATCGCAGCGTGCCTCACTGGCTGCGGATAGCCAGAAACAAATGGTCTCAGCTACATATGGCATCGGGGCGTCCAGTTGCAGTCGCATCATTTTATCAGTGCCCTGATAATAATGGAAAATAAAACGGTCAGGTCATAGCAATGGGAACAGTTGATGCAGGTTGTGTGAGATGAGATGGGGGACTCAGCAGTGTAATGCTGTCCAATTTTCTGATGGATGAACAGACTTGGATACCTTCTACTGTGTCAGAACTGAGTTCACAGTGTGTTTTAGGTTCACAGTCAGTCATTGAGTCCACCATTATCCAATTATAAATACAGTGTGTCCATGTCAGAGGCCAGTGTTGTCATCAGTTAATGGTTACTGGTCCCAATACCCAATGGAATGCAGTGCCATATGACCAATTTTCAGTCATTACATTTGGAAGTATTACAGATTAGTAACTCCCTCTATCACTGACCTTCTCAATTCATTGTGTCCCTGCTTCCTCTTTCTGCTTGTAAAGGCTTTAGCTAATTAGGAATGAAAAAAGTTGGGATGATGTCGTTTGGCTCAGCTGATATTAAAGAACAGCAGAAAAGACATTGCCCTCGGTTAATCTTAATATGTGGCCTCCAGCTTCTGAACTATAGCTGCAGTACTTAAGAAGAAAACAGTAAAAGGTGACTGAAATGTAAAGACCATAATTAGATTTTTTTTTTTTTTCAAAATCTTGTATTTACTTAAAAAGAGACATACAGTAACCATTGACACACGATGGCTGTGACTCAGAGCAGGTTGTCCTGTAACCTTAGGTTGGCAGTTTGATCCTTGTCATCTCTAGTCTAAATATCGAAGTGTCCTTGGGCAAAATACTGAACCCCAATTTTTTTTTCTCCAGTGACCATCACCATCAATGTGTGCGTGTGTATGTGGGTGGGGTGAATCAGCCAAATACTGTAAAGCCCTTTGGGTACTCATACATGCGTAGAAAAGCACTATATAAGTAACACCCATTTACCATTATGTCTGACTTCAGTCACCAAGGAAAACTTTGACAGACATAACTTTTCAGGACTCAGAACTGAAGCTCAGGGGTTTGGCAGAGACTGAAAAAGAGAGAGTGAGAGAAAGAGACGGCACATAAGACAGAAAATGAGAACAAGAAAGAAAGGGGGACAGATAGACAGCAACCGAGGCCCAGGTAACAACAAAGTCTTTGGGATGAAACTAAACATAATGGTCAAGTGCCACAGAGAGGCACAAAACCACAAAACAGCAGCTGCCACAGCAGCAGTAGGAATAGAAGTACTATCAGTAGACACACAGGCTTGTGCTCATTTACCCTTGCAGAGTCTGCAGAGCTGCACTGTATCTCCATTTTCCAGCTGCCCAGTTGTTTGCCCTAACACAATGGAGCATGGCAGCTCAACAGGTCCTTCCTTTTCTCTCTTATATTTTTGCTCCGACAACATGTGATGAATTTGAAGAATAGTCCATGTCCTTGTCAATAACCAGTTCACTCATTGTCTGTGTGGTCCTCTGTACAGGTCATGCAAGCCAGTATTCTGTTTTTCTTTGTTAACAATATGAGTTGTCACACTGTATTTACAGAGTTCAAGAGTTGTCAGCCAAGTGAGTAGCAACCCTGGGAGTTGTAAGGACAGCCTCCAATGATGTGTGTGTGTCAACATGCAATTTTAGTAATTTTGTTTAAAATGTTGTTCCTGTATTTGAAAATGCAATACCTTTAAACTGAAATTGAGAACACATTAATTTATACCATTAACTTTGAACGTATTGAAATTATAAGGTTTATAAGACTAAGCCCTGATCTCTTTACAACAAATATACAGTATATAAAAGCTGAAATCAGCAAAACACACAAACGAAACCCCTGATTTAAGCCCAATAACAGCCTGATACGATGAGCATAGGGTGTCTGGAACTGACAAATGGCGTTGGACATGACAATCAGTCGTTTTATCTTGTATAGTGTGTCATAGTAAACGACAACCGATGCTGCATCTGAGATGCCTCACGACGTCCCGACACAAAGTCTAGCCTGTCAGAATCGTCTGTGAGACGGACCAGCGCTGACCAACGGGAGCACAGATGGCTCTTCTGTTCACAACCTTCTTGGCATATCAGACTGAACCATGTTCATTAAATATCACAGTGATACAGCTAGCATAGTGACCTCAAAGTCAGCCTTGTGAAGTAGCTTCCCTCTCATGGCTAGCTAGATAGTTTTCGGCTTTACTACCAGCTTAAAACACCTACTCTCAACTTCTCCATGAAGGACAGACAACTCAGCCACTGGTCTCTTCGTGCAACTCAGAGATGGGTCTATAGGCTTTTTTATGCTTTTCCAAACACAAGCAGTCAGTATCACACACTCTTCTCCCGATCCCTGGCACCTCCAAGTCATGAACGACATCAGGCTGTGATCTGTCAGGTGCCAACGTGTAGTCTGTCATATCTCTTGTCTAAACATTTATGACGCATAACATAGTGTGACATAGTGACTATCGTATCAGACAAACTGTGTAGTCTGAACCAGGCATAAGTCTGTCTTCCACATAAGTTAATGCATTTCTGTTAAACTGTCCATTATGGATTTGTATTTGAATTAAAATTTATCGACATATTAGAAAATTTTTTTTACTTCTCTTTTTAAAACTACCCATTTTTAGCCTCTATGTCAAGCCTGTGAAGCCCCCTCCCCCACTCTCCACCTTTGTGTAAGCCAGATTCTTGCATCATTACCATGACCATTATATTGGCTCCTCAGCTATCAGTTGACCCTCTGATTCCATCCTTGATAGTACAGAGAAGTGAGCAATAGAGAAAGGCTTTCAGATACATCATCCCATGGATCACCTTTCACAAGCATCCTATGAATCAATCCAAGGATATGTTGAGGAATTTTGAAGACTTTCTTAAATATAATTTTCTCTTAACATTTATATATTAGTCATTGGTCACTATAAACATTTTTCTCCCTTTACATGTAAAGTATTTCTTTGACAAGAAACATGGGTGTTGTCTTTCTTTTTAGTCTGAAATCCCTTCTTTGTCTTTACAGGAACTGTATTTCATTGGTGGAAGGATACTGATAGCTGTGCATAGGCTTTAAGCTGGGGCAACCAGCTCAGCATTTGGTTTCTTAGCTTAATTTCTAATGTAATCTGATTATATTAGTATTATTATATTAGTTATTAAGTTTGATGACTGTTGAGGCTAAGAGTCTGATCTGCCAAATGTAATATCAGATGGCCAGTGTCAGACCTGCCATCCCTTCAGTTCAAACATGCTTTAATCTCCCATTTCTCATCAGCTGATTTTGACATACTTCACTTTTATTCCACCCTTTTTTTTCATTGCTATTCTGGTCTCATCCATCAGTTCAAAGCCGATGATTCTGTCATTCTTTTTGTTCAGACAATTCCCACCACTTTCCCTCTTGAGGATAAATCAATCCATTTGCTAGTATGGTAGAACTCGTGGACGTGGATCAGTTTAGGTGTTGCTGAGTAATGGAAGCATCTCTAATAAAAGAAAAAAACAAACACATTTCCTTTGAGTGTAACAAGGGTTGAGGCTCTCCCTGATAGTCTTGTCTTTCATCTCGCTTCATATGACAAGTCAGATTAGAAACGGAATTGTCAGGTAATAATGATTTTTGGGGTTGTTTTGTGTGTGGTGGTGGTGTTGTTGTTGTTTTTGTTTCCCCAACCAACCAAGATGCTGAATGTGACACTGAACTCATCAAGGGGCTGGGATCAACACTACTATATCTTGAAATGCTCTGGTTCTTTAATCTTTTGCCTGATTACCGCAGGCATACAGTATCGGATGAACTCCAAAACCCCTTCATACATCACTACCACTTTCCTCATATGTCCTTTTGAATGTATTTTAAACTGGAACACTGTTAGAAATTCAAAAGCAGAATGTGGACTAGTTTTCAAACACTCTGAAAGGCAACTAAGACTTAAACAGTGCAGTTGTCCTATCATTGCTGGTAGTTTGTTGATTGTTATGACAGATATTGTGGCGTACGATAGGATAATTCTGACAAATATATTTTGTTAGCATGTGTGCTTTCAGTAATTATTGCATGCTTTTTAAAAGTAAGAAGTGGTGGGGCAAAAATGTATGATAATAAATACGACACTGAGTGGCTGACGGGATCCTTCCTCATTTCTTAGGCTATGGTGGCTTTTCAGCAGGTAAGGAGGGAATGATAGTAGGCTTAGATTTCCTATTGCTGGGCTGTTTTAGAAAGCCAGGCATGTTCTTTGACCCAATGGCACCTTTCACCCCACCTCTTTGTTGTAATTTTCATTTTTAATTGCAGCATGTAAGAAAGACATTTTTGACAAGGTTCCTGATGTGTGATATGCAAGGTGGACAAAAGGTAACAATAGGGCCGAACATAGATGAAGGCAAATTCAGAGCGTGGAGTTATCTGGGAAGCCATTTATTACATGTGACACTCTTTATTTTCAATAATGAACTGGGTGAGGGGAGAGAGTGAGAAAGGGAACGAGTGGGAGAGAACGTATCTCTTAAAGAATCACTGATAAACAATGAATGGCTATACATGGCTTTGGAGTGAGTGAGGGGAAGAGAATGTGGATAGGTAACGAAACTGTCCCGTTTGTCAGTGTGCACCAGTGGTGGAGTCTCTCTTTGGCTCTGTGCGTGTGGTGCTGGGCTGTCAGTGGGAACAGAAGAAAGAGGTGGGAATTGATGGAGACCAGTGAGACTAGCAAGTGCACTAGCTGAATGAGAAGCAGGGTATTCTGAGCTCTCTGTGCTGAAGTCTTCCCTGCATGCACACGGTGTGCAAAGTTCTTAGTTTGATCCGCTTCACTGCACAAACGGTGGATGTAAGGTTCAGATTCTGTCTCACTAATTATTCACATGGCACTGGCAGGTGGTACACTGCTGCATTAGTCAGTTAATTATAATTTATACTCATTTCAGTGGGAATAACTTTTTTTCTCCTCTTTTCCCCTTTCCATCATGTTTATAATTTAGTAATATTTTATAGCAAACCTGTTACAATTGCCTTGGTGCATTACACTCAGTGAATTTAGTACTTCCCTCTAGTTCTATAACACCTTTGAAATCATTAAAGAAAATGTACTGGAAAACGTGATTAATAGTTGTCGCATTAAAGTCATTTCTGTTCATTATTACAGCTGATTGATGACTGAATACACTTGTGTGCTATTCCCTGTGATTTCACAATGTAGTTTTTCTTTTAACTTTGTTATTCAATATGACACTTGGGAAAGTGAGGAACAGACAGGTCAAAAAATACTTTTTATTTTATAGACAGGGTACAGATGCTGTCATCTTGTGCTTCATCGTCAGGGGACAGCTACAGCTAAGTGCCTTAAAAATACCCTGTCAACTTTCTGTAGTGTTTTTTTTTTTTTTATTCAGTGTAGCACCTGTGTTGCTATGGAGTTGTGAGTGTAGATACCAAAAAAGAATTACCTGCAATAAGTGGCTTGGAGGACTACTTCTGATAAAGAGACGCAGTATAGAAATGTGACTATGGAGAAAAGTTGAAATAATGGATCAGCTTTTTAGCTCTTGATGAACAGAAGACAAAATGGTCCTTTTTACTACTTGTTTGCTGCTTTGCCCACAGCATAACACAAAAAAGTTATGATTGGACTTGGTTAAATGTTTTTGGAGAGGTAGGGTACGGCCAGCGGAACAATCCATTACATTTTGGTGATGATCAGGATCTTTGTCCCGATCCACAACTTATTTATTTATTTATTTTACATTGCATTATGCGGAAGCTGATCTGCCTTGGTGGAGGTTTGCATTGTCTGAGTGCTGTCTACTTGTCCCTTTAACTTAGAGAAGGTAGAAGAGCGTTGTGTCAAGATATTTTAAGATGGTGTAACATCTTGTATAGATGAACAGGGCCTGTAACCTGTCTATTCACTGCCTGAAGAAAGACTGGAAATAATGTAAAGCCATTTCAAGTCGCTCCACTCCACTGGTTCAGATAGAGCATCCACAGAGCTCCCCCTTCAGAAATTGAGAGATGGAGCCACAGTTCTTTGGGACTCGGTGTTCCTTTTGACAGCAGTAAAGTGCCCTTGGCCTCCAGTGTTTCTTCTTGTCTCCAGCATAACATCTCCTTTTTAACATAGTTGTCTATAGTTGTAAGGGGATGATGGTGGACACACTGAAAATGCAGTCCTTAAGTCATGGTGGAAAGAATCCATGAGCTGACACCCAAAGCCGTCTATGCTGCAATTCTCCTTTAGGGCCAGGGTTAACTGTTTAGGCCTACTGTCCATCAGGAGTGAGGTGAAGGGCCCATGAGCCATTTTCACTGCCCAGACTGCCCCTTCAAGCCAGTTTGACTTCCCCAAACACTGCCTACAATCCTTATGAAACACTGGTGTAGTAGATGTTCTAGGACTGACACGAGTCTGAATGCTTATAACGTTAGGATCTTGTCAATGAACCAGACACCTCCTTTGTAACAGGTTGGGTCTCCCTGGCCTCTTGTAGCATGGTCACCACATTTGGCAATAAAACCCAGGTGTTTGTGGAGCTTTCCGTGGAGGAAGAACCAATGCTCCCCATTGTCTGACTGCTGTCATGTGCCAGGACTACAACAGCCAGCAATACATGGCTGGCAACACTTTTGTGCAGCCAGGTGTTGGGAAATGGCCATAGTTGATCCTCAAAGCAGGAAAGCGATTACAGCCTCTGAGGAGGCTGCCCAAAGGGCTGACACCCGCTCCTTAAAACAGTGAGGTAGATATCTGCTTGTAACCTCACATGGCGATAGTACAATTTCCTAGAGCTCATATGAACTACACCTGTCAAGTCTTGGAAATGAGATAACCCCTTATGGGGTTGGGGTGTGGCTGGCACACCAGCAGGTCATTAGAGAAAATTCTCCACAGTGCACCTGACTCAGATACAATAAGTCAGTCACCCATACATATGGAATTACCTTAGAGATCAGAGTGTCTGCATACTAAGTCCTTATCTCACACTGTTCTGATACTCTTTGTTGAATACATCTATGATTTCCTTGTTCAGAAGTGATTATGATGATGTGGTTTTGATGCTTGCATCACCTGCACTCACGTCTTAACTACCCCAGTTATTCAGCAAGTCAGTCTGTCAGTCAACAGTTTGTTGACTGAGAAAATTTAATATTCTTTGGATTCCTTCTTGATGGTTACAAAGACTTGTCACTTAGTGTTCAAGCAAGCTCTGCATGTTCTTCTTACTGTCTGTTCACTCACAAACACCTGAAGGCAACAACTTATTGTAACCATTGTTTATCACATTTGTTTTCAGTTTTTGAGTTGCACGCTTGTGTTATACTGTCTCATTCATTTGCCAATAACTGAGGGCAAAGACTAGTTCTTAAGAAGAGACAAGATTCAGAAATTCTCTAGAAATGGGACAATAGTGGTTTTAAATTTTCCATTTAAATAATAAGGCCATTTTTTATAGATAAGGATCTTTGCGAATATTTTGTAGAGCAGCTTCTTGTTTTGCCAAATCTCTCTGTATTATATATGCGAATATAATTATAGTGCAAGAATGTGAAAGGATAAAATTTGAACTAATTAAGGAACTGCCATTTTTCTGGAAACTCTTTATAAAGTTTGCAAGGACAAAGTACTTGCACCTGTAAATACTTACCTGTATTTAACTTAGCGTTCATATATAAGTTCAAAAATATCTCAAACTTCATTTCCTCAGCTTGCAGTCTCTTTATCTCACTGTCTCCTTGTGATTTTCTTTCTTTTCCTTTTTCCTTTTTTTTAAACCAGGGTTGGTGAGGGAATTTAAAAATACCAGAAATCACTTACAAATTGCTGAGTGTACAGTTCACACCAGCCCAGCTGTGTATACGCAGGTTGCAGAAAGCTGCAGGCAGCATGTCCATGCAGTCCATTTAAATTACAACTCTATTCAGTATTAAATACGTGTATACGTGGGTGTGTTTGTGTGTGAATGTGTGTGTGTGTGTGTGTGTGTGTGTGTGCATGTGAACAGGTCTCACCCAGTAAAAGCTCCAAATTAAATGTCCAGATTCAAGAGCTTCTGCTGTGCAGTAACATGCTGACCTGCAGCTTTGGCGGTTAAACCTCCCAAAAGCAGCGTTCATGGTCTTTTTAAAACCTCTTTAGACTCTACAGATCAAAAAGTTGTCAGTTTTTTGCCAGGTTGTAATTTACTATACTGCAGCCCATCTCCTTCCCTGCTGTTTCCCTAGTGATTGGGTATGTGTGTATCAGTGTGAGGTTTATGCACCTGTGTTTTCTAAATTGTGCTTGATTTTTAACACTACATATTTGTACACACATTATCCTCTACTCTAAGCACCAATATTTGTGAGGTTGAATTTGTTATATAGATAAGTAAAAGGTATTTAATGCTGCAGCTGTGGCCACTGCATCAGTCCCCCTGTTAATTTAGGAAAGTAATTTTGCACTAATACCAGACTGACATTTGCAATGGATGTGCCAAATCTAAGTTACAAATCAGTAAAAGGCAGGTAGCAGCAGACTGAACCCAGCTACAATACTGCTGCTGCACCTTTATTTTTGTCACTGAGTTTATGCTCCTGCTTGGAGCAAACAGCTGGGCAGATAAATACTGAGATTATTGTTTTTTGGGAGGAATAAGAAAGGTTGTAGCGGAATTACAATAACAAGTACAATAATAAATAGGCTACATTACCTAAACAACAGAGGCAGGATCCGATAAGTGGTTTACTCTGCTGATGCAACACTGGGGTCTTTTTCTCTTGGCTTAGATATATATGCTGTTGTCAGTTTGTTGGCCCCGATGTGTCTAGTAAATACAAAAAGCAACATATGCAAATGGAATGGCCTCATTTTGGCTCCTCAGATCACATCAACTAGCTGAACATCTCATTACACCTCTGTGACTGGTTGAAAGAGCACGAAGTGACGGCTTTGTTGCACTGACAAAAAAGCCCAACAAGTGGTGCACATTAAGCTCGATGTACAAAAAAATTGCTTAGCCTTTTCTGGTGATTGGTATTGAAACTTAAATTTAAGTTTCATTGGCTCACTGAGGTCACTGTAATGAAAAACTTTCAATTCGAAAAGGCCACACGCCTGTACCATTAGTGGGGCAACGTTTTCGGTACCTTTCAGAATAGTTACATCTAGATGTACAGTATCTATGCATATACACTCCCTGAATAGAATACTGGTCTGTTAGATGCCTTTGCTGAACACCAAAGCAGCTTTACTTTTGCAAAATCAAGAAATGGCTTGCTCGTGTAAAATATTAAATTATTATTACAATAAATAAATAAATATACAGTTGCAAGAAAGAATAATGGCACTGTTTGCAATTTCCTGGTTTTCTGCCTAAATTGGTCATAAACCAAGCCCCTAGAACTGCCTTATTTCATTTGTGTGACATCACCAAAATCAGGAACATACTGTCTGGAAAAACTGGTCCATGCATTTGTTACTTCCAGGCTGCACTACTGTAACGCTGTACTATCAGAATGTCCCAGTAATTCCATAAAAATCCTCCAGTTAATCTAAAATGCTGCAGCCGGAATACTCGTATCTCTCCCATATTAGCGTCTCTCCGCTGGCTCCCTGTAAAATCCAGAATAGAATTTAAAATCCTTCTCCTAACATACAAATCCCTTAATGACAAGGTATCTTAAAGACCTCGTAGAGCCTTATCATGCCGACAGAGCACTTTGCTCTCAGAGTGCAGGTCTGCTTGTGGTTCCTAGAGTCCACAGAAGTAGAATGGGAGGCAGAGCCTGTAGCTATCAAGCTCCTCTCCTGTGGAACCAGCTCCCAGTTTCAGTTCTGGAGGCAGACACCCTCTCTACCTTTAACATTAGACTTAAGACTTTCCTTTTTGTCACCAGCCATCAACTGCACAATACAACTTCAAAAATAAGCATCAATATATTATGTGGACTTATGAACGTTGTGCAGGTCTAATCCACAGCTACAGGAAGCACTTGCTTGAGGTTATTGCTGCCAAATTTGGATCAGCCAGTTATTAAAACACTGTTGCCATTACTTTTTCCAACCTCACTTTGTATGCTTCATGGATGTGTTCAGTAAAGACATGAAAGTTTATGGTTGTTCATGTTTTATCAACTTAGAAATCTTGTGGTTGTTGATATTTGTGACTTTAGTGCAGATCAGATCACATTTCATGACTAATTTATGCAAAAATCTGAACAGTGCCATTACTTTTTCTTGTGATTTTCAAAACAATTTTAAAATGTGTGATTTTGATTTATAGTGGGTCTACAACCAGCCAGAGATCAGTTTGATTGCAGCACCAGTGACAACGTAGAATATTGACTGATTACTCAACATTTATAATGACTGTATTATAGTATAATATTAGTAATTCTATCCCATGCAGACTGTAGTTTAGCAGTATATGTTGTGTGTGTGATCAGTGCATTTCATTTACCTGATTGGCACTGGCTTTTTAAAGCGTCATTCATCTTTGATCCTTAGACTGTGAAAACCAATCAGATGACTATGATTTTGTTTCAAAATGTCAATGTCTGTCAGCTAGAAAAGAGTAGAACTCCTTTGGGTAAAAAGAATGGTTGCTTTAAGAGAAGCTTTGTGGATTAAAAATAGGTTAAATCACTTAGAGAATAGATTTTTTTTTTCAGTTCAAGGTAAGTGAAGTAAAATAACTATTTTTACGGGCCTTTTTGTTTATATAACATTTCCTAGATGCTTATCAGTCTGAGGTTCTCCAAGCCAGCCTGTCCACTTATGTTCCTATCAAGACTTAGTCTTTACTTCACTGACATAAAAGCCTTCTTTTTGTAGTTCAAGTCACAGCTAGAATAATCACTTTCTCCAGCAGGCTATAAGAAGTAGATGGTTGGTGCTAAGAGAATAACTCCCTTTCCCCCCCTTTTTTGATAGTCCTGCTCTTTTCACAACTGGGTCTCCCACTGCCTTTTTCTTGAGACAAAATGTAAATGACCTTAGTTTTCTGGTTCAATGCATAGTTTACTTGGGGAGCACAGCGTCACTTCATGTGTCAAGGAAATAAAAACCTTCCACTTAACACAGTTGTGCATTACTTCATCCTGCAGATTGATTTTCAGCAAACTGTAGGATAGAATCAAGAGTTGTTATGTCAACCAGGAGGGCGGATGCTTCATGTGCACATGTAAAAATGCAAAAATGTATGTATAATTAGTGAAGTAATCTTAGTAGTGAAACTTCGGCACTGGCATCAAAAACATTACAAACAATACCAAGTCCCCAAGCAATTTTGTCTTTACAAAAAAATGAAGAAAGTTGTGGTCAAAATGTCACTGCTATCAAACACATCAAACACGTTACTATGATATTTATACCATATCACACACCCTTGAGTGTACGTATGCGTGAGTGTGTGACAGTATGTGTGCATTCATATACATGAGTACATGCATTCCCAAAAGCTCTCAGTAGTGCCACAGGTCAACGCACTCTAACTTGAAGTGTGCCTCAGATTTTCTAGAAGAGATAAGACCATGCACATTTATCACCAGTGAAGAGAGTGGCCATAAACAGCAATTAGTATGCACCAGCACAGTCTGGACCTGCACGATTGCTGCCTGCCGTTTGGTCCAAGTGGATCTGTTTGCCCATTTGTGTTATATTTTAAAAAGTGGGATATCAAAAAGGCATAATTTCTTTGCAGTTAAATAGGTCTTAATGAACTGTTTGGGTAATGAGGCGATGAGCCACGAGGCAAAGAGGAGCAGTGGCAAACATGGCAATTAGCAGCACACGGAGAGTCCATTTTGTCATCAACCTGTCATTGTCTGCCACTACTGAGAAAGGGGTTCATGCTGTGGTATTATTTTTAATCTTAGTCTCTCTCTGTTTCCGCACATCAATATTGCATCAGGTGACCACAAGCATGTGCGTGCATATTATGTTTCTCTTGATAGAAGTAAAGAACACCATAATTCAGCACAAAGGAGACCCCAGTACACTACTCTGTGTTCTCATTGTGAGATCTAAAAGTTCAAATAAACTTACATGGGTGCTCATTACATGTTTATGGGAATATTGTTTTAAGCCATCAGGAAACAGAGGCTGAAATAAATGAATGAATCACTGACCATAATAATATACTGTACATAGTAACATGTGTTAGATGCATGCATCATTCATGGGCACCAATCAGTTTGCCAGGCAGTTTGAGTCATTGTTCTACTGGCCATGTTTAGCTGAGGGAAACAGAAGCTTTATCATCTCATTAACACTGCTGCAGAATACATAAACCATGCTACTTGCATCCTGTTGGCTGTTTTGTCTTTGTGAGGAATTAACCAGATGGTGGTGTACTGGAGAAGTGTGCCAGTGAGTAGTGAGTAGAAGATCGGCTTCCCAGCTGGCTGGAAATTTTGGTTTAGAGGAAATAAATGGGAAGCAAGCCGTTCATCCTCTGCATCTCATGATAAAGTACACAGGAAGATGCCAAATAAGAGGAAGGGACAAGTTGATGACGAAAACATTTTGCCAGTGATGGCAGAATGTCATCACTATTTTCGAGTGCCTTTTTTTGCTTCAAGTGAAGGTAATTCGCCATTTTATGTTATTCCTACAGCATCATACTTTTTGGAAGTGGTGCATTAACAAAGAATATTTAATCCGCTTGTTCTGAAAGCAGTGGATATTTGATTATGGTGGTGCCTGTTCCATGCTCACTGCTGAAATAATTTGTTGTTTAGGAGAACTATATGACCCAATCACCTACCTTGTACGTTATGTCCAATTGTGTGCAACCAATATGGCGATATGGTTTGCCTATCTTTTATATGTAGTCAATGGTTCCAACCAGCTGTGCATTGGAAAGACCCCCTGGTTGTCGAGATTGTCGAACCCAAAATTTGCCTAATTATGCTCAAATGTGGGGCCAGCATTACTCTAAAAACAATCAATGATTCTATAGCTACAGTTTGAAGATCAACACAGGCAATTGCTCTTTGTTCAGTGTAGAGTGACAGAGACATCCTCTCTGCATCTCTGCTGTGCACATGGGAGTCATTAGTATCCCGATGTCTGCTGACACAACTGAGTGTCAGGTAGTGAAAATGTGATCCAGCACTTTCACACCCAGTGCGCACATCAGTAGCACTTCACCCAACACACTTGGTGGAAATATGAGCCCCCGCTTCTTTGCCAAGACACAATAATAGGCAATTAAACCACTCATCCGATAGAAGCAAAACAAGATTTGTTGAAAATGAATGAAGCATTTAGAGGTTGAGTAATCATTCCATGTTCCTCTTTCTTGTATATTGTCTTTCCTGGTCACTGACGAGAGTGCATGGATGGTAAATTGTAGCTTTGAAAAAGTGGCTTGTATTACATTTCTTCGAACCCTCTTCCTCTGTTGTTGTTAATCATGATGTGTCTGAGCAGGTAATGAAGTTTATGGCTATGAAGAGTGCAGTCATCCATCCTTATAATAGTGTTCTTGGTATGCTTTACATGTTGCCTCTTACTTAAGTGATGGAAATAGGTTTCCCAGTGGGTCAGTGTAACCAAGCTAATGGCCAAACACATTAGAGTATGTGTTTGTGTATATGACAGCATGATCAATGTGATCTATTTAATAATAATAACAGTTACACCAATAACACCTCACCTGTGTGTTTCCATAACAATACATGATTTGAACTGAGCTCCAGAAATGGATAGGACCTCTTCAAAAATATGACCATAAATTTGTTTTAACCCACCACAACACAAAGAATAAAGGTATATTCTTTACTGCGTAAGTAACACACTAAAGCCTAGAACAAAGTATTCTTTCATCACGCCCCTTGGACTCACAAACAGTTAACCCATCCAGTGTCCCGAGAGGATTACTTGTTCCTTAGCTGGTTCATGCGGCTGCAGCCCAAGTTAACGTTCAGCTGTAAATATCCAGCTGCATGCTTTCACACATAAAAGCAGACGTTGTGAGGTGAATCACCAAGGCCTTACATTAACCTGTAATAGAGTGATTTTTTTTTTTTAAATTCCCATATGAGTAGGTAAAAAGAAGTTTGAGCATAAACCCATACATTAAAGTGACACCCCTTCATTATGATGTGGGCAGTTGTTATCAATTATATAGAAGAAAGCAAATGTGTTGCAGGTTGTCTTCTGGTTTTAGGGGCTCCTAGTGTTTTTCAGCGTAATGAAAATAATCAGTCACACTTAAGAAAAATGAACACCTCATTCTCTCAAAGTCAGTGTTCTTTGGTCCTCAGGACGGCTGAGATGAGTTCCCAGTGTTGAAGGTGATGTGGCGAGAGGTGATTCAGGCCTACTGAGCAGCAGTTCCTAAACCAGGAACTAAAGAAAGGTAGTCAAGCAGTTGCTTTCGCTATTTACTATTCGTCCCTTATTTTAGTCCAATATGGTTAAATATAAGTCTAGAAGAGGAAAGAGCAAACCCTTTTTAAACTTCCTGAATTTGCATATATTCTACTGCATACTTTATTTTTTACGGTTTCTTTTATCCTTTTAGAAACTTGTTTTATTAAGAAACTAATGTTATCAACACTTGCAATGGCTAAAAAAAAAGCAACATAATACATACATTCTACATAATGCATTAAAAGGCAGAGCCCACTAGAACCCAGAGGTTTGTCTTTGTATTTTCAATGATAAAGTGGAATCTGCTTGGGATAGGCACCCTCTTTTTCTTCAGTTACATTTTCAACTCAGTCCTCAATTCACTTTCCCTGTCCCTCTCTTTATGTTTTGACATAGCATGGCTTATAATGTAGATCTTTACAGAAAATTAGATTGTTTGTGTTACATTTTTGGTGTTTTTCATGTGTATCCCATTAATTCTATCACCATGATTGTACCAAAACAAAAGGAGATGAAATACTGGAGGATCACTAATTTACAGTGATATTATCTTGTATTCTGGACATGAATATTTCATAGTGTATGTTTTCCTGGATTTCTTTTCAGGCAGTTGTGTGACACATCACATATGTAAACACCAACAGATTACAAGTATCACAGCACCATTTGGTTGTCATGTAATTTGTTTGCAGAATTTCCATCATATGGTGAAACTGAAAGGAATGACAGGACAACATAAATCATAATCCCTCCAAAGAAAGGAGGAATTATGATTTTCACTTGGACAAATGTTTTTTTTCTGTTTCCCACATAATAGTTAATATACTATTTTGCAAATGAACAAATAATGAACACAGGCCAAACAATAAGCCCATTGTATGAATGTGTTAATTCCGTACTCTGCTTCAAGGTTAGATTTGTGCACCGCAGCGTCCCTCAATAGTACAATTTATTTTCCATGTTTTCAGCATTTATCAGCCGACCACACTGAAGCCTATGCATTCCATCTGGGCGATTATATCACTATAGCTACTGTGTATGGATTAGAGTGGTACAGAGATAATTTGCTTGTGTGTGTCTGTGTTGTGCCACTGCAACTGTTCTATATGTATGGCAGTGTAACTGTGTGTCAAGAAAGACAAGATTGAAAAAGCCAAAGAAATAAAAAATCTATATTCTCACAGCAAGATATACATACATCGTACACACAGTGGTTTATGGTAATGCAGTTGGCATGCCTGTAGCCCTGACTGGAATGATGATGATGATGATGAGCTGCGAATCTAAAAGCCATTACACCTCCCTATGAGTTCTATTATCACCACTGACTGATAATTGCGTTGGCCTGTGGTGCTACGGGAGCGACAGCCTGGTGCTGGTGCCTTTCTTTATGGTGCAGCCCGATATGATCTTTGAGCGCACTGGTGCGAACACACTGGACTTTTTATGGTGTCCTTTTGTGTCACACAGACCAGACGGAGCTGAGACTGTGAGATAGGAATAAAAAGAGAAGGGAGAAAAAGTTAATGTTAATTAAGAGAGAAGAATGAAGGAGGGGAGAGCAAAATCAAACCTCATTTATGAGAATATTTACTGGGCTTTTGCTCTCTTTTTTTATTCACCGTTTTCTTTCAAAAGAGAGAATGATGAGGCTGGGTTTACTATTAAAGAGAAGATGGGTCATACAAGGACAGCTAAGTGGAGAAAGGTGAACTGCAATAACATCTCTCTCATACCATCACTAATTTAATGCTGTTATTACTGGTGTAAGTGGATTTTCATCTCCTTATATGCATTCCAACTTTCAGTCATTGATATTTAACTTTAGATGAAGCTGGACTGGACTAAATAGCTCCCCAGGGGGAAATCTGTTGGTTTCTATGGGGACTTTTATTCTCTAGCAAAAAAATAATGAGGCAGAGGTAGCTATGAGGTGAGGATAATAAGTTTGTAGTCAATGGTGAGCTTTTTAGCTGAGCAACTCTTAAATGAAGACGAAAGAGAGAACACTCCATTTACTGATCAGCTACCGCTGTGATGCCTTAGAGCAACACAGTAAACTTAATTAACGCAACAGAGCTGCCACCAGCAGAAGGCTGTTGTTGTATTAGCAAGTCTAAGTGTGCATGTGTTAATGCAGAAAGGGGGACGGCTTTGCAAAAACAATGAAGCTTACTCAGCTTTTCCTGTTTATGAAAACAGAAAAAAGCAGTTGAGGGAGCAGCCAGGACATATTTGAATCCATTTCATTGGATCATGTGATTTAGTGCAAGATTCATTTATGCTGAAGAGACATAATAAACTGAACAGGCAATAGATCCGTTTTTTATATATATATTTATTTATTTTCTGCATGTACCGGTTTTTAGTTGCATTATCATTCACATTTACATTGACTGGGTAAAGCAGTCAGAAGATTGTTCTTCTCCTTACCCCTTGATCTTTGAAAAAAGGATGCATCTGCAATTATTTTCCTTTTCTCCTGCCTCATCATTACCTCTGAGATCTCCCTTACTCTCTCCCTCATTTCGTCCTGGTTGTCCATCAAAAGCTGTGCTTTGATATTCATGTAGCAGTATGATTGAGATGCAAAAGAGATAGCTGCAAGGTCCCAGGTCATCGTCTTCTCCTTCTCGGTTTCCTTTTCACCTCTCGCACATATTCATCCTTCTCTCTTTTCCTCGCCTATCTTTCCCTGGTTCATCCTCTCTGCTGCCTTTTTGAGGTCATGTAATTGAGCTTTTGTCTGCTTCACGACATGTTTCTTATGTGATTCACATAAGAATCATCAGTTTTAACCACTTAGCATACCTTAGCACAGCACACTTTGCATTTTGAAGTGTTACACTCTGCTGCATATAACATCCCATCCCGAGATGTTCTTGTTCTCTGGTCAGTTTCTGTTGAGTTAATTCAGATCCCCACGACTTGTCAGATTAGGAAAATGTTCTGCCTGTTGGCCCACAGCCACTCCTGTTTGGGCGTAAAGAGTCGGTAATTTGGCCTTCAGGATGAGTTAAACCGATTTCTAATTCTTGAAGTTGTGTGAGTCTGAAAGAAAGTTTTGACCCTCTGAGAAAAGAACCCATTTCAGAGAGAATTCAGGCAAAGCCACTTGATCCGGCTTTACTGTGGATTTGTGATTTCTTCCTGCAGACTAAACTGAACCTTTACCCTTTTTGCCTTAGTGTCTCTGAGGAGGTTCTGAAATACACCTTTGTGTTGAGATTGTCACATATTTGTCTGTACCTCTTCAATATAATGTCAGCAAGAAGGTGGTGATATGGCATGACTCATGTTTCTGAAGAAATCCTGCAAATGTCACTCATGATCCCAGTCTTTGTCCTGTCTTTGCCCGGTGTTTTGCCTGTGGTGTCAGGCCCAACCCCTGTTTTTGTTCCAGTTTTCCAGCTGTCATTACCTGCTCTGCACACTCTCCAGCATTCCACTGGTGTAATCAACCACTTTGGCCCCATTTAGACTTGGTATTAAAATGTGCCTCAGTGATCTGAACACCAGTGGACAGCCGAGACACATCACCGTCAATATACATTTGTCTTCAAGGTGCCCAGCTGACCGCTTGTGTTCAGATTTTGCTACTGCTGCGACACCTCCGCTTAAACATCCAAAGGCCACAGGCACAATTATTATGCCACTCTGTTACCAGACAAGTGCGAGTAGCCTCAATAACCAAAGAAGAAAAAGCAGACAAACGACAGATTTGTACATGGATGTATTGTGAAAGTTTTCATAATACATTGATGGATATGTATTGGATCTTTCTCTCATTTTTTTTAATTTATTTATTTATTTACACTGGTGCATCGTCACCAATGCTACCATCACATTCTGCATTGATCATGTATTTCCTGAGACGCCTTAGGACAGTGGTCCCCAACCTTTTTATCACTGCGGACCGGTCAACGCTTGACAATTTTACCACGGCCCGGGGGAGTCGGGGGGGGTGTACGTAGATGAAAATTTTAACTCCCCATAACGCTAAATCAGTGGGAGACCTGAGCTTGTTTCTCTGCAACGACACGGTCCCATCTGGGGGTAATAGGAGACAATGACACCCGAAGTGTGTTGCTTATGTTCAGTCTACTCCGTTGTTTTGTTTTGGTTGCTGTCACTGCAGAAAAACCCGCCTCACACAGATAGGATGTCGGAAATGGCAACAGGGTTTTCAGTGCTGTGGTGGCGATCTCAGGGTATTCTGTCATGACTTTAATCCAGAACACCGACAGAGTTGTTGTCTCGAACATACTTTTAAGGCCGCCGTCATTTGCGATCTCCAGCAGTTGATCTTCTTCTTGCACAGACATGCTGGATTCACCTGGTTTGTTGACAAATGGGTTGCAGATCCATTCCTTGGCAGTTCGTGGGTCCTTTGTGGTTGGGAAGTAGCGCTCGAACTCTTTTAAAAGCAAAGACAGGTGATCGTGCACCAGCTGGGAGAATGAAGGCTCAGGCTCAGTCTCACCCAAAATCCCCACTAATGTTTGAAACATGTCCAAAATGCCGCTGTTGACGCGCCGTCCCCACAAATCCAGTTTGGCTTTAAATGCAACTACTTTATCTGCCAACTTGAAGATAATTAATGATTTCTTGTGCGGCCCGGTACCAATTGATCCACGGACCGGTACCGGTCCGCGGCCCGGGGGTTGGGGACCACTGCCTTAGGACGCATTAGCCTTTATGCTATGAAAGAAAGGTGGTCAAATGCATGCCAGACCAACTCTGCAAGTGGTTTCAGTGACCGGATCATCTGTCTTGGTGATCATCTACACGTGTATTTAGCACTGTCAACTTGTGATTTAACCCCCAGAATGGATTTAAAAGCATCTAAATGGGGTCTCTGTTATTAATCTTGGTCTCAGCATTCACTCACTGCCAGACTGTGGTCGTTGAACTCATCTCACATGACTCTCTGGTGTTTGTTTTCTCTGCTTGCACCTGGTTTTGACCTGTTTTCTTCCATGGACTCCAAATCTGCTTTTTCCTGTTTGAACAGCTGATTTCACCAATGTATGGACATTTGTTCTTTCTACCTGTCCTTACTATGTATGGACACCCTTGTGTTTGAACTCTGTGTAACTGTGCAGTCGGGAGTGTTTCCCGATTGGAGTTGATTTCCTGTTTTTATGAGAACTCAAGAAGGCAGTGCAGAGCAGTATAGATAATGGATGGATGGAAGAAAGCAGTGTTGCGTAAAGATGGACTAGAGTACAGATGTGCTGACATCTGGTAAATGTGGATGTTTTTTTTCCAAAATGTATTTGGGAACTTAAGGGCATCCTAGGCAGAATTCTTGGAAAAGACGTTGTTTTGTGATAGGAGATGGGTGTTACCCTAAATGTTCTTATATACTGATGCATTTTTTTTCAGACCAATAGCTTCATGGACCAACTGCAGCTTTTGTTTGACTGTTAATTTGGATGTTAAAAATAAAAGGCTGTAAAGGAGGACCTCTGACTGAGTCTTTGTGTTTACCACGGCAACAGCCATTTATGTGCCACGTGTTTTACCTTTGTTGTTGTTGTTTCAGAGCCAGTCTGTGTTTCTGTGTTGCTGTTTTCCCAAGCCAGTTACCTCACTTGTGTTGTAGTTTCTTTTCTAGTTAGTCAAAGACCTTTATAGTTGTGTATACCTGTGTAAACCTGTTACTTTGTTCTGCAGTTTCTATTACAAAAGCCCTGTTTTCCTTGGCACAATGTCCTAGTCTTCAGACTGCAGTCGGGTTCTCTAAACTACATTGGCGACACTAAGTCCTGTCTCAAATTGTTAGTTTACACCCACGTTATGAGGATTATGTCACACACACATACCAATTCATCTGTTCAAATACACTCATATATACTTTCACAGTGCTAGTAAACTGTAATACAACTATGGCCTTTTGATCCCTAGGTTTTCAGAGTTGTAGGAAGATAAGCTGTGAAATGTGTTAGCCCCCCCAACCCCCTCCGGCCACAGTATCTGCACCACTGACCTTTTCAGGCTGGCATGTTTGTGCTCCATCGGCTGACCATGTCTGTAAAGCTAAAGCCAATATTCAGTGATTTGTTTCATTTGGCTGCTTGAGTACATCCTGTCAGCTGAACTGCTCTGCCTTAGGCAAAGACAGAGCTGCAGCCTGAGCCCAGGGGGATACTGTGGATGTTCCCTCTCATCAGCTCTCAGCCGCTGTCACATCCCCACCCTGCAGAGAGAAACACCGCAGACACAACAACACAAGACAGGGATCAACATTAAGAGGTTACTTGTGGTCGGTGCCATGTCTGTGCTTCACACTAGGGTTCTGGAATATGGCTAGACACATTAACACAGCCACTTAATATGGTAGCGCAGGCAATAAGAAAAGCCGCACGGTGGTTAGTAGGCTGCTGTTTGACAGCCTGTCTTTGTGTTAAGAGTGAACAGGAGTGGCAGGGGCAGGAAGCAGGGGGTAGAGGATGCTGGTTATGGGCTTTGGAGGACGTGGACCTATAGAGCCTTGCCTGCAGCAAGAACATTTGGTATTCACCTTCTCAGGGTTCTGTCAGTAACCTGTTAGAGGTCAGCATGAGAAAAGGCATCCCTCCCACACACTTCAGCTCACTGAGATTGGATAAATATCACAAAGTTTCTTAGAGAGGACTTTCAAACATCATCTCATATGTTAAATGTCATCTGCTGTTCTCTGATTGTTCCTGGACTTGTGCACTACATGTTTATGTCCAATACAGAACATGAGTTAGATTATACTGTAGTTTTGTTTAGATAGGTAATTATGTCTTTACATAAACAGTGATAATATGTTCGTCTTAGCATTTCAGCAGCAACAGCAGCATAGTAATTTTTTCTTTGTTGTTTTGTTGTTTTGTTTTAGTACAATCGGATGTCAGCCCTCCATCTGGTTCTTGAAAATTCTGTGGTGAATACTCTGTTTTGCCTCTAAGATAAAAACATAAATCAAAACAGAGAATATCTTATCATCGGTTACACAAGTGTATCTTACATTATGTGCTACTGTGCATCCTTTATTGTGTCTTGTGCAAGTCGCTTTGAGCAGTGTGAATCCTCTTTACTGTAAGGGGTTGGCAGGCGTGTGTGTGTGTGTGTGTGTGTGTGTGTGTGTGTGTGTGTGTTCTCAACCATATTCCATATTATGCTGTTTCTTGCTACTGTTATATATGATCACTGGTGTCTCTGATTGGAGTGGTAGAGAGATCAGCGGTGACATATATACTGTAAATGTAGTTTTGTGATATTAAGAATTTATGTAATCTTAAAACATGTCCACCTACAATACAAACTCTTATGCTTATAATGTTTAGAAAATTCATTTTTTATGAACTGCACTTTCAATATTTCTTCAGTTAATTGTGGCACACATTTTTGTACCTAGACAGATGGCTTTATGGTGACCTATTATTAGAAGGAAAGTGGCAAATGTCTTCATGCAAGTGACATATCCTTCCTTACTTTTAAGGCCCCAAGGCAGCAGATTGTGCCCTAGAGAAAAGCCGGGGAGCTGCTGTCACCATCGCTGCTGTGGCTAGCTCCATTTCTCAACTCTTCTCCTCTTCACTCTGCTGTTTTCCAACTGTTGTCATCCTTCTCTTTTCTCCAACATTACATCTTGCCTTTTTAATTATTTTTTTTTTATTCTCTTCACATCACATCATTTCACTTTGATATCTTTCACTCACCTTTTGCTTTAGGCTACTCATACCTGTATATTGCTGATGCAGTGAAAGTTAAAAGTAAAACAGGAAGTGAGTAAAGGGAAGGGATTGTAGTAAGTGAATGTGGTGAAGATCAGTCATTATCAAAGCAAGGTTTGAATTGGTCCATCTTTCCAAACAGTCACATGACAGTGAAAGCTGATTGAGAACCGTATAGTTCTACTTTGTCCAATTTGCTGCAAAAGACACTTAAAGAGTTTTTTACTCTAGCAAATGGTTTTACAAATGTTCAGTTCAGTGTTGTAGTAAAGATTAAACTCATATATATAGAAAGAAAGCAAACACATTTAACTAGATTTCAAAAGCTCAAAATAATGTTTAGAAAATATATGATGCACGCTACTGATGATGCATGGACTCTTATAGGCGTCCATTCAGTGTGTGTGTGTGTGTGTGTGTGTGTGTGTATGCACTTGGCATTACCCACATTCTGGTGATCAAAGCTTTTTAACTGGACAAACACTGATCATTTGTGCATACACAGACATTGCTGCTTCAGTGTAAACATACTCGTATGTACACTTATGCAAATTTATTCTTGATTTAAAACTTATCAATAAACAGAAAATATTGACCTTTCCCCTTCAGCAGACGGCAAATATCGATGGCGGCAGTTCAAGTGGCTTTGTGTGTTGTGTTTTTAATGGAAGGACAGTCATAATTTCACTTGACTGGTGAAATCTGTGTACATTGTCAGTTGTTTTTGTATTAAGTTATTATGAAAATGTTATCAGTGAAACAAGAAATTAAGATTTTGCAGCATGACGTTTATTTCAAAACAAGGACTGAAGGACCGAGTCACATGGTAGGTCAACTATCCTTGGACTGTGGCTGGGTGATATGGCCTCAACTCAGCTCAACTCAACTTTATTTATAGAGCACTTTAACACAGCCAAAGCCAAACAAAGTGCTTAACATAAGATTTGATTTAAAACATATAACACGTGAACAACTACATTAATAAGAATAAAACAATAAAATAAAATAAATGAACCAAGATAGCAAAATAACAAAATACTATCCAAAACCAAAACTCAGCAAACAGAGTCTCATGCCATAGCAAAACGCCAAGGCATACAAATGGGTCTTCAAGTAAGTTTTAAAAATGGCCAACGAGGGGGCCTGCCTAATGTAAAGAGGCAGCACATTCCATAGCTTAGGAGCCACAACGGAAAACGTTCTGTCCCCTCTAAGTTTACGCCTAGCCCTTGGTA
The DNA here is from genome assembly GCF_001952655.1 of Monopterus albus. Classification (NCBI taxonomy): domain Eukaryota; kingdom Metazoa; phylum Chordata; class Actinopteri; order Synbranchiformes; family Synbranchidae; genus Monopterus; species Monopterus albus. The sequence goes on from NW_018127881.1 coordinate 3,258,205, forward strand.
CCCCCAGCAGGAGCTGGTCAGCTGATCTGAGGCACAGAGAGGGACTATAAGGAAATAAAAGTTCAAGAAGGTACAGTGGTGCAAGACCATTTAAAGACTTAAAAACAAATAAAAGAATCTTAAAATGAATCCTAAAGGACACCGGTAGCCAGTGAAGAGATGCCAAAATAGGGGTTATATGCTCCCTTTTATGCACTCCAGCCAATAGACGGGCAGCCGCATTCTGAACCAATTGGAGACGAGCAAGTGACGACTGGCTGACTCCAACATACAGTGCATTACCTTAATCCAAACGTGATATAATAAATGCATGGATTACTGTCTCAAAATGCTGGCATGCAAGAAAAGGCTTTACCTTCGCTATCTGCCTAAGGTGGAAAAAACTACACTTCACAACCGCATTAATTTGGTGATCAAATAATAACACTTTATTTTTAGGCCATATTACAATACATGATAAATGTCTCGATATTTTGAAATCTTCTCTAAAGCGCTTCATAAATGCTCAACTCAACCACTTACATACAATCACATCAGTATGATTTTAGTGGTGCCTGCAGCATACTGTATGTCTGCATTACAATTTTCTTGCTTATATTCATTAGTGGTTTCAGTTGGAACAATCTGAAACTTACATACAAAAATGGTTAAATCACAGCCAAGTTAAACTTAACAACAGTATTTATTTAAACCAGGCAATTGCATACATAGGCTTTTAACAGCTGTTTAATGAAGATAAATAAAGCAATGATGTAGGCCTACATACTGCATCATTTGGCTAAATTAATCTTATTATACCAAACCCTATATACCAGTATTTCACATTATGTTTGCTTCTGAAAACTTGATATGATAAAAAATGATAGATGTGTATTGAACATTTTATTTATGTTTGAACGTTGTAAATTTTGGTTTCTCTACAAACACTTTACATAGTGCACCTGTTATTATAGTTTTATCTCACAAATTCTACAAACTGACTGAACTGCAGCAGGAGAATAAACAACTCGACAACATTAACGTTAATTCAAAGACATACCACAACAGGACTGATATGTTTCAGTTCATTCTATTAAAAAAAACTCATTTTCTTTATCATGAAAACACAAACCTGAAGTGCTGTAATGTGCCTTTGTAACTTTAGTTCCTAACAAGTTTATATATATATATAATACTTGCACTGACAGAAGTCTGGGTAGTTGGTAACATATTCATAATGAGTAAAGGGGCTTGACTCCCACTCTAACTATTGTGGTTGCTGTTCACTATTGCTCTCCTCACCTCATTGCACTGAATCTAAAAAGCTTTGACGTACCCCTTGGAGACTGTTAATATGCATTGTGAAAATCAGCAACTGAAGCTGAAGTAAATGGTTGTGGGGAGTGTACAACAAGGAAGGTTTATTTCAAGACCTCATCACAAGATCCCAGAGTGCATTTATCTTACTTTTTATCTGTGAAACAGACAGTTGTTAGGTTGTTACACTGCTGCATGTTCCTTTTACTATTCCTCCTGTCTTAATACTTTCAAACAAGTTCACTGTTCACAGTGGACTAAGTATTGATCATAAAAATGTAATGGCAGTCAAAGCCTCATGTACATTACAGTAGTTTGGCTGCATGTGTAAGCAATGTCAAAGGAATTAAAATAGTGCAGAGGGCCTTTAGAGCATTTGGTATAAGTGGTACACATTGAATGTAACTTTGGCTTAAGCACTGAAGATCTGAAGGATTCGATAAGAGCTGAGCCCCAATAAGTATGTTAAGGTTTAAAGGATCAAGTTAATTATCCTATATAACATTCATCTTGAAAATGTGTTGAGATATTCAACAAGTCAGTCCATTCATTGCTCCCTGTATTTACAGTTATCAATAATCAGTTTATTCTTGCTAACTGAAAATACTACTCTGTCCCATGGTATACGATTTATGAACGTTGTATTCATTGAACATATTAATAAGTGTAGTAATTAAATGAGGAGTCCCACTCCTTTTTATATCAGTCCTAGTGGTGAAGTCAAATCAGGAATAAAACAGAGGTTATTGATCGAGGCTTGCTTTGGTTTAATAGGACCAAAATATATTTTGTGTTTTGATGTGACAAGATAGACAAGAAAAGAAAGGAATATAAGGCAAAATTATTGTGTCGGGTGATATAGAGATACTTAGGGAACCTTTAGTAGCTTCAGTCTAGGTTCACAGTGGAGAGGGATACTTTCTCAAAACAGATTTAATAACCTACTGCACTGAAATCATGCAAGTTTGGAAATGTAAAACAAATGTTGGCATCAGTATTTTGATGATGATAATGATAAGCTAAGTATTTTGAATCTTGGCTTGAGCAATTTCATATGCACTATGCATCAGTTAATCATAAGCATGTTTTTGTGGAAATCAGTGCAGTGAAATCAGATCATTTATAATTGATGTATAAATGCAACAACTTAATCGTTACACTCATACTGATATTTCAAAGGTGCAGAGTTGAATATGTTTTCTCCATCGGCAACAAACTGGAGTGATGGGCATACTGCACAGAGATGTCTGTAGTTTTATGTTACAGAAAATATTGCTGCAGACATGAAATCATTCAACTAAAGCAGATGAGCCTTGAAACTGTGATTAACTATCTGTCTCTGTTTGTGTTAGACTCAGAGAGAGTTCTTGCTTTTAAAGACACACTGTGTTTGATCACACAAAAGAATATGAAATAAGCTGACTCTCTTTCATGTCTATAGAGTTGGAATGTTTCAAAGGCACCAGGCTCTCTCAAACCATCCACCAGCAGAGCTATTCGCTTGTGTGTTCGTCTGTGTCACAGACAGCTGATGATCGCTTTAGGGTACGCAACCAGTGTGTTCACAGATTGGACTTCATTAAAGCACAGAAGATTGCACCGGACAGGGATCACTGAGTCCCTCCCTCTGTCCTCCTCTCTCTCTCTTCTGTCTCACTTGACAAACTGAACTAGTGTCTCAATCGTAGAGATTAAATATAAAAGAAAATAAATAAATGGTGTGAGCAGGGGAAAATGGTGAATGTTATTAAAACTTGAAAGTGGGATGCAAAAGAGGAGGAGGTGCTGAACACTGGAGCTGGGGAATGTTCTGAGCTACTGTTCTGAATTATCAGATGACCAGATGGCCATGAAGTACAGTACTATATGTAGCTATGTGTATACATACAGGTATGTGGTACTAGTAGTCATAAGCTTGGGACTATGGCTGATAGTGGATTTATGAAACTACCTTTTAGTCCTGCCACCAACTTCAGTTAGTGTTCTCCACTTTGTGAACAACCTTCTGCTTGATTATAATTAATGCAAGACAATGCACACCTGCTGTGCAATTTAAAGTACAAGATGGGGAAATGCCTTATCCTGCTGCCATATTCTGTCACCGGTCAGTGCAACAAGTTCACCTTCAGGTCATGTTAGGTGCACTACGCTGCAGTTTTCATGGCTTCTGCAGCTGCAGCACAGTTCCCCCCCCAACAAAGAAGAGCAAAGGTTTAGGGTTAATGAATGTCACAGAGCAGTGACAAAACCTTTGGTGCAGACCTTCAGTGCAGCAGAATGCCCATGCTTTAAATTTGATAATTAATTGTAGTTTCTATCACTAAGTGTCATGGTTGTCGGGGTAGTTGGTACTTAAATCACAAATAAAATGACGGGAATCAGAATCCACTTTATTTTCCGCTTGTGTTGGACACACAAGGAATTTGACTTCGGTACAGCGGCTCTCAGTGTGCATGCTTTTCCGTAAAGCAACGAGTAGACAAGTAAGAGATAAGGCTGCAAGAACAAAAAAAGAGAAAGAATATGCAAACAAGAAAAAGGAATGTGCATTAAATACACAAACATACATACACACAGTCTAGATGCAGTTTTCCAGACAGATATATACAAAAGTATATTGTGTTGTATCGAAAAAGCTTAATTCTTCAATCTAAAGTTTAATACATTTTATTGCACAAAACAGTTTAAATTTCTTTCATTGCTGCACTGAGTAAAATAAAAGCAGTACTCTCTTTAAACTAATAAACTACTTAAACAAATTAAATAAAAGATTTGAAAGGTTTCAGATTCAATACAATGTGGTCAAACTTCATCCCATCAGGCTATTACCAATGAACAAACAACAATTAGACTGTAATCAGTGTTTAAGGTAAAGGAAAGTGAACACCCCAAATCTTTCAATGCCGACAGTTTCATTTTGAGAGTTGTGATGATCACAACTGATGATGATCATTACTTATACTCATTCAAATTAAACCACAATCGTTTAATTGCATTAGAATTTTTTTATAATGTATATTTTGTTCTCTTGTGTTTGGTGAATGTTGAGGTCTGATCCTGTGATTTATATACAGTATTTGGTTGTATCGCTATCCCTGTATTTATATTTTAATAACTTATTGTTCAAAATGTTTTAACTTACTGCCATATTTGTTACTTTGCAGACCAAGCTGGAGGAGGAAAAGTAAAAGCTACATCAGTTTAGGATCTTTTTAAATCATTTTTGATTTCACAAAGAATATTTTCACAGTAGGTAGCTTTCTTTTTAAGTTTTATATTTACTGCGACCGACAAAATGATGTGGCGGTCTTCATCTCAATTCATTTATTTATGTTCAATAACCCAGGATACTGTTTCTCACTTTCTGGAATTGCAGACTGGGCGTTTGTGGCTCTCAGTGTTTGGATGTTTGTGTTATTGTCTGTGTATGTATGTGTGGAATTGCATGTCAGCACGCCAGCATGCTGGATTTTTGATATTTCCATGTAAATGAGCATTTGCCTTTCTATGGCAGACTGATGAGAGCATGAATAAATAACACCTGGACAGGGCAACAAGGTTCACGTAGATAAAATATGCAAGAAGTGAGTGGTTCCTTTTTATTTTTGTAACTTAGATATGGACAGACATTGGAATCCAGGGGGGTACTGCACAAAAGTAGACATAAGAAATCCAAGATAACAAGACAAAGCGAGGTTTGACCTATTCTACTGAGTGCATCCTGACTTAATGCGTTTTAAAAAGGCAAAGCCAGGTTGAGGAGGTGTGGCTAGCTCAGGCCAGGTCTAAGTAATTTGGATGACTGCGCATTCACAACTATCTTAAACAGACCATGAGGTTGATCACAGATTCACCGATGCTGACATAGAAGCTACGTTCTATTTGGCCATGCTGGCATGTTGCATGTTAAGTAGTGCTGTTGAAATGAACAGAGTCCACGCCTAACCACGTGAACAGCACCGTGCCGGTCAGGTTTTTGAGCACACCCGTTGAAGACATATTTCAGACCCGGAGAGCATGCGCACTCATGGACGCTTATGGGGAATTCAAGCACATAATCTGTAAAAATGAAAACATGGCTGCTGTAACAAAACAGCGAGAACAAGTATGGCAGGCGATAGCGGACCGACTGAATGCATTAAGTTGCCTAAGATATACATTTTCTAACCACTGTTCTTAACTAGACTATGACATCATCTAAAAAGGGCAGGTCAGGTCATTTTAAAGGAAGACGCTTCATTGAAGACACCTTTGCAGCTTTATCCTCTGTCTCTCACTTTAACAGCTGCAATAAAAGTCAGCAAACTTCTAACAGAAATATGAACAGCAGTCTTCAGGAATGTAATCAGTAACGATGACTGTCACATTTTACAGATTAACTGTAAAATAATTCATTGGTTTCTGATCAGAGTGACTGCTGACAGAACAAATAAGGCACCAGGAGTAATCAAGCCTGGCTGTTAGCCTGGTCTGGAGCAGGCTAGCTGCAAAGAATAAATCTCCATAGTAACTTAATTTTTCTTAATTTAACCTGCTTTCATGCATCTGAGTCAGGGCCGGGATAACTGGAAAATCCCAGTTTCGTCCTTTATCTTGGTTTTGTGCAATATCCCCCAGAAGATCGAAATGGAATAAATTACAATAACTGCTTCGTTTTTCGTGTCTGCTTTATCTTGTGTGTCTATCAGTGAAGCTGAGTGGGGGATGAGACAGAGGAAACAGATGTGTGTGTGTGTGTGTGTGTGTGTGTGTGTGTGTGTGTGTGTGTGTATGGGGGGGGGGGGGGGGGTGGGGGTGAATAGAGTAACTGGAGAGAAAATGGCTAAAAAAGGAATTGATCATTTTCCCATTGCCATGGTGTCTGTCACTGAAGTCTGGTGCTGACAGAGGCCCTGATCCCCCTGAAGAGCTATCTGACAAATAATTACAAGCCAAATACAGGGTCACCCATCAAATTTCTCATCTTCTTTGCAGAAATGTCCCTCGCACATCTAATAATTATTTCATTTCCACAGTTGCATCTAAAAAATATTGAATGACAACTAAGAGGAATTCTCCCCACCTTTAGAGCGGGGTGTGATTTAAAGGGTTGGTGCCAGCTGAATGTGTTTTCTTCTCACCTGAATGGACAATCATCTGTCAACTGTTGGTTTTCATAGGAGAGACATTTTGAGGACCTCCCCATTGCTTTATTAAAGTCCACTGTTTTGTCAGTTTAATGTTACTCTGGGCAACACACACAGAACCTTAAAGATGTTATCGAACATTTGCAGATTATTCTGTAGATCATGAACCATCAAGACTGACACTTTAAATGTGTACAGATTTATAATAATTGTTTACCTTTTCTCCAGCTTCTTGTGGTAACCCAGGCTCCTAGAAATTGATGTTTTAAAAGAAACAATTGTGACCAGAATGTTTATTTCCTTGCAGTACAATATCCACTTGCATTGAATACAGCATGATTAAACTTTTTTTATGGTTATGTTTAGACCTTCACAGCACTTCATTAAAACTAGAGCGTTATTGTCTGGTTTAATTCAGAAAAAACAGCAACTTCAGACACAATAGGTTTATTTACATTTTATCAAAACCTTGAGTTTTCTCTAATCTTAACCAAATTGCATTTGTTCCTTAAGTCTGATGATGAGCAGGATTGTGGATTTGATCCCTGGTCTAATAACCCTACTAATAACCGCCGCAGGCCTTTGTTGAAGCTCTCCCTGTTTTTCTTCTTTCCACTTTCTTGTCTGCCTCTACTGCACGCTATCAACTAAGAGCTGTAAAGCCCAAAAACGATCTAAAATAACATTGGAGACATGATCCAGGCAGCAGTCAGGCCTCATTATGAAAGACTATTTAGAGAAATAAATTAGTACATTTACCAAATTTCTAGGAAGCAGGTTTTTCAGACCAGAAATTATTTGAACGGCTAATTTCAGAAGGAAATGTCAAATTCTTCTGTAATTTATATCATAGGACTTGTACCCACACATGACCTTCAACTATTGTCACTGTTTTCAATCTTTAACATCGTCCAGACTCAGAAGAAATAGAAGCACCTTTGACAATGATACACATGTTTAATCTTTTCCCTTATTGGCATGCATAAGACATGCAAAGCATTCTGTGGAGATAAATATTACCCAGGACAAGAGACACCAGAGCTGACCGAAATAAAGAAAAGTCTAATTTGGAAAAAAAAAAGGTTTTAGAGGAAACGCCAGTGCTTTATTTATTTATTTACCTGACTTCCCAGACAGACTGCCTCATTTAACCTCCAGGATAATAACCTGATGCTCTAGAAATGAAGGACATCTTCCGGTCAAATGTATTCATTATTTGAAATCCTGAATCTCCTAGTTACTTTGATGTCAGTTTAAGTCATAAATAATTTACACCTTGCTTTCCTTGGACTTGTTACCCTCACTCTCCTTACAGATCTACATTCTCTCCCCTCTGCATGTGGCTCTCCTCCTCAGGCACTTTCTTTTCATAGAAAACTGCACCTTCTCAATTTCTCATCCCCCCCTAATCCAAACAAACTACTCATGTTTAGTTTTCTTCAGAATCACAATCTTTGGTTTTAATATCCTCCAGATGTTGCCTCGTGCAAGTTGCTTTTCTGTGTGAAGGACTTGCTCTCTTGAAGCCTGTCGCAGTGCCCCCACAGCCAGATCTACTATAGATGCTGGAACAAATTTCACCAGTTTGACTCACAAAAGGGAGATAAAGAGATAAAAAGATAAAAGGTAAACAATCTGGAGACAGTGCCTCTGTCACTATATGCCCTTCTGAAGCATCTAGCTTGTTTATGGCTGTTTTTGGTGAGCACCACCTCATGTTTTCAGTCCTTAGTTTGTGTTAGCTGTTGTCCTCAGTAAAGAGGGGTATGAGCTCTTCACCATGGTTGGTCAGTCCATCACACGGACAGGCTAATAAAAGGTCTCTCTGTTAGTAAAGAGGTAATAGTAACTCAGAGGTGGCCTATTCTTTATTTACTTTACCCTCTCACTCCTCACTTCCTCTCTTACTCCCTTATTCTTTAAACAGTTACTTTGGCTCTGTGTCATGGCTCTCTGCCCAATTTAGTGTTGATCTTGGCTCACCTGCCGCCAACCTATTACATTTGGGCCTAATTCATGGCTGGTGAACTGAACACCAAATACTGAGGGAGAAGCCAGAGGAAAACAAAAATGTGAGGAACAGTGAGCAGTATAAACTCAGTGTACCACTGGCTCAGCAGGCTGCTAATGAACAGCATATCTTGGTTACACTTTGATGAGAAAAATTGGTCTCCTGCTGTTCCTTTCTGTGTCTGCCTCTGTGTTCCTGTGTGCTGGCAAGCATGTACAGGACTGTAAGGTGCATATAAGCTTGTGGTTGGTTACTTTCAGTTCTGATCCTTTCAGACCATTTTCTTATGGTTACCTGTTTTCCTTTCTTCTCTTTCCAACTCTCTCCCCCTCAAATTATCCCTTTGCTTGTTCATTCTTCTCCTTCTCATTGTTTCTCCCTCAGGTCTGAAGGCCATGCTGCACCACTGTCAGACCCAGTAGTCATTCAGCTGTACAGATGGCTCCAGCCGAGGAAATCTGAGCTATGCATCGCCCATCTGTACAGTGTCTGTTACATTCCTTTCGAATGATGTCCCAAAAAAATTTGAGCGCAGGAAGCAGGAGAGAAAAAAGGAGAGCATGGGAATGTTTGAAAAGAGGGATATTTTCTTGGTTGGCGTGTTTTGATAAAATAATAAAGCCCAGCTAGAGAACAAATAAGAGTAGTGGTTAGAAAAGATTGCCATTACCTTGTATCACTGTCATAACAGCGGGGCCAATTGAACCTGTCCAGCTCCACTCTCCAAAGAGTTGTGAGTTCATCCATTTTTAATTGCAGTCTTTATAGTAAACGCTGCCGTGTAGCTGTGACTTTAAGCTCCTTTGATTTGTCCTTGACAAGACAGTCCATTCAAGCTCAAGGGGCATTATTGTGACCCCTGACCTCTCTGGACAGGACAAAATACTTGGAAATGAATAATGTTGACTCATGCCATAATGTTGTGGCAATTTTGTTAAGTGCACATGTAAATCAGCCAACTCAGTGACATGGACAAGAGATTCAGTTGTTCAGATCAGACATGTAAATGGAAAAGGCATGTGATCACAGGGACCTTGACAGCTGGTGCCAGACAGGGCAGTGTGATTTTCTTTCACACCTAACCTGTGTGATACGGTTCAAACAAACACTTGTTCGTGCTTGCCCATTCGGTTTGGTTAGTTTAGGCTTCTGCCACCTGAACCAGGGAGGCCCACACATGAACTCTGTGATATTAGAACACAACTGCTCATAATAAACTATTTCTTTGCAAGGTGACAGTCACCAGGGCTGATGACTTCATGTTACAGCTTCATTAATATGCTGTACATGTCATCTGTTTCTAATGTCTTTCTGTCAGCAGGTCCATAAAGAATACGGACTAAAAAAGAACAAGGAACAAAGCTTGTAGTTTTTAAGTGCAGGTGTGAAAAGCACTGTAGTATCGTTCCTCCACCGTGGGAACTTAATTAGTTGTAACCCAGAATTTCCCATATTCGTAATCAGGCAGAACTTGAAGGGCTAATGTGGTCGGTCCTGTTTTGCTTTTCCACTGTATTTTTCTCTGTGCCAGTCACTGTTCACGTCAAGCCGGGACTGAGCTCCGCTCCTCACAGTTGAGCAGAGAGCATCAAGTCAATGACCACAATACTTGTTAATCATGTGTGAAACTAAATCTGCCACCGACCATATGAGCAGTTTATAAAACAGCAGTTGAACAAGCACAAGACAACCTTGCAGGAAAGTGACTTCTTTGCCACTTTGCCCACGGTGAACTCACTGAAGTCCCTGTTTTACCTCTAAGCTTGTTGTTGTGCTGCTGAGTAATGCTTATATCACACAAAATCCCAGCCTGTATGGGGTAGTGGAAGCAGGTAGTATTTGTGCCAATGATCTTGTTTTACAGTTATTTTACAATGGTTTAAAATTAGCATTATATTTACATTTTGGAAGTTAAAATGTCACATGAACTCCATACAATGTGAACAGATTTAACATGATAATCAAGCCTGTATTTTTGAAATTGCTGCTTAACTGTTACTTACGAGTAATGATGATTATGACAGCCTGAATCAGATGACTAAGAAACGCGACTACAGACAAAGTGATGGCATAATGTAAAAGACAGACGTAGACTCTCAGGTGATCTCTATTCTCTTATGCGTGGTTGTTGGTTGTAATCTTGAGCAGCGGATGCAGAAGTACCAAGATCATTTACTTAGTTAAAGTAACAATACCGCAGTCTAACAATACTCAATTCCAAATAAAAGTGCTGCATTCAAAATTGTACCAGGCAAAAGTACAAAAGTATTCATATAAAAAAAAAACTCATTATTCAGAATGTCACATTAATAAAGGTGGAGCTCATCTTATATGCTGTTTTCACATGGTTAGAATATAATAATTACAATTTGAATTCATTTACACACTGCTGGGTAGTGTGTGACTTTGCCACTGGTGATCAATAAAGTCTCTATATATACTGTATATAGTATATAAACATATATATATATGTATGTATATATATGTATATATATGTATATATGTGTGTGTGTGTGTGTGTATATGACTGAAAAACAACAAATAAAGTTATCAAATGCATGTAGTGAAGTAAAAAATGTCATATTTGTCTCTGAAATGTAGTGAGCTCAAAGTGTAAAGGAGCAGAAATGGAAATATTACAGTAAAAATACCTCAATTATGTCTTATTATAAGTCTAGTACTTAAGTAAATGTTAATTAGTTACTTTGTTACTAAGGAATGTTACTGGTGTTTTGCTGCAACTTCTGTTTTTAAAGCTGTGGCAAGCTGATAAGATTGTACTGACACCGGCGTCAAGAAGCTGACCGCCATCTCTCATTCACTGTCACAAAAAACTCTAGTGAAAGACGGCAGAGAGAGATGGAAAGAAAGGAGGAGATTAGGGTGGATAGGGAGGGAGGCTGCAATGAAATTAAATGACAAGAGAAAGATGGAAGATAAAACAAAAGGAGAGTAGAAAAGACAGTGAGACAGCACTTTGAAGACGGGGAAACTTGACGAGTAAGGGAAAGACAACATCAAGGTGAAGAAGAGAGAGCCGCGAGGTTCAATGGAAGGTGAACCTTCCTCACTTCTTTCCGAATATTGGTTGTCATTGCGGGCTGAAAACCTGACCTGCATATCTAGCACCGGGTAATACGGCCTAACATGGTTAGTAAAAAAACAGCATTCAGTTTGACCTAGCCTTGTAATAAAAGTGAGCACTTAAATGTAGCAGCTTCAGACCACAATCAACCATATCGTAAAGGGAGCGGCTCAGGTTGAAGCAATTGTAATCTTAGCCCTGCATGTTGTATTACTCCGTTCATGAATAAATAAATGCATACAGTAGATCACAAATTCTTTTTGGAGTGAAAAGGAGACTTTCATTTGTTCATTTTGGTCACATATTTTATATTTTTTGTGATCACAATGCTGGATATGAATTGTAGTCTGATTTAATGATCATCATTCCTACTCTTTGAAGCACATAAAAATTCAAAAAGACTTTCACATTAGTCTCATTTTAATCTACAAGAACTGTAAACATTATAGCTTTTTTCACTTAAAGTTTGAGTCTGGCATTGTTCACCAGTAATGTAAGTTACAAAAAACCTTGTCTAGTTTTAGACAGTACCAAGAATGAGCATGTTGTTTTAGAGTATAAACTTTTATGAGTGATTTCAAGGCCACAACAGCCAGTACTAATAGTGGCCACAAAATAATACTGCTTTCTCTGAACGCTTACGTGGTGTTGTCGGGTGATAAAACAAATACAAATGTTAAAGTAATACAACCTTTTCCGATTAGATGGAACTGTCCTCTGTCATTAGGTCCATACGAATGTCAAACAGCAGCATTTGTGCCTGACATTGCATTTCATCTGTCCAAAGCAACAGCACGTCTATTAATATTGATTGCTTGATGATTTTGCACACACTTATAAGCAACATTGTATTCATCATTTTTGATCAGTTGACAACCTCCCCCCCCCAAAATATAACCAGTGTTATCATTTTGAAAATGCTGTTGCTTTCGGCTCTTTTGTGACATCCACTATGACTCTGTCTCTGTTATCAGTTTGTGTCTCTGAGGCAGGCAACATTCACTTGCACTGCTGTTTCAAAATAAAGTATTGCAGGCCATTTATCAGGCAGCGAACAGTCAGACAGGAACAATCTGAAGTTGTAGCTTTGATAACAGTAGCAGCTGAATATGACTTTGGAGCTGTATAAAAGTTTATAGGCACCAATCAAACCAGCAAGCTTATATGACAGTCGTTTGATGTGGCTGTGTGAGAGTAAGAAACAGATATATCACCTCGCTCCCAGATTGTGTTTGAGTGCATGTCTTCGTGTCTGTCTAAGCACTACAGGCTTTTAAGCAATGTGGCAAATGACATTTGAACAAGAGAATATGTTGCTATGAGTAATGACCTTATAAACAGCTGGGGCCAGCACCTGAGCCAAACCAATAGAAAGACAGACGGACATAGCAGGTATTTTAGCCAGGGAGGTGAGAGGAGAGAGCAACATAACAAGTAAGGAAAGTGGGCTGGGAAAGAAACATAATGACTGCAGAGAAAATAGTTGGGAGGGAAGCATAGACACAGGCACGTGAGGAGCTAAATAAGCTGACAGACCAATAAGCAACGGAGACACACTTAATCAGTCTGTTGTCCTATGGAATCTTTTATAATGTATTTCCAGTTAAGGTCACCTTTTCAAATAATGGGTTAAATCTTCTCATTTATATTTTATACTATGTAGTCTAAATATACCATCTCGGTCCCGAGCAGGATGCTATCATGTCAGCTGTCGAATACAGTAAAAGACTGGGAACGTTTAGTGTGCGCAGAGGGCTCGGATGATGGCAGGCAGACAGGCACAAAGACAGATGTAGATGTGCAGGGGAAAAGAGGAGAGGGAGATGGGGGGGAAGGAATGATACAGATGGGTTGAAAGAAACCAGACAAGAAAGTAGGAAGATGGACATGAGGGCAGACAGAGGAAATCAGATGGGCTGGGACTAGACAGGATACTGCAGAGGGACTGACTGGCACATATGGGGAGGGGCGTTCCACCTGCTGGGGTCCTGCATGAAGGACATCTCATTTGTGTGTGCGTGTATTAGTATTGATGTTTTGTATCTTGTTTGGATGTGGCCCCTGCCGTGTTTGCTTTCTGATGTTTGTTTATCTGTGCTTGTGGGTGTCTCACAAACCCTCGTAGAGCAGTGTGTGTGTGTGTGTGTGTTCTCGTAGAGCAGTGTGTGTGTGTATGTGTGTAACTGAATTTATGTCCACCATATGCCAGACATACTAAATAATGCAGTTAAAAAAATTAAAGGTGCTTATAGTTACAAGTGCTACATCCATTCAGTAACCTTTCTCAGCGCGGTGAGACTGATTTACTTTCGATTTTGTAATTCAGCTTTTGCAGTGTTTTCTTTTTCTACTTCAATTTAAACATTTTATGCCATAATATGAGACAATGGAAGCAGTGATATTGTCACACCTGATGTAATTAGCACATTTGGGTGACATGTTTCAAAAGACAATGCACAGTTGTTTAATTATGTTTCTGAGTTAATTACTGACACATTTTTGTTCACAAGCCTTAGGACAAGCACAACAAGCATCTTTAGTGAATTAAGCGTTTATCCAACCACACCACACGTCATTCATTAGGACAGTTATCGAGCCACTGGAGGGGGAGCACACAAGAAGGTGTAACTAATGACATCACTCACTGCTGTGTTGCATTGCAATTACTGCTGGAACAGAGCCATCGTTAATGTCATTAGTGCCACCTGTGCTTTTCTTGCCCTGACAAGTCAAAATGGCTGCTGTGAAGAAGGCCTTTGATTCCCATAGAAAGATAAAGGAACATGAGTGCTCCGAAGTTTGCAAGACTATCAATACTCAGGTTAGGCAGATTTATTCAGAGAGCAAAAGGACATGTACAAGGTGAATGACTTTTGACAGAGAAGAAAAGGAAAACTAGTGCTACACATCAAGTAACACAAACCTGCCTGTCTTTTTCATGAGCTCTCTGCCACTATAGCAAGAAAGTCATGTTTGTGTCTTGAAATTGTCTCTATCAAACAAAGTTCTCACAGTTTATCTTAATTTGCAACATTTAGATTTTTGTTTGTCGATTTATTCTCTATCTGTTTTTGAGATTCCAGAACAACTCAGAGAACCCGCTGATACCTTATTTCCCCTTATCATTTCCTGTTTGTATGTTCAGTGTGTGGATCTGATTTGGATCATTCTGTCAGGTAATATATGGGCTATGATATGAGGCTATAATTACACAAACACTTAACACACACTTATTAACTATATGTGGAGATGTTCATACACCATATACAAATGGAAATTTGGCTTTTTTTTTTAAAACAACTCTAATACAAAGTACTGTTTCCTGGTCACAGCTCACCAGGTCTTTTTCGTAAGGTCAGTATTGGTAGATTGCAATCCAGTATACATCACTGCATGTGCCTGGAATGTGACTGTGTTAGCGTGTAGCCAGAGGCTACCACTTTTATCAGCATTTGACTAACTACTTTATAATCACAAAGCCGTGCATGGAGATGCCTATTATTCTATGAGCTGTAAAGGAAAAACAGCCTACAAGAAACTGCACTTCTAGAATATACAGCCAGTTCCCTGTTACCCAGCTGTATTGACAGCCCACTACTTGGGTTGTTGTTGTCCCCAGACTCAGATAGTTGCAGAGTAATATGTCTGGATGCCAGTGGCTCTGCTTGAGCAAACCTCCATGGAGGATCTTTATTGACTCACCAGGCAGACGAGCAGTTTGGACTTTAAAGGCCCAGCACTCCCATACGCATGTTTGGGGTTATTCTAGCTGATTAGACCTCAGGTTAAAGTTGGGTGGATTTATACTGGGAATTACCTAAGGCCACTAAAATCCATGTAATAAAAAGAATGATAAAGGTATCAGCCGTACCTCTCTGACAGGTGCAATACAAATAACAGGAGGGTCAGGAAGATGCCAGTCAAGAACAGTGTTTTTTACTGAATTTGTCAGTCAGTGAGTGAAGCCATGTGTGGGAGCTACTGCAGCAGGTGGAATTTATTATCTGCTTTTCACACTTGTGCTTCATGGTCATGACTCAACCAAAGGCAAGTGCAGTGGTTAACACATTACAGGTACTGTGTTTTAATCCCCCTTGTGATTAGCTCAATTAGATCACATCAAGTTTACCAGCAAGTTATCTCAGTTTCATATTATTGCCTTGATGTCATACAGTAGCTAAACTCTAAAGCAAGACTAAGGGTATATGCTGTACTGTTGTTGGTAGACCTACTAGAAGTGGCACGTTGTTGGCAATTTGTTCTTTCATAGAAGTAGAATCTTCATATTTTTATAAAACCTACAGGAGAGGTTACATTCATATGTCCAGCACTAGTTCAACAGCATCTTGATAGACCCAGCATTAAGATGAAGTGGTAATGGTGAACTCCACCCCAGGATCTGGAGTGGAGCCGTGTCGTTTTAGTTCAAACTGTTAGATTGTAGGTGAAAATGGGCCGTGTAGATAAAATTGATTTAGTGTAACTGAGCTGGCAGGTTTTTTGTGGTGCCTTGTTAGACATTCAGGTAGTTTCTTATATTCCCATGTTGGATCTCTGCAGTGCACACAGTTCCTGTACACAGTAACAGCCTCCCCTGTGGAGGAGGATTTTCACTGTCTATCAAATTGAAGGTATGGCGCTTATGTGCAAAAAAAGAAAGCACAATCCACTGTGGGGACAAAGCATTGCTGAAAAATTATAGTAGCAGACAGATGTCGGTAATCTGTGAATGCAAACTCAACAAAAAACATTAGTTTCCTAATGTAGATTTCAACTTGTGTAATTTACATTTTTTTTATTTAGTTTGTATGAAAGCCCTCCGCTTACATCACTAGTGTGTTGCCATAGCTACCGTACATGTACATATCATTGCATTCAAAACCAGAAAAAAGACAGTACAGTATACCCAGCCACCATTAGCTTGTTGTTTATGTTGTTGTCTGCTTTACCAGGGATTTACTGTAGTCCCACTGTTTTGCTTTGACACTAATACTATGAAACCTTCACATAAACAACACAAAAAGTTCAATGGCTTCTATTCTGGCTGGCCTGTCTGCCTCCGGCCACAGTATACGATGCTGGCTGCATTGTGGCTCACTGCTGGGTATTATCTCATTCACTGCCATATGCTTCAGTGTGATGCTGTCTCTGGGTTATTTTTCAGCTTCTTCATGTACTCAGTGTCTTCATGCCTGTATATCTTCCCTTCATCTCTTTTTGCCTTGACATGAACATTAATGCAGACTTCCTCCGAAAGAAGAAGACTACTAATATTCCATATTTTTCATATTGATTATTGTTTCCAAGCAGTGTCAAATGCATCCTCAATCTTATAGTCAGTCATCTAGTCTATTTACATGGAGAAAAGTACTCTTTATGCTGTTTGGTATCATTGTGTGTGCGCCACACTGAAGATGAAGAAATGAATGAAGCAAGATGTTTGATGACATAAGAAAGAAAATAATTGCCAGGCATGGTCAAGACAAGGCTACCATATACCTTTGACCACAGTTGCTAATATTATTACGTAACCTCCCTGGTGAAAAAATGAGTCCAGATTGAACGAAAGGAGCATTCAAATAGTGGAAATACAACCAAGGAAAAGTAGTAGAACAGTGTCCAGTTGCACAATATGTCATTTTCTGAATGAAAGTGAACTTGGTTAGGGTCAGATTATGGGTTGGCTTAATGAAAGAAAAAATCCAAAGTGACTTGAGGTACAACATGTTTATGTAACCAAAACCATAATCTTTCCCTTCCCTTAACCAAAGTGTGCTTACTACTTGCCTCTAACCGAAGATGGGAGCCAGAATGCAAACCCTGGCTCGTGTGTTTTGTGCACCTCCACCACAGTCTCCTCTGTGTCTCTGTGTGACTTTACTGCAGCTCATAAATGTAATGTCTCATTTGTTCCAAAAGAATTTTTTTTTTTTTTTTTTATATAACAAACTGCCTCTGAACATAGTCTAACCAGTGATTCTATTTGCAACAACTGGAAATAATTTAATAAAACTGTATATACTATAAATGGAATTTCAAGAAGCCAGGGTTTGTTTATAATTTTTGCCGCTTGTAAATGTGCAGTCACTGGAAAGTTGAAAAATACTTTGCAAAATTTAAAATGTATCCACAGAGTTTCTATCATCTGCTATACTTGGTAAGTCCTGCATTATCCATGTGTACTACAGATGATGTTTGGACTGGCAGTCACTCACTACCTGGGCTGGCTGGCTGTGATGCTGTCTCTCTGCTGCTCTGTTCTTAGAAACCTACTGGGAGGTGTTGGGGAATATGCTCGAGATATAGCGCCTCAGTCTCTCTGTGTGCCTGTGAGTGTTAGTATGTGTGAGTTTCTCTGTTCAACCATGCCACAGATAGCAGTGATTGATGTGCTACCTGACTGGCCTGATTAATTACACTCCAGGCCCATGTCATGAGGCAAACTCCAGCAGAATGCATACTGTATGTGCACAAGTCACTCACAGGCCTGGACACAAGATGCTGAGCACTTACTCCACAAGTGCAAACAGGCATTAATATAACAGGTTCTGTACCACCCCTATACTCAGTCTAAAACATATGTTGTGTTCATTCTACCAAATGTGATTTGAAAAAACGGAGCACTGGTAATAGGAGAAAAAACTGACTGTCATCCTCTTCTCACTTTCATTTTCAGCACATTATCACACTAAATAATCGCATAGTAAACAAATGTGCAGTGTACTGTATAATGCAATTTATCCTCATTAATGAAGCAAAAATATGATGATTAAAACTACAGCAGTAAAAAGGTGTTATTATAGCTTCCACCCCTGCTTTATTTTGTTTCACTTTTGCCTCACTTTGGTGGTTTGCTTGCCTCCAGCTCTTATTCTCATCCCCCGCACTGGCAACACCAAGTGAAAAATAGGCTTCAATTAGGGCCCTGCTCTGTAGACTGCAATGTGTCATCTGTGCCTAGGTCGCCTTAACATTTATTCAATAAGGATTCTGCAGTGAGCAAGAGAGAGGGAGAAAAGACAAATGGATCCCAAAGATTCCAGGTCATGTTCATCTGCTATCTGGGAACAAGCTCCCTGATGATTATTGCATTGGCGTCGCTACGGCGGTTTAGTAACAGTGTTGTATTCATCAAAGCAGGCTTGAAGGCAGCTCATTGTGATTAAGTTATTTCTTAGCTAACTAATGACTATTATTCTTTATGACAGGAGAGTCAGTGTGTGTCTGTGTTTACTCGGTAAACAACCTCAGGCTCGTTCCATTATGAGTTTTGGAGCTTTTACTGTCAACCACTTATGACAGGGAAGAGAAAAAGTGCAAAATGTGAATTGAGATTTGATGCTTGTGTTACTTCACACATCTCAGGGTGTAAACATAAATTAGGGATTAAGTGAAAGTTTATTTACAAGGTTCTTTTTTTTTATCTTTCTTTCAAGACTACGATGAACATTGTGTTGGCGGTGGAAGCAGAGTTGAAGAGAACAACAAGGGCTACCTGTCTCTGCTTTGCCTTTAAAAAGCTCATTACTGTGACTTGGTGCAAAGCAACACAGGTCACCTTGGAGAGAATTGCTTTTCTGTACCATTTGATTAAGGACCCACTACGTCTACCACCATTTTGAATACCATGAAACTCTGTATCAACCAAGACCAACTGGCATTTCAGAAGAAAAAGTGCTGTCATACATTGATGGTGTTGTAAATATTCAGGATTACTTTTCTCAAGTTTTATTGAGAGACTTCATGAGGCCCCGTTATCGGCTATGTTCACAATCTGCCTTCATAGCAGTAAAATGGTCTGATGTTTTAATTGGAAGAAGCTTGGTGCACAAACTGAACTGGGGACTGTTCTTTTAATCAAGAGAAAGACAACTTAATGAGCTAATTTAGCCGAATTTCTGGCATGCATGTGTACTGTAAGTGAATGTGTCTGTAAGCATGCGAGTATGTGTGTGTGTGTGTGTGTGTGAGTAGTATCCCTCTAGTAGATTCACTAGATGAGGCCCTTGGTAAATTGTTTCCTGCCAAAGTAATGAATGATCTGCTCTCTGTGGAGAATTTGAGAATAAACAGGGAGGGGAGAGAGAAGAGAGGAGAGCAGGTGGAGAAGGATTAGGTATTACAGAATAAGGTTGAGGAGTGGGTAAGTAAAGAAGTCAGGTGATGAATTAAAAAGAGAGGGGGTGGTAAAGGGGAAGAGACAACAGCTGGTGAGATAGAAGGGCAGACTGAGTATCTTGGCCAGCGAAAGCTTTAATTTGCTAATTTTGCATCACACTTGTTTTAGTCAGTACTCCATGTTCCCAAAAATGGGGGGAAATGAGCTTTGAGGTCTGCAACATTAATATGGATGGGTAATGGTGTGAGTGGTATCAGAGAAGGGGTGAACGCTCTGTAACGGCGTATGGATTTGTGTGTGTGTGTGTGTGTGTGTGTGTGTGTGTGTGTGTGTGTGTATGCATAGATGCACACTTGAAATATTATGCAGCCTGAGTTTCCCCCTGCCCATCTGTTCTCCACATGTTCCACTTGCAACTCAGCTTGGCTTGTTTTTGGTTTTGTGTCCCCCTGCAGGCAGTCGTTTAAAGACATGCATCCATGTGTCTCTGGCTCACCTCTGCTGGATCCACTCAGGGTGGTTCAGCTCAGTAAGTGAATTGACCTATGAGCCCTCACTGTGTGGGCATATCTCCCAGAATGTTAGGTTTAAAGGCAGTGTTCACTGGGCGCCTCATTATGTTGGAAGAGGGGACTCGAGGGAGAAAGACAGGTTTTTGGGAACAACATCCCTTCTGGCTGTGGTTCATAGAATTTTCTTGGCAGATAAACTTGTTTTTTTCATAGTGTTTGTTTTTCTCTCCTCTCACTCAACGATTGCATTGTTCCATTACAATGAATGAAACCGCTGTACTGAATACAAATGTAGAGTTTTAATAGAGGCTTGTGCCTCTAAGGTACAATTCAACCAATTTTAACAGGTTTGTTAGGCAACCCTGGGGTCTGTGCTCAGTGTTAATTATCTGAAGTTCAACAAACAATTAAATGCATGCATGTCTGATGGTGCATGCGTAGAAGAGGGCAAAGTGAGGACAAAGTTTGAAGCACACTGTAGTAGCACCCTGTTCCTGATAATGATTGTGATATATGTTTTATTAGCTAAAGAAGCTAGTGGCTGTACATTGTAGACATTTAGCTCAATATATGCTCAAGCATATAAGGTTAGCTATCTTGTTTAAGGGCACTCAAATAAAATATTTAATAGATTTACAGGTTTTTAAGTGCTTGAAGTTTGAAATTTAAATGTGATAAAACTTTTTGCACGCAGACCACATGAGGCACTTTCAGACCAAACAGTTCTATGGGCGACCACACTGGGAAGCTCCCCCAAGAACCACACACCTTCA
>NW_018127881.1:3279181-3295865 GCF_001952655.1 Monopterus albus
GGAATGCTGAAGTAATGTAACACTGAGCCGACCGACTGATTACAATTAGCCAACAAGTTCACAACAGTTAAGGACATTATCAGTAAGTATTTTCTTTACGTTACTAACCCACTAATTTAATAAGGAGCCATTAACCCTCTGCGCAGGCCTCTGTTGGCAGCTCCACGTGCCACTGGTGATAGCTTTTGATCCCAATTGATTACATAGCTAACACACTTTTGAAATAATAATGGCATTTACTAAAGTAGGTGTTCTAAGAACTATTATTGTTCTCAGTTCCTGCAGTGTGGACACATAAACAAGGGGGTATTTTTTCCAACAGTTTTATGAAAAAGTTCCTGTAGTCTGAAAGCGCCTATAGAACATACATGGAAGGGCTTTGGCTGCAAAAGAGATTCCATTTCACAGACACTAGTTTGCTATTTAATTAGATTAAACCAGTTCAATCTGTTCAGCTCCTCTTCCAGTGATGCAGGGCCTCCAGATCGACGCTGTTTGTTAGTTTGATGGTGCATCCGACTTGGCCCACTCTTCACTTCAAATTCATCATACATCCAGTCCTGTTCCAAGAATGTTAAAATTTGCAAACAGCACTACAGGTGTTACAGAGTTTACCATGCTTTTTTATTTTCCACCTCTTTTTACTTTGCTTTTTTTTGATAAATTATTATCAAAACTGGGTCAGTGTCGGCATGCACGTACAGTATGATGTTACTGTATCTCAGAGACAGGCATGCTAAACCTCTTCTGCTAGATATAAGGTTACAAGTAAATAATCTGAAGAAGAGACATAGCATTTACAAATAAATAATCTGAAGAAGAGACATAGCATCAAATAAAACATTAGCAAGTGAGGATAGTGGTCTGCCCATACTGAAAGGTGGTTCTTTGTTTCTTCATACAATCATTGCTGTTGGCCAGTGTGATGAACAGTGACAGAGGAAGGAGGCGAATCCTGCTGAGACAGCATTCATCACCAGTGGCAGAACAACATAGAACTGGTGCCAGGTGCAGACCATACTACCGGGCCCTCATCCCATATTTCAATTCATATAAGAGGGCAACCAGTTGCTTGTGCAAAACGTAGACTACCAGCCACCTTTCAGATATAACCTCACTGTAATCAATTAGAAAATAGCACATACTCACACAAACAAAAATGAGCATCAGTCAAACAAAAGGCTAACATAGCCATGGGGCAGCAGCAATATAAACACCAAAACAAGTGCAGTCCAACTATTAACACTATATGCTAATCCAAAACAGTGAGTCCTATCTGCCTTTTTGTGCAAATGCACCTACTGCCAAAACCTATGAGGAGGTAAAATAACGCTAACCTTAATTGTGGCACATAATAGATCCCTCACCTGACATGGCATTGTTGTACACTGTTGATTTACATTATTTGAACATTGACGTTATCCTGAGACCCTGCGTGGGCCCCCAGATGGTGTGGGCCCAGGTGCAGCCGCATCGCTTGCACCCCCTGGCACTCTACCAGTATGCATCACAACCTTTACGGGCTACCCTGTCTGGTATTAAGCAAGTGGCTGGCCATTTAATTGGCCCCTATCCATTGTCTGACCATGCTCAAAACATGTGACACTGAGAGGTAAACCAGAGGTCTCATGATAAAGTTATACAAAAAACTCACAGCAGAAAATATGCAATACACCCAGATATTTATTCCTTCTTCCCACGTGAGTGTTGCTTTTTTTAAAATGCAGTTGTGGTTTTGTTTTTTCCTTTACCTAGTGAGAGATGGGTGTCTGATAATAACCTTTAGTTTTGCCTTTACTGCAGCATAATTTGAGATTCAATATGATGAGTGTCCCTAAGAGACCCAAGTCTGCAGTGGCTGGCAAGTTGTAACATAAATTATAGAAATGTCTGATATAATTTGCTTGTGATTTGAGTGTGGCATCATGCTTCTGCTCCAGACATACTACTGTTGTTCTTCCTGGCTGCGTTTGTGACCTTTTTAAACTTGCATACACCTCCAGCAGGCTGTCATGACCTCAGGAGCATGATAGATCAAACAGCACACCGGCTGAGCTATTGGTAGTTTTTGGATAAACAAGATCTTATGCTACTTGTGTAAATGTCTATAAAAACACCATCAGTAGTTACTCATACAGTTGTATATAAAGGTTGTTTCAAGCCATTGACTGCATGCGTTTCTTCCAGAGGGAGACGGTGGTAACATAGCTTTCTTTGTTTGTGCTACTTCTGTCTCTAATGTCAATACAATTGTGAGATGGTACAGTACAATTCTGCCTTAGAAGTTGCCTGCTACTCAGCATGTTAGAATTATGACAAGTATTTCAGTCTCCACTGAGCAAAAGTATAGGCTCACAGAGCCACTTGCATGGCTGTGCACTCTTAGTGTCGTTTAATTTTGTTTAAGTACTTGCAGAATGAATCTCACACAACTCAAAACATTATTGTCAAGTGCCAAAGTAAATAGATCATGCGTGAACACAAAGAACAAGTCTTGAACTTGCTTAAGATACAAAAGCTGTCTAGACTAATGTGTCTTAGCTTTTAACTAGTCCAACAATACATTAGAGTAGCTGTAAGTCTAGCCACTCGGAAAAAAGCAGGTTATGCAAGTGTCCTGTTATCAGCTGTTAAGAAAAAAGCCCCTTCAAAGGAGGTGTTGTGCATTTTTAAAACTATCCAGTGTCATCACGGCCTGCTTTATGTTCAAAGTTATCAAGTGTATGCCTATTTCTGTCCAAATCTTTTTGAGTATCCAGGAATGGCTGTGGATCAAATTCAGCGTTGCATTTAAAGCAAACAAGCAGTTTCACAAAGCAAAGTCTGTTCATCAAAGAGAAGAAACAGTAACGAGCTCTCTGAAAGCTCTTGTTGGCAAAAGTCTGAACTCAGCAAAGCTGTCAGCTGCTTTCACATGGGCTGATTGCCCTACTTGTCTCTGAAGCTTCTGCTGAATGACAAAGGCTTTAGATGAGAAGGTATGTATGTAAATAAATATGCTGCAGAAGTGGTGGAAGTGTTTTCACCTGAGAACAATCTAAAATCTCTGACTCCCACTTTCTGTAAGGCTTAACATCACTTAAAGCCATCAAGCTGTATTTGTGGTTATATTTATTAGTCTCTCTGTACGTGTTAAACCACTCATTCCCTCATCCACCTTCACTCATTGCACTTATTTTAATTGAAATGCCATCATGAATAATGCCAAATGGCTGTGGTAGAGGGAGGGTTTGGCTCACCTCACATACAAATGTCCTCAAATGTGTGAGTGGCAGCTGTGTGAATCAGGTGGTTATTTATAGAGGACATTGGCAAGCGTCTTCATAATAGCATTTGCCATCAAAAAGGCAGTGCTGGCAACAGTGTTGGAAGAGGGGAATGTGGCATGTTGGAGTAGCAGTGCCTACCTGAGTGACATCGGGAGGAGAGGATAGTGCTGCTGGATAGCTCCCACTTCAGACTGCCACTTCAATGCTATTTATTTCTACAGTTGATTCAGTCTAGCAGGGTCCAGGCAGGCCATTTAGTTG
This sequence comes from Monopterus albus, assembly GCF_001952655.1. NCBI lineage: Eukaryota > Metazoa > Chordata > Actinopteri > Synbranchiformes > Synbranchidae > Monopterus > Monopterus albus. Next base: position 3,282,712 of record NW_018127881.1, read on the forward strand.
GAGTGCGCATTCCCTTTGTCTTCCCTGTGCACAGATTTCTCTGCAATGTTTAGAGACCACTTGTTAGCAAGACATATCCCCATCTTTCCATGGTGGAAACAGTTCCAGGGAAACGAGACTTTCTCATGTAAGGAAATTAGTAAAAAAAGAAAAAAAAAAGCCAACTTTATCTTACAAACACAGACCCATGCAGACTCTTATCACAGTGAATCACACTTTGGCACTTGATCACAAACCAGCCCAGCTTAGAGGGGTTTTTTTCTTACCCTGATTTCATCTGTAAAGCTATGCAGTCAGGCAGTACAGCCAGCCACCAGAGAGGGCCATTTTGGCAAGCCAGTTACTATAAGGCCATACAGGCATCAAGTAAACCAGATTACTCAAATAGACAGTCTAGCAGTCATGCCTCTTGTCAGCCAAACAGCAGAATTTAAGCCTTCTCAGTAGGCTCACTGATGTACTGAGATGAGAAGTTGTACAATGTATTATGTCTGTCAGTTTTTCAAAAATGTGTTTCAGCAAATGAGAGCTAAGACATGATCGGTTCAGAGGAATTCTAAAGCAACCCTGCAAAGGCTAGAATTGAAATAAACCCTAGAACCGATGCAGCTCCATTCATTCACTGCGCTTTTGGAATGACAAGCTAACAGATGTCCATGAAATGTCAGAAAAGAGGCAGAAGTATCCGTCACATTTTCTCTGTGTCTTAGCTGATGCCTTCAGATGTCTTGTTTTGTCTGACCAACAGTCCACAACTCAAAAATATTAAGTTTATAAAGATCAAAAACAAACAGAAAGCAGAAAATTTAGATATTTGAGAGGCTGAAATTGGGGGAAATTTTACTTGAGAAATGACTTATCTGACTGTTGCAGCTCTAGCTGTATTTGGCCCCTATGGTCAGTGATGAAAAACAAAAAGCAACAATAAGCATAATTAAAATATATACCCTAATGTGTCAGAATGTTATTTAGCTGGGTAAGTCAAAAGCAGACAACTCCATCTTCTGATACAAAATATGAGATGAAATAATTAAATTTTCTCAAAGGATTGTTTTCCATGTTTCCCACTCATACTACCATGTGGATGAAAACAGGTGAATGAGTGAAGAGAATTTTGACAGTGGAGAATGACAGATAATGTTACTGGTGGATAAATACAAAGAAAGAAATACAGAAGGACAGACAGCGAGGAAAGAGGATTCCAGCCCTTCATCTGGATCTATCATCCCACTGACATTCATGTAGATTCTGGTGCACTCATTTGTTACCATGCATCAGACACCACCATTAAACACACAGATGTGCACGCACACACACACTTTCATAGGCAAGCCTTCATTAGATGTTCTCACATCACTGTTTACCCTGTGCAGAGGCAGGGATGCTCCACTGCTTTTCACATCAATCTGCCACAGCAGTATCCTCTCACTCCCCGTCTCTTGCTACTCCTTCCTTCTCTCTTTTTTTTAAACGCACATCTATTTTATACACTGTCACATCCCAAGTCCCATCTGGAAGACAAGCAGGAAAGCACATATAGTACATAAATATGAACAAGTTACTGAAGTAATACTTTACAGCAGTTTCTTTACTCACTGCAGCAGTGGCCTTAGACACCCACACGCTGACACACATAGTCGTACACACGCTCAAGCAAAATGCCCTTAGTCCTGCCAGGCTGTTTGTGGCAGATGGTGGTGGACCCACAGTTTCTGGCACTGCTCTAATCTTGCTGGGAGGAAAGAACCAGATAAATGAACAGGTGAACCTGTGTGGAGACAACAATTTACATAAAATGGAATTTCCCCACTCAACAGAGGCCTAAATGTGGAAGAGAAGAGGTAAAAGAATGTGGCTGAAAATATTTATGATGCAACTAAAATACTATTTGTTTTCTGGTTTTGCTGTCATAATGGTACAGTATATCTGCTTTTAATTACAGTGAAAGGGGGAAAAAAATCAAGTTACCAATTAAAAAACTGGAAAACAACATGGTAATGTGCAGTAGTTGCTCATTAAACTTCACTTCAGTATTTATTTACTACGTCCATTTATTTGGCCTCTGTACCGTTTCCTCTTCCTTGCCCACCCACACTCCAACACCCCCTTCTATCATGTATAGTAAGACACTCAATGTAAAACTTACAAAGTGGTGGCAATGCAATAAGAATAAAACTTCAGTGATCCAACATTTTAGATTGCTCAATGTAAATGAATAACAAAAGGTTCTACAGAGAGATTTTTTTTAAAACTCTTAGGATTTCACTGCCTGTACATTGTGTCAATATAGAACCCCAAATGAGAAAAATGTATGGACAGTATATAAAATCAAAATTAAAACTGAAAATAGTGATCTGTAAAATCATCTGTGTCCTGTATTACATTGAAAACAATACAGAAGCACATTATTTGATGTGATGCCTCATCAATTTTATTCTTACAATCCTGCAATACTGTACCTGAAATACTGATTCGGGCTTCCTTTTGGTGCTGTACAGTTTTCTGTGGCATTTTTGGATGTAATGCTTGACACAGGTGTACCAAAGTAATCCTGAGCCCAAGTGGTTGTATCACTTATAGAAGAAGGACGATTCTTGATGCAGTGTTGCCTGAGGGCTCGGAGAACTCGGTCATCCAGCTTAGGCTTGTGCCTTTGCCCTTTATACAATTTTTTTTTTTTATTTTACATACTGTCCCAACTTTTTCTGCAAACTATTATGGGCTGTAGAACATGTTTACAATAATATCCCAACTGTTTTAGTAAATGTTCCAAATTATCTCATGGTTAAAGTTGATATATTTGCTGAATTTTCAGATACAGTGGTGTAGTTCTTTAATGGAATGTTACAACCTGCACAAAGTCGACATCTTTCAGGACATTAAAGCTACTGTCTGTTTACCTCTACTGAAATAGAATCATATGAGAGCAGAAATGATCAAAGGCTGTGCTTATGTGTTAAGAATCATCTTTGGATTAGGTCTCATTAACAGCCCTGTGCTGTCGAGGGGAACCACTCACTTTTGAATTCAGAGTGGGTTAATGTGAAGTGACACACATTTTAAAGCAAAGCCCAGGCTGACCTTATGAAATGGAGTTGTCGATGGGGACAGATGATCTTTATTTGTTTGTGAAAAGACCAGCTAGATAGCAACAATAATAGCTCTCCTGCTGATTCAATACTGATATAAAAGCACATCTGTAAAAGTCAGGTAACTGTGTTCTTCCATAAGCAGTGGCCGGCACACCGCTTTAATTTTATCCGGGTCAAGGAGAAAAAAACAGACCAGTAATCAAAAGGAGTCATGAATTCAACTTCTACAGTACATGCAAGATACAAATACTGTGTGCTCTCTTCTCTCCGCTATGATAATTAAGGTGAAAAATATATACAGCCAGAGTTTCTGTTTCGAGCTGCCTTACTCATTATACCAGTGAGCCCTGTGCATTCACCAGGAAAAAGATTCAAAAACAACGTGCAGGGCAAGTGCTGAGCTACGTTTTGGGCATTTTGCCATAAAGAAATCAGAAGAAGAAGCAATAGTGATTATTTTTCTTTTTTAAACACTTTGACTCTATATAGTATGCAACCTACATTTGAAAAATAACACCAACGTTAAATTTTGGAGCCTGCATGAGGCACCTCCCTCACATGGTGCATTCAGGCTCAGGCACTCTGTATTCAATTATGATATTTCGCAATAAAGAACAACTAATAGGCCATGGTTTATAGACAGCAGGTGGAAAATTGTTAGGATGCAGTGAAACCAAAGCGTTTTATGGATACATACACTGTAAGCAAAGCTCTGTCAGTGATTGTATGGTGAGAGTTTGCCCATTTATCATTAAGAGTTATGCCTGTCTTACCACCTCTATGTTATGATTTATTAAGAATATTTGTCTTGTAACTAGGGTGTCCCATTGTCAGTGTCACTCTCTGTCACTCCACACTGCAGTCTGCATGATCTTTATATCAGTAGTTGGTGTCAAGTCCATGAGAGAATCAGCAAGCGGAGCGGACCAGGCAGGCTGACAGATGTAGTGTGCAGTTTATTTTAAACGAGAGGTAAAACCACACAAGGATGACAGGAACCAAAGTTGTGGAGCTTTCAGAGATAGGAAGACAGCTGACAAGTAATCCAAAATGTGACAGTAGTCCACAGAAACAAGCAAAAGTCCAAAAATTCAAGTGGGCTAGAGGTGAAAACAGGCAAATACACAAAGATGACGGCCCACAGGGAACAGAGGAACTGTGGTAATCTGGGTGAAAAAGTGAGAGGATAAGGAGCAGGTAGGCAGGACAGGGGAAGGTTTAGAGACATCTGGTGGCTGGACGAGGAAGGACAGGAGCAGGACCAAAACACACAGGGCTGGGACAGGAATTGTGACAACTTAGTGCAGTAGGTGCTGTCAGCCGGTCAATCAGTCAGAGCCCTGCTGTTACAGTTGAGTTCTTATGAGCTGCGCTCTGGCCCCTCCACTACCTGCTTAGCCCTCATATATCACTGATACTGCACTAATACTGCTGGAAATGGATACTCAGCAATAGATCACACTGGATTCAGACACTTTTCTGACAGCGACTGAGTGGATGACTTGGCTCTGTTTTTGCATCCTGCCCTGTACCTTGTGAGCATGTTAGCATACTCATCTTGCCATTTAGCTTAAAGCGCTTGCTGTGCCTAAGTATAGAGTCTGAGACCATGTTGTGATTACGGTTTGCGTAACTTACAGCATTGCTTCAGATGCAGCGGAACAAAGTGGAGAGTTTAGTGCGAAACAAACTAGTTGCAGCAGTTAGTGTTGACATTACACTCAAACATACTGTATGATCACTTACTGTAGATTCATCTGCTGCAACAGCTACAGATAATCTGGTGCTGTTCCTCAAAGTAGTCTTAACCTTTGTTCCCTGAAATGATACTCAAACAGACGTTGTAAATATGAGTAATAGAAAATTCTCTGAATAGACTTAACACCACAAGAAGGCCTTTTCTTCAGTGGTTTACATGGTATATAAACTTTATGCAAGAATATACAGCAGTGGGAACACTCCCTCCCTGCTATGACAGCTGCCCTCCCATAACAGGAGTTTAAATCCCCTCTGGAAAGATACCTGGCAGCCCTGCTCTCAGTTGGTTGGGACTGTGTGTTTCATTATACAATTCCTTAGAAAATCTTTTTAATGCATTGAGCTGTGAAATCCTTCTTTCTGTACCTCTCCCTCTCTCACTCTTATTCATGTATTGTAGATACAGACAGGAGTTCGCTGCCCATTCCCTTTAGAAATCGTCCTCGGCAATTACCGACTTCAGGAGAGTGTGCTGCAGGTATGACTGACAATAGAGCACATTACAGCAACTGAAACAATCTCTGTCTCACACCTGGGAGTTGCAGCAGTGAGACACAAACAGTCTGTCAGCCTAGCCTAAAGAAACTTTCAGTAGTAAGTCCTTTCCCTATTGGCTCTGCTGATGACGATGCAGGGCAAGAACCTTTGTTCCAGTGTTTGTTTTGTGCTGCTTTACTCAGGTTTTTCACAGGGCCAGAGTGTGTATGGGTATGTATTAAAGTTAACTTTTGGCATGTCGAAGAACTCGGTGTGTTACATAAGATCGTATTTGTAAGACTCTTTAGCCATGCTTGCAGCTGTAGTAATGGCAAAGTTTGGCCTGTTGGTCAGTCCTGAACGACGACTCTCAGCAGCTGTGGATTGAGGGGAAGTTTTGTACAGAGTTTGATGCTCCCTAGAGGATGAATGTTGATGACTTTGTGTTTATCATTTAGCTATAAGCCACACTGTGGCTACCCACAGCCTTGCTGAGTCATTAATGTGGAATTTTCATCTTATTTCACAGTGGCTTTTACATTTTGAAAGTCTTGTCCTGTTGTTAAAAGCTTACGGATTGATGGGTCAGTCAGTCTTCTGCCTTGGTCTAGACAGGGGTATCTCAGTAACTCTTGGAAGGAGTGTGGTGTAATTTGTTAAAGACATTTATGGTCGCCTGAGGCTGGATCCTGCAAACTCTAGGACCACCAGTAGGTCAAAGTTTTCACTTAATCAGTGAATATCTCCACATCTTGTGGATGGATTGGCACAAATTCTGCACTGACATTTATGGTTTATAAATGATTAAGCTTAATCTTAGTTGTTCTTCTCTCTTCTTTAACCCTTGTGTTCTGTTAAGGATCATAACAAATCACATAAAAATCAAGTTTTGGGACATAGGTTTGTATTTAAGGTTATTCAAACTGAAACATACCAGTGTGATTTATCTTTATAGTCAAAAGATCACTGTTAGATCAGTACAGGGATTCAGAGTTCAAGCTATAGACTAAACTGATTAGATGCATCTTAATTTGTCAAATAAAATCTTATAACTGCTCCATAAAATACAGGTTTTTCATTCCTCACAGAACTGGTATATGATTAATAGTGTCACTTCTGCTGACAAATGGGACATTTTGTATTTTAAGATAACTGAAAATTGCAGAGAGGCAGTGAAAGGTGGCACTGAATACACAGGTGCTGATACAATGCATGGATAAGATTTAGAGCTAAACTTAATTTTACTTTAATAGGCAGTGAGTAATACAGTTTGTTGCACCAGCTTGCTTTAAGATAAATTTACTTTAGTAAGACATTCTCTTCCAAGGGCTTTTGGTTTGATTTCATTTTTAAGGTATTTGTTTGCTATTATGAAAATGTATAGTGCTATTGGTTCACGGTGACAGCATTAATTTTGCTTAACAGTTTGGAGGTTTATTGAAAAAGGTTTAACATCATAGAAGTAATGATAACATTTAAGGTGCAAACCATGCAAAGAGAAAAGGAATGAAACCATATGTGAATTGCTAATGGCACCAAGCCGAAGGTGCTCTGTTGCACCTGTTCACCGTTGGGTTGAACTGTACAAACTTAGATTTTAATGTCACTGCAGCAAAATGACAGTTAGAAGGCCAGTAAGATTTTTACTGGCTTTCAAAGTTTACTATTGCTTTATCACCTCGGGCGCTACCAGAACAGTAAAGCTCTTCGTCATTTGGATGGCTCAGGCAGCTTTCCTTTCAATATGTGCCATTTTACTGCATGCAGCTGATCTAATGAACAATGGTTACACCCCGGACCTGTTCCCATGAGCCCTCACCTCATTTGCCAGCTGGGTGTTAAGTGTGGGAAGCAGATAAGACAAATATATTACTGTATGTCGTGTTATTACTGAAACAGTTTACCCTAATGGACTGTCTAGACAGTAGGGATGTACAGGTAATCCTAATGTTTGTGTTCATAACAGCTCTGACCTTAATATCAACTAAACACTGAGTCATGTTACGAGACCTTCACAGTTCTACACATTGCTTAGCTTCTAATGTCCTAATGTCTTAGTCCAGAAGATTATGGTGGCCTGTGTTACTGTGTTACACAGATACTGTATAACATGGTAAGAGCTAAAATAAAACTAAGTGTTACACAGATACTGCGTAACATGGTAAGAGCTAAAATAAAACTAACAGCTAAAACATTAAACATGTCATGTAAGCACTAAAAATTCAAGCAGCTCAGACTGGAGACCAGGGCCAGTGGATGGGCACGATAAGGCTCCATTCTGTCACAGTCAGTCAAAACAGACAATACAAAAGGCTTTTTATTAAATTAACTGTAGTGGCATTCCCACGGCGGGGCAGCCGGTGCCACGCTACGCCAGTGAAGCACCTAGAAATAAAGATGTTCATTTAATTTTAAGACTGTGATGATATAGCAATGTGCTAATGTGACTAATGTGGAACTGGCAGATGCATTTCCTCAAGTTTAAATCTAGTCAACTGTTTAATTTGAGGATCAGATTTCTACTCTGCACTAAATGCATCATACACATTAGTTCATGAACTGGAATCCTGACATCAAATCCCTTTCATCTGACAGGAAGTTACCTAATATTTCCCTTACTGGGATGTTATATTAGTTAATTAATGCACTGACTTGCATTAACCTCGATGGTGTGGTCTCATTATGTTATTATTGAAGATTTCTGAGTGCTGTTGTTATAATGTACCACAAACATTCAGTACTTCACAGTAAATGGAAGCTATGAGGGACACTATATTTACCGCAGTAGTCCAGTTAATAGTGCTGCAGCATATTTTCTCTGATATTTTTTACATTTCAAACTAATAGGTTTTAGGTATAGCTGATATCTGTACTTTGATTCCCTGAAGCATTCAAAGGAACTGTTTTGATGGATATGTTCATTCAAGTAAATGTATTTTCTACTATTTTAATACTTATTAATACTACTAACCACAAGTCACCTTTAGTCACCTGCTGCCAGTGATTATGTGAATGTTATGTATGTTTGTGAGTACAGAAAACAAAACAAATCCTCTCTTTACATGTTCTTTTGTAGTTTTAATTTTCACACATCAGTCCACACTGAGTGTATCATTCAGCTCCTGTTTAGCTTCTACACACATTAGGAAGTAAAAATGACTCTTTTGAATCACCAGCAAATCCAAATCTATTTTCTTGAACCAAATTATTAGAAAATGTTAAACAGAGGCAATATTGTAAATCTAGAATGTAACTTTACACTTGGATCCATAGACATGCTGTGCAACCTACATGTATGCGGACAGTGTGTCACAGGACGGCTGGTTTGGACAGCTGTAACGGAGTCTGGATTCGGTTTGGGCTGGACAGATAGATGCTTCATAGAGCTTATGCACCACTGACATGTCTATTCTAGTATACTGCAAATTTCATGTGGGTCTTTTATTAGATGTTTTCAAGCAACATTGTTATTATGGAAAAACTAAAATTAGAAATCATGTCTCATTTTCACTCGCTTTTCATGTCAGTTTTTTTGTTTTGTTTTTCTGGTTAATTTTTTTCTGTGAATTTTATTACAGTAAATAGTAAATATCAAAGGGTTCAGACTCCGTCCTGTCTTCCAGTGTAATTATGTCTCCCTTGCTCATCTCATTATCAGTGGCGTTGTCATTATTGAGGAATTTCCCCACACCGCCCGGTGTGAGATAAAAGCAATACTTGTCGCAATTTTCATTAGGAGCAGTTGAGTTCCATCACAGTATAATGAATGACAGGAGAGAAAACACACAATTAGAATGATGGTCTGCCAGGAAAGTGATGACATTCAGTTATTTCACCTTCCAAATTTAGGCGCCGTGCTTCAACACACAGACATCACAAGGAACTAAGGAGACCATGTATCTGTGTGAGTGTATCTGTGTTATCTTCAGACACCCTCCCCACATGTAACTGAGAAAAGAAGCTTCATTTAAACAACTGTGACTCAAAGGGTGCTGCAATCAATAGAGAGGCAGAGGACCAAAGGGCAAGGAATCATCTTCCCACTCTAATCACAGTCTTAACCTTCAGCATACCTGCAGGCCTGACAGGCTGCTAACTCCGTCTTGAATGCTTGTCTTGATGCTGTGAAGGTGTCCACATGGGCACCTCCAAATGTGTTGAAAATGATACAAGAGGCTGTAGATTGCACAGAGAAAACTGCAAGGAAACGTGTAGGTGACAGAAAAATGGGCAAAAACTGTGCTGGAGAGGGAGTTTGTACTGTAGATGTTTGCTTTATATATACTAACTCGAAGCTATTGTGACAGAAATACTTTTGCCTTTCATGGGTTTGTTTTTTGCAGCCCTATAAAATGTGTCATATAGAAAACCCTTTCTGGTATTTCTGATGTGGTACAGATCATAAAAATGCTTTTTCAGTCAGCCCATAAAAGAGACAAGGAGAGAAACGGGGAGCTGTGGATTTTTGCTGCCTCTCGTATCAGACAGGTGGCAGAATCTATCTGCACGTCCCCATAGTTTTATGGTGGAGTTGACTATTGAGAGTGACTCTAGACAGAAAATTTGTATAGTTGCTGCTGTAACAACTTTATTTCCCCGAGGGATTATCTATCTGTCCGTCTGTCTAAGCGCACACTTGTTGTCAGACCGGTTCGCATCTTTGAGGACTATACAATAACAAGTTTTTTCCTAAGTATTTTCCTTCCTTTCTCTTTTCCTTCCTCTCCTTTTGAGAGAAAGGAAATTGCTTTCATTCTACTCTTATTTTCTTCTGCCTTTGTGTTTCACACATTCTCCATTGTGGCTCCACACTCTCCATTTGTCTTCTTTTCTCTGTGGTTGTTTTGTCTGCTTCCCTTACTATCCTTCTTCATCACAGAAAAGACCAGTGCCATCGGGTTTCTCTTTCTCCTTATTGTCCTGCTGCTCAGAAAAGTCAGTCTGTTTTTAATGAGCTCTGCCTCTGTAGCTCTCAGCCTGAAGCTATCCACCACTGACCTGTTGGCATTTGCTTCTCTCCGCCTTCTACTCTATCCTCCTCTTTTGTGCTCTTTTTTCTCTCCCCCATAAAGCTCTTTTTATTCTCAGATTAAAAATTAAATGATGGAGGAGATGCTTTGGTGTTCAGTCCACCTAAGAATCTCATGCTGGACACTTTAACTGGAAGCTATTACTCACCAATCACCCTGCCTCACAACACAGTAGCTGCTGGGAGTATAGTCTTACAAACAGCACCTTTCTGGCCACAGACAAACCTTTTGCCTCAGATGCACCAACACGCTAAAATGAATGTTTTAGAAACTGCTTCCATCTTTCATGCAGTACATCAACACTTTCATTGCCCCGCTGAATAACAGCAAACAACTCAAACCGATCTTTCAGCTGCATTTTCAGCACAACGAGAACCTCAAGACTGTGGAGGTTGTAACACCTGGCCTAACAGCCGGACATTTGATCTTTAGACTGCACTCCATCAAAATGGGAGACAGTGGGCAGTTGATGAGTACAGTGACCTTTAGCAGCATATCTGCCACAGTATCCTTCAATCACAGCTGACTAGGAGTCAGGGCTTAGTCACCAGCCAGACTGGAGGTGGTGTACTGCTGCATGACTGACTGTTACAACTGCTCATTTCATTGATCTTTGCTGCAGCGCTCGGGAAATTACAGAGACACCCTGGATTTGTTATCCAGATACACACACACACACACACACACACACCTTCATGTGCAATCCATTCCTCATTCTTTTTTTTTTTTTGGTTTCTTTCTTCCTCACTTTGTGTCTCTGTCTTGTGCTCGCTTTTGCATTTTTCCCTGCCTTTTTCACCGTATCACACAAACACAGGCAGCCACCTTTGGGGTCCAATGAAGAGTACCTTTCGCCCTTTCCATTCTGTTTAGCCCCTTTTTACTTTCAAACTATTCCAAGCATTAAGGGTAACTTCTAGTTTTTGCTCATTGTGCTAAAAACCTATTAAAGAACTGTGATCTTTACTGTGAACCTGGTGTTGTCCATAAGCTGCACTACAGGTTATGTGCCACTGGCACTGTGTATGCCATTCATTTACAGTAACCCACCTTTTGTTTCCTTGTTTAAGTTGATTTGTGTGACAGCTCGTTGATCTGGAGCAAAGAGTCAAAGCAAGTCACCAAAGCAAGTTGTGATAAACCTATGTGTTTTTATTGGCGTCACATTCTGACAGAGTGATAGAGCACCATATGCCGGTGTCTCCGTCTGAGTGTGTTTGCTGCTCCCTCTGTGCAACACAAACCACTCGCAGAATCACCTACCATCTCTGCTCCTCCTCCTTTCATATGCCGGCTGTCTTTTATCACATGTCACACCAGTTCTGGCTCCCTGGCTGCTTCACTTGCTTTGACACACACACACACACACACACACACACACACATAATATTAATGCACACATGCGAGTCCTGAAACATCGTGCCAGTTGAACCAACAGAACACAGGTTGGACTAATGCCCATGCTCTCTAAATGCTTTCTGTTCGACGCCCCTATCAGCAGGACATCATTTGTCTACTTTCCAAAATTCATACTAATCACTGTTAAAATATAAGTCAGTTTGATGATGTGTCAGAATGTGGTTTAAGTGAAAATATGTTCTATGTTGCTCTATAACAGGGGTGGGCAATTATTTTTTCCATGGGGCCACATGAGAAGCAAACATATTGTGGAGGGCCGGGCCAAAAGGCTGAACTCAATTTTGCATAATATTAATTGTATTTCTTTATAAAAAGCAATAAATAGCATTGTTTTGACAAGCTGGTAAGAGTATATGTTATAGTTGAGCAATGAAAAAGTGAGGTTGCCTTACAAAAAATGTCATTTATTCAATCAAATTTCCCAAAACAATGGTAAACATCACTGAACATCACTGAACTGTGATTTTGAGAAAAAGAAAGTGTCCCAGTTCACTGCTAGTTGGTGTCTTTCCATGCCTACATTTGTTGTCTAACCACCTCATTTGGTGTTTTCTTTTTTCTTGTTCAGTGAGAGAAATCTAGTCTCTGCTGGGCTTTAATGAGTGCATCAAAGTCAGGTTGAATGTCTGAGGTGGAGATGCAAAGCACAGCTGACAGATGATTATCAGTGAGAGATAATCTATGCCTGGATTTCGTAAAGTTCATCATTGAAAATGTTTGTTCACATATGTAGGTAGAGCCAAAGAGAATCAACATCTTCTGAGCATGTCTTCTAATGTTTGGAAAGTTCTCCTCCTTGAGAGAAGAGTAGAAATCCCGCAGAGATCCTGACTTAAAGTGCTCTGCCAGTACTGCATCAGACTGCAGGTCAATGAGTTCTAGCTGAACATCACTGGGTGCATTATCCACACTGCCGGTAAAGGGAGAGGATATCATGCGCATTTCATCCTCGATTGTTCTGAGATCCTCAAATCGTCTTGAAAACTCACCATGCAATGCTCCTAACATGGATGAGTACCTGCGGCAGTGATCAGCTGATGGTGTGACTTCTTTCAGGGTTTGCATGTGAGTGAGAGTGTTGCTCTCCAGTTGGCTTGAAAGAAACTGCATCTTTCTCATGAAAGCCTTCACCAGGCTGTGCATTTCATGAACAAAAAGGCCCTTGCCTTGCAGTTTGGTGTTCAATTCATTCATCAGTGCAGTCACATCAACAGCAAATGCAAAATCTGCCATCCAGTCCTCATCTGAGAGCTCTGGGATGTCTTTGCCTTTCGTCTCACAAAACTCTCGAATCTGCTTTCAGGTCCCAAACTCTTTAGCACTTTGCCCAGGCTGAGCCATCTGACAGCTGTGTGGTAGACAATGTCACTATGCTCAG
>NW_018127881.1:3296268-3343562 GCF_001952655.1 Monopterus albus
CTGAAATTTAAAAAATACGTTTATTTTGTAATTTCCAATTAACCTTACACGGGCCGGCCAGAGTCAACCAAAGGGCCGTATGCGGCCCGGGGGCCGTAAAATGCCCAGGTCTGCTCTATAAGAACATCAACTGACTTCTTCCTTTGCTATTATCATAGTTACTAAAACTTCTTTGGGCTGTGACACTACACTGTAAACATGCTGCTTTAGGGCACTGCATGAAACGACTGATGTTCTTCTTGGAACGATGTCACTCAAGTGTACGGTTGTTCCAGTACCACACAAAATGTGGTGACTTACTGATTTTTTTTATTCTGTTCGCTACAGTAGTTCAGAATGTCTTTTAAGGCAAGAGGACACCTGCACCTTCCGATTCATTTCTTGATACAGGAAATGAATGAAACCTGTTGTCCGCAGGATTTTGTGACTGAAAGAATGTTCTAAAAGTGTACTTGTTTGCTGATTTTGACATTTTGACAGTACTGTTGTGATGATTTAATAGACCCACTTATTACAATACTTTGCAATACTACATATTTCAGATGTTTTCACATTTACTAATTACACATTAGGTTGAACATCATCCTCAAAAAGGACACTAAATGAGCTACTGTTTGTCTTTCTCTTTTGTAATGTCTTTGAATATTAAATGTTTCCAGAAAATCTGAAGTGAAGTCAGTAACCACTACAGTAACCTGTAACCTGCTCCCATGTGACGTTTCCATTTTAAATTGCTCCATGTCCTCACCATAGTATTCTTGAATTGAATTGTTAAGTTGCTGTAAAAACACACAGTGGCCAAGGTAATGAATTTGCACTTCCTGTGTTTAGAGAGAGAATTCTGTGCTGTGGTTTGCATAACCTACAAGCCTGATAGGACTCTAAGCCATTTTCATGCATAGACTGCAGCTGCTACCAGGTAGGACGTTTGAGGCTTTAGAGAAGCTTATACAAGAAAAAAGGGACTGAGCCTTCCTCTGGCTCACAGGAATACCTGAGGTTGTGTAGACACAATTAATGAGTTATGTTTTCCCATTTAAAGTGACTGTTCATCACAATTAGAATGAACAAATTACAAGCAACATAATGACCTGCATAGGCATATTTAACCTAGACATTTATGAGCATTTCTTTCTGACCTCCTTCCTCCTCCAGTCATTCTGTCTTGATCTCGTTCCCTTTGTCTTTCTCTCACTCGGATGCAATCATTCTAGGAGATTTTGTTACCAAGGGCATATGCTGGATCATTGGGGTTTTTTTGTTTGTTTTTTGTTTTTTTTACATGAAATACACTCTGGCCTACCCAGGCAGTTAGTGGTGGCTCTGGGCATTTAATCAATAAGGCAATGCAACATGATGCAGCACTTCAGGATGAGCGGTGGAATGCACTGGCCGGGCAGGAGGGCGACACTTTGCTTTTTAATTGACCTTGACAGAACAGTAAATCAGTACTTTTGGGCGGCTGTGGCTCAAGAGGTGGAGCAGTCAACCCCTGACCAGAAGGTTGGTGGTTCGAGTCCCGTTCTCCCCAGTCCATGTGTCAAAGTGTCCTTGGGCAAGACACTCAACTCCAAGTTGCTCCCAATGGCCAAAACAGTGCCTTGCAGGGACAGTGCCGCCATCGGTGTGTGTGAATTGGTGCTGCAGATGCCTGCCTCTGTTCTGTACGGGAGACAGAGTCCTTGTGTCTGTAACATACTTGACACAGCATAATCAGACATCTGTCACTGATGCGGTGGGTGAACTGTAAAAGCTGGTATCCAACCAAAAGCCTTTGTTTCTGAGAATTAGCGATGCAGACAGACAAAGGAAAAACCAACAAGAGGTGTCTGGCAGAACAGTTTCAGTGCACCTTGGCATTGATTCTACAAGTCTCTGGTCTCTACTGGAGGGATGAACATTCTTCCAAAAGATATTCCCTCATATGTTGTTGTGATCATGGTGATGGAGATGCTGTCTAACAATTGGTCCAAAATTTCCCATAGGTGTTCAACCGGGTTGAGATTTGGTGACTGTGAAGGTCAAAGCATGCAATTCATTTTCATCAAACCATTCAGTGAGGAAGAGCCCACTCATTTATTCAGGGTTTTCCTTTGATTTGTCATCTGTCCGAAGCTTTTAACCTGTTTTAGCACTTCTGGTATATTTTGGGTTGAAATCACGTAGTTCTTTACATACTCAATTGTCAGTTATTTCCCCTATGAAAAGGTGGATTTTTATGCCTACGGGCCATCCTGCTGTAACGCATGCATGATTAATTATTTTTGTATTATACATGTGGGTTACGAGCCTCCCTCCTGAGAAGGCATAAACGAAGGCATAAATGTATAATGTTCATCTGATAGGTTACACTGTGCTCAGCAACCCAAGAAAGACTTATCAGAGGTGTTCCCTCCTCACCCTCTCCGCTCTGTTCTCTCTGTGTGCAAGCTGTACTAAAACACGAGTAAACCTATTTCTGATAACACACATCAAAAACCAGGCAGCTGAGGTACCACAGAGGCTAATTTCCATATGCGTCTGAAGCAACTTGGAGAATCCGTCTCCTACTAATCTAACAGCCATCATTACAGAAATGCAAAGGTGGGAACGAGTCACTATTTTATTCAGGCATGGTGCTCTGAAGGATCATTTTGAAGTAGATTTTTAATTCATTGGCTGCATAATAAGGTTAATGTAGAGTAGAAACTCAATTGGGAAAATTCCAGGAATTAATAAAACATTACTTGTAACTTTGAAGTGTATTGCAGTTCGGTGGCTGATTTGCAGGAGGAAGTCTGCTCATGTTCAACTAGCTAGCGGACTGAGTCACATTCAGGCATGAGTCAGAGTAACACATCAAATTTCATGTTACTGAATAATGGCAAGATGAGTCACATGCCTGTATCTTGTATTGCAGGATTAAATTAGCATGTTATGACCACAGGGGCCTGGACGTTTCTCTTGTGTGTTCTCGAGGGAAATAATGGCAAATTAAAAAAAACTTGTATCTTCTTAATGTATAATGGAGGTGCACAATGTGCTTGCAGCACGTTACCAAATGGTTTTCTGTGTAAAATGTCCAAATGTTGGAAATTTGTTTTCCTGCGCACCTGAGTTATAGGTGTGGATTAGGTTATAAGGTATATTTTTAAATAATAAAAAAAAAAGGAAGATTCAGAATTACTGAATACATCAATACATATACATAGATTTTATAAAAACGAATTGTCAAAGTCAGAATGCCAATTTTTTTGGCTGTCAAGACAAATATAGCTCTGCAAATAATATTTTTTTCCTTGTCACTTCAGCTTATTTTTTTCTCATTTAATCGATAAATTGTTTGGCCTCTAACATGTCAGCAAACTGTGAAAAATGTTTGTCACTAGTTCCTCGAGTCCAAGGTGATGTCTTCAGAAATCAAAGATGTTCAGTTTGCAGTGACAGAAACAGAAACTTGAGCCATATATTTTTGCACTGATGAAAATTGATTTTTTTTTTTTTACTAATTGCCACATTTATTGGCAAAAAAAAAGTTTTTGTTCTAGACAAAGTAATATTGTCTTGTTGGAAATTAACATTTACTACACTATTGACTATGCTAGTCAAGTCTATAGATTTCAGTAGTCTGTTCCCAGTTTAGCTTAATCACTTGTATTTCTGTTATCATGAGATTTTCACTGCACTTCTTCTTTTCTGTATGTGTAAAGTTTCTGGCTTCTGCTTTAGGTTGCTAAGACAAATCAAATTCATATTACATACTAAAACTTTTAAGGCTTTTAATGGACAGGACTGTTCTTCAGGGTCATTGTTCAACTAATTTACACTGTAAAGTTTGTAAAGAACTGGTGAGCTTCGACTTCATGTCCATTTTGTACTTTCTGCTGTTCTTGCAACAGTCAAATACTGTAGATGACTATGAATAGTCCATCTATGGTAGATGTGTCTCAGCCAACAAGCTAACACTCAGTTCAGCTATGTGTTATCCTGGATGTGCAGGTTTATGGAAAATGAAAGGACTTTTTTGACCTGTCGATCACATTGTGTGCAGTGTGAACCTGGATTATAGTTTATCTTGTACCCAGGTAACCATAAGGTATTCTGCTAAAAGTGCATCTGCACATACTCATTACTATCCTGGTCATGTCACTATCTTGGAGCAGTGCTGTAAGGATGTTTGGATTTGTTTGGTTGTGCACACTGGAGAAGTTGCAGTTCAATCATGCCCAAGCTGTCAAGTTCATATATTAAGTTTTGGAGGTTACTGGAATGCCTCGGCTACTTTATAGGTAATCTGTATTTATTTATGCATCTTTGTGTGTTTGTATATAAATTTGCAAGCTAGCGCAAGTCGACAAAATATAGATGTGTAGCAGTACCTGTGGTTAGCGAGGTGAGACAGAGCAATGGGATAGCTGTAAGGCTTGAAGGCAGGTAGAAGGCTGAATGGAGACATATTGGTGCAGGTATAGCTCTGCGGTGCTACTCCACAGGACAGCTAATGAGGAAGTTTAGCCACAGGGGTCTCTCTATTAAAAACAACAACTGCAAGAGATGGAAGGAAAAACGGATCTAATCACATCTCTGCTAGAAAAAACAGCGGTGACAGGCCAGTTCTCAATCAGATTGGACAGCTATGTCCCTGGGGTGTGGTTCAAAATAGAGGTAGCAGTGTAGGGGAAGTCAGAGGAAAGGGTAGGTGGAGGGAGAAGGAAATGAAAAAACAGCTGTGTAGGCTGGTGGTATAGCTGTGGTATTAAGAAAGAGATGTAGGAACTGAAAGAAAGAGGGGGGAAAGCAAATGAGATAAAAAGAGAAATCTGGAGCAAAATGGAACAAAGTCCTCGAGAGGGTGAAAATGAAAGAATAAGTGATTTCCTACAGGACAATTTCTTCAAAGGATTTCTTCAATGCAGAGCTGCAGTCTGCCTCAAATTGTTGAAGGCTTGGTAGAAAAATATACTTAACCTCTCAATCCTGATTTGCTGTCAAGTCCAATATATCCAGTATATCAGGTCACATAAAATTATGGTGTCAGTGTTGTCATATTTTTTACTATGGTGTCTAGAATGTTTTGCTTTAGGTTACCCTCTACGCAGTGCCAAGGAAATTAGTTTAGTTTATGAAAGCAGAATCAGCTGACGTGATTCCTCCGAGACCAAAACCAAAGCACAGGGCTCATTTTTAGAAAACGTTGCACTGATACTTAGTAGTAGAATCTGGCACATGCACGAGATGGAAATATTAATATTGGCTCCAGCAGTGGTACAGTACGAGACATAATAGGAAACATTTGTTAGATAAAAAGAGACCAAATGAAATAGATTAGTGTCTGAGACGGTAACAAATCTTAACAATTAAAATCAAGGTTAATAATTTACACAGCAGTCTAAAATGGTTTCTATATTTTATGTGCTGTAGAAAGATATTTAAGACAAAGTATTATTAATCCTTATAATTCAATAAAATAAAACTTGAATAAATATATATAATGTAAACATTAAATTGTCCTCTACACCTCAGAACAATTCCCTTTAGCTACTATGCTCTCATTTACTGATTTAATTTGTGGTGCTTTTTGATTAAAGATATAAGTAATATTAACCTTTTGAAAGTTTCTCAGTGTTTTTACATGTCAGCCTAAGGGTAATTGTGTAACTTAAAACATAATTCAGGTGAGATAACTGACTTTAAAGCATCTTCCGGTACTAACAGTGTTCAGTGTGCAGGCTATACTCCAGGCTGTTTAGACAACAGCTTGGCACACTGATGCTAATGTATTTTACATCAAGAAACATATACTGTGAAATATGTTAAAGCACAAATGCAATTATTGCATTGTGATGCATCCTTACAACACAACACGACTGTAGTTTTATACATGTCACTGTTTCAGTTTACACAAAATAAACTAAAGTAAACCAGATATGTAAACCTCTCTAACTCTGAGTCAGTTAAATTACTTTTAAACATTGTCACAGTGTCACAAGCCATGCAAACTGACTCTTTATTGTCAGAATGTCATTTTTTTAAGATAGATTTGGAACTATTTAAGCTCCTTGACTGCCACAGAGAAACACTGTTAAACTAGTAGCTACCACTTGCTAACACTGGCTATACAGTAAATATGAAAGACTATAACTCAGGGAAGCCTATGGGCTTGTTTAGCACTTACTGTAACTTGAGTGTGATGCCACATACACAGCTGATTTACTGATTTTCAGTACTCAGGTGCAGGACTGGAACGTACATTGCTGTGTAGCCGATGCACACTACGGTACTTTAGCTGCTCGATGTTTTGCTTTGCTTATTTGCAAATTGTAATATTGTAATGCTGCTGCAAAAACTTGCTGATAACACAGTTTTGTCAGCCCCAAATGGGTCCTTCCAGTCAGAAGCAGATTTTTATTCTGTCCTGCTTTTGGCATTTTTTGTTCATGTGAGCTCTTCCCTGAGGTCTTTCTCTCTGCCGAGTGTAAGACAGAGATTATCTAATGTCACTTAAGCTACACACCATTCCATATAGTTTTGCATACATTTGCACATCTTTTAATCAAATCAGTTAATTGATAAAATAATATTTAATAAAATAACCATTTGTTCTGTTTTTCAGTCAACTGTCCAATCATATTCTTTGCCTTTCAGCTTGTAGACATGTCTGCTGACAGAACACCAGTGTAAGACTGGTGGTGTATATGTCCTTGTTTTTTCTTGTGGATCCAGACAAAGTCAAAGAGGTCATTAACACCTCTAATGTTTTTTTAAACCAGGTAATCATAATTGATCTACTGCTGGTCAGCTGACTGGCTCCACTGACATTACTTGGAGTGAATTGTCCAGTAGCTCTTTCCTATTTGATAATAGCATACAAGGGTAGCCACAGGACACTTAAGTGGTTTGACTACTGCCGAATCTGCTTGAGTGTGACACCATAATAAGGCAATAAAAATGATAGATGTCCAGTCACTCAACGTCATCCTCAGTAAACATTTTATTCAGCAGTGTTTTCCTCTGTTATGGAGACACATTTAAAGTTATAAAATGATTAATAACATTCTTTTTCTCTTTAAACAACACTTATTGTTTTAGTCTTCTACAGACAGATTTTTCATTTTTTGTAATGCATGTGTAACAAATGAGGACTCACTACACGCTAATGTATGTGAGTCCCTCTCTCTCTGCTGTCACCCTTCTAAATTTAGCAGTCAAATGCTCTCTAAATATCTAATCTGATAAATGAAAGCCAAATGAAAGTCTATATCTACACAATAGTGTACAGTTATCTTGGGTTCACAAGGAGCTTGGTGATGGCACTCTGCACAGAGTGAGGAGAAGAAACCTCCATCCCCAGTAAGGCACACACTCACGTACTTATAACTAAATGAAATGTATTTCAGGAAAAAAACTTAACCAGTATCATTCGACAACAAGACCCTTACACTTCCCAAACAGACCTGGGCCTGAACAAGATAAGAACAATATTCCCAAAAACAGATTGTCCCAATAAGATGCAGTTCAGTCACTTCTTTTCAATTTGACGCGTCAGTTGTATGGTATCAGGTTCGACCCCAAAAAAATGTATTCAAAAGTAACAAATAAAATATTGAGATCTCAATAGGAAAAAACATAAATCCTCTGTAATCCTACCACCCTCCTGGAAACAGGTGGTCGTTGGAATCTGAAGTATCCTCCGCAGGCCTCTGGACCCTGTAGGCTGTGCAATTGGGCAATTAGTTGAAAGGGGTGTGTTCAAAAAAATAGCAGTGTCTGCCGTTGACTGTACAAACACAAAACTATTTTGTACAAACGTTTTTGTTTCTAGGATTTAGCAATCCTGTGAATCACTAAACTAATATTTAGTTGTATGACCACAGTTTTTTATAACTGCTTCACATCTGTGTGGCATGGAGTCAACCAACTTGTGGCACCTTTCAGCTGTTATTCCACTCCATGAAAACTAACAAGCTGACATGCTAACAGGACAATATATAAAGCTAGTGAAACAATCAACATATTACAGGGATTAATCAGTTATTGCCACTATTTAGTGTTCTCTTATGGTAAAGTGATTATACTGATAACAATTAGGCCTAAACCTTTTCAGTTAGCTTCATCTGTTAGCCCATGTAAAGAGTTAAAACAATACACAACTATCTTATTAAATAAAATAAACTGATTTTGAAGCATGATTTAAATATTTTAAGTATAAAATTCTTGCATGTAAGGCTGAATTAAGGTTCACTCCCCATTTTAACAGAAACCTCAAATTACATGGAATGACAATCCATGCAGCAACTTGTTCAACTTGGTAGGGTTCAATGTAAAAGCGCTGGCTTATTTTAGACAGAGATGCCACTATATTGGCATTAAGCTGGTCATTGGGTTTTTTTTTTTTTGAGACTTTGCCTATTTACACCGAACTTAAAAACACAGTGTACAACATGTTAAAGATTATTGTCATGGATGCTGCTTTTTGCAGCGTTAAAATTTAAATCCCCTGACAGGGCATCGCAGAAACAGCACCTCGACAAAACTTCACATACCACCCCTTTTACACAGAGGCTGAGGCAGAATGGTTGCACCAATTCTACTACCTCTCATGGTGGAATAAAGGAAGGTCAACACTGATTCCCCATGCCAACCTTTTATACAGAATATTGTAGCAGGAAATTGGCGCGATCATTTTTTCTTAAACAAGCAGTGCTAAAAGTGACTTCTGACTCATCAAACTGAACCCCCCTCTCTTCTTATTACACACACTGAGGGCTATAGAAGCTGGTGCAGATTACTTTGTTACTCATCTGGCAAGTGACTGACAAATTTATAGGTTACATAAAAGGATATCAATGAGCACATACAACAGAAAGACAAAAAAAAAATATCATGATGGATAGCCTCCACTACTACACGCAAGTTTCAAGTGTCTCAGATAAAGTTGGGAGTTTTGCATTTCTGTTTTTGGATACAACATCACAGTGTTATATTACAATGACATCATGAGTTGGATGTACAGTATTGTTCAAAATAATAGCAGTACAATGGTCATGTTGGCTTATGCTGAAGAGGACATGCCCTTGAAATGGTTGTTTCAACAAGACAATGACCCCAAACACCCTAGTAAACGAGCAAAGTCTTGGTTCCAAACCAACAAAATTAATGTTATGGAGTGGCCAGCCCAATCCCCGGACCTTAATCCAATCGAGAACTTGTGGGGTGATATCAAAAATGCTGTTTCTGAAGCAAAACCAAGAAATGTAAATGAATTGTGGAATGTTGTTAAAGAATCATGGAGTGGAATAACAGCTGAAAGGTGCCACAAGTTGGTTGACTCCATGCCACACAGATGTGAAGCAGTTATAAAAAACTGTGGTCATACAACTAAATATTAGTTTAGTGATTCACAGGATTGCTAAATCCTAGAAACAAAAACATTTGTACAACATAGTTTTGTGTTTGTACAGTCAACGGCAGACACTGCTATTTTTTTGAACACACCCCTTTCAACTAATTGCCCAGTTGCACAGCCTTAAGAGCGTGCATATCATGAATGCTGGGTCTTGTTTGCTTTCTGAGAATCTACTGCACCTACTGGTAACTTGTTTGCCATGTAGCAATAAAAAATATACTAAAAACCTGGATTATTCTGGTTAGTCACATTGTACTGCTATTATTTTGAACAATACTGTACATATACCACCAAAATAACCTAGGTTACACATGCATATTCTCAAAAAGGCTGACATATCTGGTAAAACTGAGGTTTGACAGACAAGGCATGAAAGAGGTTTTTGTGAACAGATAATATTAAAGCAACACTGTCTGCATGTCTAGGGTAAAGTAACTTGCAGTATAATACATACAGTAAAACTGAAAAGCTAGGCATAATCACTTAAATGACTTGATTCATCTCCTACTAAGTCTATGCATGGTGCCCTTGTAATGGCAGCATCAAGCTGTGGCTGCACATCTGATGATAAAATTCCAGCTCCTCTGGTAGCTTTTGTAGCAGACACCAGGAATTCATTGATTTTTTTTTTTTTTTTCACCCGCCAGTTTATCTTTTTGTTTACAACCTTGATGTGTTTCAGCCACTGCATTTATGCACTTTTTCAACACACCTCTCATCTGTAAATGGCATTTTATATTTCTCCAAAATCTGCTGTATCCTCAACAAACACTGTAGAGCTGTGCAGGGCTGGCGGAGGACTCTTGTGGATCAATCATACTGGGCACTGGCCTTTATTTTGCTTGTCCTTACCTTACAATTGTCAGTAATTTCCTTCATTCAAAGCATATGTGTCTTGTTTGTTAATGGTATTTATTGTCACTTATCTCAACATCCACTGACTTGGACCAGTTCAGCCATACTGACCTTGCTCCATTTGTTGTAGAGAGGAAAAAAGGCAGGAGAATAAAGGTGCTTGTCTGCTATACTGCTTTCAAGCAACTGGACAAGACACAGCAATCAAAGGACCTACACAGCTCTGCCAAGCTGGCCGGCCACCTGTTGAAAAATATCATCAAAATAACATTTATGTTCCTGGCCTGGACCAGAGTCCACCAGTTGGTGACCACTGGTACAGAGTGCATGATTGTATTATAGCACATGAAAGTTGGGGTTTAATATAGCATGCACAAAGCACTGGTTATCAGATGAAATCCTCTGCCAAGACGTGAGAGTAATTGTAAGTTAGTGGTGTTATAACCCCAGTAGGCCCCCTGCAGCGCAGTGTTGTCTAAGCCTTCGAGTTACCCCTCATTTCCTCACTTCTTCTGCTTCTCTTTGTCTCTTGTCACTCTCTTCAACCTTCCCCCCTCATAGCAGTGCCTGATTCATTTTCCCAGTAACAGCCTTAGTTCCCTGTGATTTATATGTTTATGGTCATTATTGACGTTGAGTAATACATTTCCGTTTTTCCCCTCTTCTCTGTCTTCCTCCATCTCTCTTTTGGCAGAGCCCTTGGGGTCCTGCGAAGAATATCAATTACTTGGTTCCCATTTAATCACAGTCTTTCACTTCCTCTCACGGCACCACTTTTAGGAAGGAGGAAAGAAGTGTTGCTTTTAGAGAAGTCGGTTAGTTTATTTAGTCTTATTCAAAACCACTATTAACCAGCAAAGACCAAAGATTTTCACACCCTTTTCATCCTAGTGTAGTGGTGCAGTTTACTATCATTAGTGATAAATTGTCTTTTTCAGCTTATAAGTGTTTGTAATTGGCTGTTGTTGAACAATCCTTACAATATTTACTGACACAGCTGCTATGCAAGTGTACAGTTATAAATGTAACATTAAACTGTATTCACACTGTAGATGTTCGTGTTCAATTCTGAATTGCAGCTCATGGTGGCTCTTTTGATGACTGATTTTATCTAGTATATTTCAGGATGTGATCCATATCTGACATCATATAAGCTGACAGTGAAATAAAAAAAATGAAAGAAGGGCAGAGAGTTGCTACAACAAAAAAAACATCATAATGTGATTTCTTACCCTTGTGCTTCTCCCACTAACATATTTCAGTTACAGTGCGTGTTTTTTGTAAGTCATGAATTCAGGCAACTCAGCCAAAATCAAGTGTGCTATTAAACCCTTGTTTCACATTGCTGTGTCTTGAGTGCTAAAGCTGACTCAGGCCGCCATGACCGCCAACCTGGTGAAAGATGCAAGAGTTGCATACTATAATTGCAGCACTGATAAATGTTGTTTTGAGCATAAAGTCTGAACCGGGTCTGACTTTGTCCTATATGTTCGTGAACTCAGAATTCCCACTGCATCTACATTTTTGTTGTTCTGCTTTTAATAGAACATTTCCCAGGTAAAAGGATCAAAGCCTTTCAGCTACATTGTGAAAGCAGTAGAGCTGAAAAGATTGGTGGATTAATCAGTTAGTTGTTTGACAGAAAATAATCAGCAGTAATTGTAATGATTAATCAGTCGTTTCTTTTGGCTTTTGAAGCACTGACTAGACTAATCAAGCAATTTGAAGATGTCACAATATGATGTCGGAAACTGCCTTTTTTCAGTATTTGTACCATTTGATTAAATCCACATTCATAGACCAACCAAACCAAATTCATAGATTATTAAAAATAATTTACCAGTTAAAAATAGGTTGGAGCCCTAGAAAGTAATCACCTTTATTGGCCAAGTATGTTACACACAAGGAATTTGTTTCTGGTATAGAACCGAGGCAGCCATCTGCAGCGCCAACTCAACCGATGTCTCTCATCATTGGGGGCAACTTGGGAGTTCAGTGTCTTGCCCAAGGACACTTCGACACGTGGACTGCAGGCACCGAGATTCAAACCTCCAATCTTCTGGTTGGGAGCTGACTGCTCTACCCACTGAACGACAGTCAGTCTAAAGTAGTTGATTTATGAAGTACTATGTTCATAGTTCATAGTACTACAATAGGTATTATCAACATGCATTGTATTTTAAGTGTACTTGTACATTTATAGTTTACCTAGCTACATTGTATATTCACACAAGAGAGATGCACTCAACAGCACAACAGCTCGACTGGAGCAGCTCAGGGTTAAGTGTGTGGCTCCGATACAGTACTTTGTTGGATTTTATATGTTAGCGTAGATGATGTCTTATTTACTTTGGCTGCTCAGATTCTCTGAGCTGGTTTCAAGGATCCAGTCGTGAGCAGGAGGCTAATGTGACCACCCCAGTTCAAGCTGCGTCAGTTGGTGTTCAGCAAGGGAGACGAGCAGAGCAGTGTCAACACATGGACAGTCATGTGATTCAAAGAGAAGCGGTTTCAGGAGAGGGGATCTGCTGAGAGTATAGTCAGCCTCCTTATTACTGACTCCTTGTCAGCTACATCAAAGTAGCTTCCCAGAGTTATGCACTTGAAGATTCCTGTTCAGCACCACCTTTGCGCTGCCTGATGGAAAGCATGCTTGGGTTTTCATTTGGATGACTTTATATTTCAGCCAACTGCAGCTGCTGTAGCTTTCCTCTATAATATTCTGCTTCTCAGCACATAGCACTAATGAACTGGGACTCCCTGTACAGTAGAGCCTATTTCTCTTTGAATTTAAATCATTCAGCCAGGTAGCTGTCTGCAGCATTTATCAAAGAGGGCTGAGGCACCATCCCTTATAGGCAGGATCCCATTCCCTCAAGTGAAGTGTATTAACATTACTTGATAAGAAAGAAGGCAGTCAGTTCATTTCCTTACACAAGTAACATTGTGTAGAGAAGCATTAAAAATTGTTTTCTTAAAGCAAACCTTTACTTAAATACAAATGCTATCTAAGTCCTGAATCAGTGAAATCATTGACATAGTCAGGAATATGACCAATTTGAGGCTCTCCAGCTTTGGTATTCAGTGCATACTGTATAAGGAGTTTACTCCAGCAGTGGAAGAAAAACTAGCAGTAAAATAAAATACATGAAGATGCGAGTAGCTGTGCTTATTAGTCAGATAACAAAAGATGCTTTTCTTCCCTAAGCTGTGATTTCACTGAGGAATTTCTCTGCCTCTGATGCAAATCTCATCTGCCTTGTAAACTGAGCAGGGTGGTGCAATACCAAACTACTTGAAGCTGTCACTACACCTCCTCGGGACATAGTTTAATGACTGCCTCTTGTTGATGTAGACGCCATGTGGGTTTACTCTGCAAGTGCTGCTGTTTCTAATACAGATTTGATTGCATTTCCTCCCTCTTGTGTAAATCCTAATATATCCTCAATATTGTTATTATTTATTATTTTTCATATGTGCATGTGCTTCAAAAGGCTGCAAGTTACAGTAGTTAATCTACTTGCATGTTTGGTTAAGTCTGAATTATAGCCAAATACTTGATAAGACAATGCAGCAAAAAAAGAAATGGCTTCATCCAAATTAATAATACGTACAACTTTCCCCAGAAAAGGTACAGAGTGAGAGGACAAGATAACAAAACTAACAGAGAAGAGAGGCAGAGCTGTGTACTCTGCCATAATGAAATAGAAGTGACCTTCCATCTCTTGGTGTTTGCTATCTTAGCAGTCTAAATTAACTTTCCCCATCATTCTCACTTCTCTGATGTGAGTGGCATGCAAGCAACAGCGCAACCACACTTTCATGTTTATTAATTTCCTTCAGTGAAAGATGTGCTAAATCACTGACCCTCTTTTAGTACCCCGTGCTCAAACCGAGCATGGGAACAAGAAGGATATATTGATTTTGCCCACTTCTCATCAGCAGCCAGGCATTTATTTGGGATGAGGAAATGGTAAATCTCATATAGTGAGCCCCTGTCAGGGCCTGTCCAGGCCCTAATCTTCAGTAGTTGATGGATCTCTAATCTTTTTGCCATCTACAACTCATTAGGGGCTGAGGAGGTAATTGTGAAGTGTTAAACATCACATTAATACTCAGGACATTTTTAGAACTTCATAAGAGAAGTTGTTGTTTTTTTTAAATCACAGTTTGGATATAACACAGTAACAAAACAAGGGTTGAATATGACTTTAAGATTGGACTAGTGCACACAACAAAAACCTGACTTATTTTTCTGTTGAACAGATAAATGATAGGCGGATTGCTCATATATAGCACTTTTCTACCATACCTGAACAAAGAACTTTACAGATTCACCCATCTACCCATTCACACATACACTCACACACCGATGGTGGCAGAGCCGCCATGCAAGGAGCTGGCCTGGCCACCGGGAGCAACTTAGGGTTCAGTGTCAAGGACACTTTGAGATGTGAAGTGAGGAGAACGGGACTCAAACTTCCCACCCTGCAATCAGGGGTCGACCTGGTCGACCCCTGAGCCACAGTCGCCCATATACCTTGACAACCAAACAAAGTCACTGTGAGAACAGACTCTCTCCATTATAATTTATAAGTCAAAACAGAGCAGTTTGTGTATATAGTACATATATGTATATTTTTATATATTTCTTCTTACCTTGACTTCACTGGTCACGTGTCTTGGATTGCTTGTCATTTCTCTTTTCAGTTCTGACGGTGAAAGTAAAAACACAAAGATCCCTCCCTTGTCGTTTGCAGCCACATTTCATTTTTACGGCTCAGTTTTGTGACTGTGACAGGCTGAGTGGTTAAATTTAAAGGAACAAAGTCACACGGGGACAGACTCATTACAAACTTATTGGACACACAGGTTTTGCTGACTGAAGAGTGACTTAAACCTTCCACCCACCTCGAGCTCTGCTCTGCTATGGGATGAAAATTGATTTGCCTTGGGTAGAAATTTTACACCTAGCAGCATGTGTTAACCATAGTAAATGCTGTAATGCAAGCAGTAAGTGTGTAAAATGCAGAACACTTATAAGTGATCATGCCAGTAGATGGATGGATGGATAGCTAGGGGACTGAGTGTATGCATAATAAAGACCATCAGGACTGAGGTTGTTAAACAGCCATCTCAATGAAAGCGAAGTGATCAACAACCGTAGCTGATGCTTCCCCAATTAGCCATACTATCCACATCTTTGACAAATGAGTATTTTTAGTGAAAGATACAATATAAGCTGGTTAACAAATGAACAAAATTTAATCCTGTTTTAAAAAGTGATGAGTGTATCAAGCTCTTGTGAGTGTTGGCTCTCTTAGTCCTGCAAATAAATAGAGGTACTCTCAATAATCTAGTTATATACTCCCCTTCGGAGCTCCTGTCATATTATCTGACATGACAAATAGATCTGAGCTTCAGCATCTAGAGCCCACCCTCCTTCTCTCCCATCCTTTCTGCTGCCTCTAGTCTTGTTTGTTAAGGCTCCTTCTTCACTCCCCTTTCTTCCCTTCACTCTCCTGTGGATCTTAGACGTAGTACTACTGAATACTGAAGCAACAACAGAGGTGCACCAGGTTCTTTCACTCGAATATTCATGTGTGATTGGCCGAGACTGGTGAATCTGGCCTCAGCTGACCGTCCATCATCTGTTGGGGAATGGCAGTGGAACAAGAGAAAATGTTTGTTTGACAACAGAATAGATCCTGCACATCTTGTGGCAGAGATAGAGTGGTTGCCAGCGTGAGGGCATGTGTTTGAGGGACTGCCTGTAACTGAAGGATAGAGGGCAGAAAACAAAAAAATAGTACACACTGTGCTTTTACAACATGCACGTACTTGCCTCCATCCATGCCTGAGCATGTATGTAGACAACTCTGCATCAATGTGTCGCGCGGTGCCACTGCCTTGTCTTGTTAGCCCTCTGGTCTTGAGTATATTAGCAATGTGTTCTAGCCCAGAACTGATTAGACTGAGTGTTGGTGTAAGTTGGTGACTGCTCATTAACTGCTGAAATTATAGTGTTGTTTTGTAATCAAAGAGTTAGTAGGCAGCCCTGTCTCCTAGAAGCTGCATTTACATACAACCTATTTGCAACAGCTAAGCTAATAAACATAACCAGATTATGACGAGATTATGTTTTCTATTAATGTAATGAGGAAATGTACAGGTATAAGTCACTTGTGTTGATGCTAAACATATCAGTGTGATGTTCATAGCGATTTTGTAGTACAGTATCTACATGTCACATTAATTTTATTTTGAGATATTTTTACTTGGACCTTATCTTATTATCCAACATTTTCCCTGATCTACCATTATACATTGGCTCATGGTGGGTCCAGAAACATAACCAATTGCTAGTGTTTATTGCTGGTGAGACACAATCCTCACGTAGCAGTTACTGTATGGCCCCAGTGTTTTCTTCAATCGATTTTGGGGAGGTGAAATAAGTCTGCCACATGAGAAAATCAAAAATGGATCAAGGATGAAACTGAAGGATGACAAAGTCTGTCAGTTGACTGTGGAGAGCAGTGACCAATGACCACAGCAACACAATTTTCCCCAGGGTTCATTGTCTTTTGTGAAGCTGTGTTGTTCTGTCTGCTTCCATCCTTGGTGTCTCCTCTTCCATTTGATTCAGCTCCTCATCTGTTTGCTCCAGTTTGGATAAATGTGGTCAACCATCAAAGTTTTTTGAGTTTCTTTTGAAGACAGTGCATCCACAGTGGAACTCAGCCTCACACATGTAAACAAACTGCAGCGTGTGGATAAATGTTCAGGGTGATTGAGTCAGTCTGCTCCGGATGTAGATACCAATAATTTAGCATAATGGCACTCCAGGCGGCTACTGTACTTCCTGTGTTTACTTTGGGTCAGATTCAGAGGCCAGTTTGAAACGATTAATATAAAAAATCATGCTATTTGGGAAGCTGTAGGGGGCTTATACTGAATGTTCCGATGGATGCTGTTTCCTGCAAGCCCCTTTTTCCCAACTCTCTACAATGGAGGTAACGAGGGCAAAGTTAGCAGGACCCATAGAGCCACTACATTTATGGGAAATAAACTGGAATTATCATTATAATTTGACTGAAAGCAAAAACTACACTACATTATTATTATAGCTTGAACTATGAGCTGTCAACATTTGACATTCAACAAAAAATTCTGCACACTAACTCCTCTGCTGTTGCTGTGTGTTTATTAACATTAGATAATTTATCTTGAGCAATTACATCTGCACACTGTTCATTCAAGTCCCAGAGCTTCACCTCTAGTAACCAGAGGCAATACCTTCCTAACTAATGCGGCAATCTTTGTTCATCCTCTCATATTGTAGATGCGACCATTACATCAGTCAGTGTTAGCTACCCACCGGAAGCAAGGAGACACATGGAGTCATGGGAGTCCTGTAAACTATTCTTTTTACAGTTAACAGGAGTGCCATGACTTAAAACTGCCAAGTTAGCCAATTATTATCTTAGTCACTTTTTCTGCACGTTGTAGGGCCATCAAAATAATCAAATGAATCAAATTAATCACCAGTCATATCATCAGGGTATTTTGGTATTAATTAAATATGTAGTTTTTGATAATTTATTAGTTACAATAAAAATCTGTGAATGAAGTTTCATTGGTTTAAAATTTTGAAGATAAGCAAAACTCGGAAACTCTTCACTATTTTTGAGAGCTGCAGTCATTACCACCTCCTTTAAGGTTGAGGAAAACCGACAGGGCTCATGCTGTGTGACTGGAAGGAGAGTTGAGTCCCAATCCCCGCTGAGGTTCGAGTCTTATTTTAGAGCATTGTAAAATTAATGAAGTTTGGTCATCAGCCATAGTGAAAAAGGTACATCGAGATCTGAGTTTCTAGTAGGACATAACACTTTGACAGATAATAGAACTGAATAATGTATCTGCCAAAAGGAGCAACACAGCTAATGTCATGGTTGTCACGTATTTCCTTGAGATTATTTGCATTGCTGTCAGACAGAAATAATGACAAGAGACAGACAAAAATACATTATGTGCGAGTAGGAGAAAAGAGCCTGGACTTTAAAAACAGTCTCAGCATGTACAGGTATCATAATATATGTGCAAGCCACCTATTAAAACCTTCAAAAAATAAGCCTCATTGTCTGTTTAAAGGGTTTGGACTGAGTGAATGCATTCATATCACAGGAGTTTACTGAGCATTTATTGGTATGTATGAAATGATGCAGATGGAGGTCCTGAAAGTAATCACTGATATTAGTATGGAGATCCCCAAGCTGCGCGACTCTGTGTGCAGCCCTGATGAATTGGCTTTTTGAAAATGCCATGGAGTGACATATTTAAACCATTCAGCTTGATAACTGTGTCCCTCTTGGCTCTTAAAAGGCAGCCTGCTATCCCACTGATGCTCATCTTAGTAATAGAGGGAGGGTGGGTAAGACAGAGAGAGATGAGAAATCGTGTGAGATTAAGTCAGAGTGAATCAAACAGAGGTAGAACGAGTCGAGGCTGATGTGAAATAGGTGTAAAGAAAGGAGACAGAGGGGACCTCACTGTGGAGGTAATGGGTTGGACTGGGAGATAATCACATTCAGAAGGGAGCCAACACTACTGTGTAATGCAGGAGGACAGAGAGCCAATCAAAGAGCAGCTGTCATTGCCCTCTGACCCACTTCTCTTCACATTTGACATGCCAGTTAGACTGATCTGAACAAACTGATATTTCCATGGAGTCTATTGATTTCAGAGTAAACACATGATGTCTCCATTGATTTCAACTGTCTTCTTCTGCCCTAAATCCCATCTGGCATCTATCTTCAACTTCAATGCTGTGCTAATTGAACTGACCTTAACAACATTGCTCGGTCTCCATTGCTGCTCAAGTCAAGTCTTTTGTTCTTGTTTTTCTTTTATACTTTAAGTACTTGGCAGCATGTGTGCCATCAGCTGCATATTACCATTAGATACCCATCACTACATAGCGTGAATTTCAAGCATGTCATAAATATAAACCACACTACTTGAGATGCAGCATACTCACACACCTCCTGCAGCTCACTCTCATATGAACAAATATCCGTCATGTCTTCAGCTTCAGTCTGCATAACAATGAAGCCCCTCATAAGACTGTCCACTATCCAGTGAGTACACCGTCAGGGACTGAACAGTAAGGCAGAGGACACAGCTTTTAAAGTTCAAAAAAAGATGGGCTTTTTATTGACCCAAAAACAAGGAAAAAATACAAATATCAATATCAAACTGGGCCCTAAAAGAGGTCAACAAAAGATAAGGAAACACAAAATACAACAAACTGAACTGCACAGTACCTCAAACAAAAAAACAACTGACCTAACAAAAGGCACACATGGGGAACATATATACTGGCTGGCCAAACCAATAATACACACAGGGAATGGACATACAGTAGATGCTATCTAAATAATCTACCAATAAACATAATAAGTCATTTTGTTCACTTCAGCAGAATGTAATTAAAATGTTACATGTTAATTCCTCATCTACTTACGCACATATTGATCACGTTTCAAATAAGAAAGAACAGTAATGCAGCCAAGGACATATTATAAGTAATATCGTACCTGTGTCTTGAGGCTATGCAGTCTGTTACTTCAATTCAAGAGTCAATCTCTATTATTAAATAACTGCATATAGATTAAAAACAACACTCAGATTTATGCATGAATTTATACATTTCTATTTTCTACACTGCAGGGTAAGCTGATGTTTCCCTGATGAAGTTTAAAGCATTAACCAACTCAAACCAACCAAAACATTCAGTATTATGGAAAAGAACCATATTGACAGATATTCACAAAATTATAGTGTGTAGGAAATAAAAAGCTATTTTATAATAAAAATAAATGCGTCACATAACAGTAAGAGTAGAAAAAAAACTGTAAAACAGTTGAAAATTAATACATTTTTGTATCCAACATTTTGTGTTGACCACACATGCACAACATCACATAAGCTCAATATTACTGACAAAAGCGGTCATGTCACGTTACAAAAACAAACAACTTGAAAGGTGTACTAATCTTTTAAAGATTAGTATAATCATTTCGATTTGCGTTGAAGGCTCAGCTCAGCTCTCCCAAAGAGCCGAGAAAACCAAACCACTGACAGGGTTTCGATACCAAATGAAGCAGTAAACTGGTTCATAGTTTGATCACTAGTCACATGACCAAACTGTGCCTCGGCACAGTGGTTCAATACAGCTGCTTCATGAGCTACCACGCATACGTCGGAGCCTCGGGTGTCGGAGGACCATCACTAGATACAGGCTTAAACAAAACTGACTGATTAAAAAAGAAACTGTTGCATGACAAAGGAGAGTGTGCACCTGAAACAATTAGATGATTTGTTAGTTTATTTATTGGGTGACAGTGAATTAGCAACAATTCCAAATAATCCTTTAAGTTCTTTCCTGAAGCACATAATGGCAAAATGTGCTTGTTTCAGCTCCCAGTGAGATGATTTTCAACTGTTCTTGGTATTTGGGTTTACTTAGCCATTAATCAACAAAGTAAACAGCAGATGAATCAATACTGGTTAGACAGAAGATAGGTATGTTTGGGAGAGTGCCTGCTTTGTTTGTTACTTTTTGATCATCTTTTGCTTCATCTATTATGGAGCAGACAAGATATTGTTGAAGGTTAAACTCATATTCAAGCATTGAAACATTTTCAGACATTTTCAAGAAACTATGAGTGACTATACAGATTTTATATCCATCCACCATGCGGTTGTTGCTTTGGTATAGTTGGGTCAGGGTGTGTGGTATCAAAAAGAAATGTAATAGTTAAGTTACCATTTACCAATGCTACTCTGCAGTACTCACCTCAGATATTTGAAGATGAGCTTGGTCTATAGAATCACATGAGAGACACGCCACTGATGAAAGCTTACTAGCCAACACACATGCCTGCCATCCCATCTGTGAGTCAGACAGTCTAACCGAAGAGTGTGATTTTATTTTTTTTTTTCATTGTTCCTGCATCTGAGGTCAGGTTTAAAGGATGTGGTCTGGTGCATCCGTCACATATCTTGAGTGCATGGGGAGCTATACTTTATATCCCTCTGTGTTTTTAGTGATTATTTTGACTTTTATTTTACCTGTGATAGCTGTATGATATCCGTTTCCTCCAAGCTTGAAACATAATCAGCACACTAAACTGGGAAAATCTCTTTGACTTTACACCAAGGATTCCTGATTAATTTGGAAAAAGTGAAATGGAAAACAAAGTTCTAGAAATTAGCAGCATTTACATAAAAAGGGCTTTGGTGTTGGCATTATTTTTTACATCTTTTTTTTTAATCTTATCATTAAACAATTCCATCTGACGCTGGGTGAGAGGTGGGGTACACCCTGGACAGGTCACCAATTTATTGCAGGGCTGATGCTTAGAGGCAGACAACCACACTCACTCCTACAGGCACTTTAGAGTCACCAGTTGACCTAAGCTGCATGTCTTTGGACTGTGGGAGGAAGCCAGAGCACCTGGAGAGAACCCACGCAGGCACAGGGTGAACATGTGAACTCCACACAGAAAGAGACAGGGTGTGCTTGAACATGGAACTTTCTTGCTGTGAGGCAGCAGCACTAATCACTGCATCACCATGACACCTAGCATAAAGGCTAATATGTTTGTATATGTATTTTTTCCTTAAAAAGATGATTCAGCTATATTGTCATCTACTGCCAGGCAAACCTTATCTAGTTCAGTGTATTATTTTCACAAAACTGGTCTTGCTATTAACCGTTCAGTAGGACCAGTCATGAAAATTTGTCACATCCTCGCTGCTTTAAAAGTGTAATGTGCTGTTTAACCACAACTCACTTATAAAAATAGATCATTGTTCTTTCCATACTATTTCCTCCCAGCGGGGGAGCGTCTGCATATAGCTCTCAGATAACACTCAGCATATCAGATAGCAATAGCCTTCTGTTAAACTGTGAAGACAGAATATTGTGTTTTGTAAAACAGCATCACTGTCTTTGGCTCCTGCCTCATTCTACCACAGCATCTTCTGGGAATGGACCAAGCTCAGTGCTTGTTTACTCTCTCCTTGCAGGATGAATTCATTGAATCCTGCAATAACCTAAAAATATGAATGCTAGACTATTGATTGAACACTGCCTGTGAGCAAGTCGTATCGTATGCCTCACTGCGTCAGTTCTTTTGTGTGATGTTTTTATTTTGTCATCTTGACTCTTCTTCACTTTAAATTTTGACTTGAATCAGGTTTGTGAGGTATGTAAGAATTATCTGGTCTCATCAGCCATCCAGTCAGACTGTATGTGTGTACACGTGTATGGGTAGAGAAACAGTACAAAGGCTGTCATGTGTTTGTGTTTTTGCTGTTTCCAGGTATTTTTGAGTATCTTTGTGTGTGTGTGTGTGTGTGTGTGTGTGTGTTCATGTGTGACTATATGCATGTTCTGAGTAATGGGCTTTGTGCATCCTCTCTTGCTGACGGCCAGGATGTATCCATGGCAACACCAGGTCGATCCTAGCTGTAAGCAGAGCTGGTGAGGAGGACTTGAAAGGGAGCGTTAAACCTCTCTTCTCATCTGCCCTGCACTCTTTTCACTCTGACCATGGTGAAATGCATGGCCTTGTTGAAATCCTAGGCCCAGGGGTGTATACTGTAGCTGTGACTGTGGATGCTCCCATCACAACACTGCCACCTTTTGACCTGATGTGAATATGTGCCCTCAAAACATTGTCAAATTGTTTTTTCATGTCCTTTTTCAGGGTTCATCTGTGGAGACAAACAAATAATTTTCCCTGAAAGCTAAAAGCTTAGCACTAGGATGATGTTTTTTTTTGTTTTTTGTTTTTTTTAGAGAGTTGACAGAGAGGTGACATGAAATAAGGGGAAAAGGAAAGAGGGGACAATAAGCAAAGAAGGTCCCCAGCCAGATTTGAATGCCAGCATCTTAAGACCCTTGGCCACCAGAGTGCCCCTTTTATGATGGTTTTACCAAGACATAAATGCTGGATTAATTGATTCCAAGGTAATTTTGTGAGTGTCACATCTTCACAAGGTGTTGTGATTAAATGTGTTTTCAGGACAATTAGCTTTCTATATAAGCTATCTTTTATGAAGTTGCAAACTCCATAGTTTTATTGTCTGTGGTTTAAAGCGCTTTTTTACTGCCATTAAAAAGTTGTTCCATCAAGTTTAATTGTGGTGCCTACCAGCAACAACTCCTTTGCCAAATTCAAATCATGATGAGGAAAAAAAAAACAATATGATTATGCTCAACATGGGATTGTATTTACATAAAATAGATCATTTAACATACAAAAGACAAAGCTTTTTTTGACAACACAGTTTGCCGTCTTCACTTTCTCAAAATGTTTCCTGCCAAGTCTCTTGATGCTTTGTCATGGCAGTTTCAGCTCTCAATAGACGACAGGATGGGATGTGCTGCTGCTGCCCCCTAGTGGATGTCAACATGACATGTTGAGGCAAAATGAATATGATTCGAAAGCAATGAGTAACAGCAAGGAATGACAAGACAAAAAGATAGATTAAAAATGTGGAAGAATTGAGCAAGACAGTTGTTTGGCACTGTAATTATTTATTTTGAGATAAACTTAAATGCCAAAACAAGTAGATTTATTGCAGCCCTGTGTGCATCAGTAACTCTGCAGTGACACTATAATTAAGATATGGCAGTGAGGACAGAAGCCTAATTATCTGGTGTTATTCAGAGGGTCAGTGAACTGCTTTGCACAGTTTAATTTCCTCCCCAGCAGTTTCACAACTTGCCATCTTGTGCCAAAGCTGAGATGTTAGTGTGTGTGAATATTCATGTAGTAGTACATCTCAGGAGGCCTTGGGGCCGTGGCTGAGGGAGCTCTGTGACCTTCTTGTTAGGTCAGGCTGGATGCCAGAGGCTATCTAACGAACACTAATACATATTCAAAAACCAGAGGCTATGAGACGCCACTGCTAAGCAGGCTTCAAGACAGAGCCAGATCAAGGCCAAGCCACAGCTTGTTTGTTTGCTCTCTTATCATCTTTTTTTTTTCTGTGATGCACAATGTTCACAGCTGCAGTTAAACACATATTGATTGAGTCTGCTGCCTTTCTCACCCTCTCACTTGATATGAGAGTTGCCCCTTGTGAAAACATCCTGGTGTGTTATTATGGTTTGAAAGCTCAGCACAATGAATCGGTGTGGGTAACGTGTTTTCCACTGGTTTTACAGGTTTAATGTGGCTGTTCCTTACAGGTGTCCACGGTATCATCAGCTGCTTTATTGTAAAGAGTGGTCTAATGCCCCAAAACCTGTCTAACTTCTCATTTTCTGACACCATCATGTTTCGGAAAATAGTCTCAGTAGGCTAATGGAGGTGGATCAATACAAATGGATTGGTCTCTTACATTTCCTTTTCATACTACAACCAACACCACCTCTGGGAATCTGCATTTATCGCCATATTCAATAATGAGAGGATCCATATAAGATGTTGTTTCCTCTCTCACCACTTGTACTTATTTGCTTTCAGTTAATCTGCTTTCCATAGAATGGCTCACAGCGATGTGAGGGTTTGTAGTTTAAAAGAGATCTGTTACAGATTGAGCTATTAGATTGAAATAATGAATGGAAAATAAAGCCCACCTTCTTGGTGTATGCTCTGTTAAAGATTATTTTTTGATTAGCTATCACACATAAGCCTAGTTCTTCCACTCTTCTAAAAGAATCCTCTAAAAGGTGATATTGTACTTGGTGTTATTTCTTGTACTCTTTGGTTTGTCTATGGTTTAAAGCTCAACATAAGATCAGATCTCATAATGAAACCGTTGCATACTGTGTATTCCAGTCTGTTAATCTTTTCCAATTGCTCATCTTTAGTCATTCTGATAACACCCAAGTATTATTTGCATTTAGCGATGAAACTGTGCTGAGATCATTTTGTTCTCGAGAGAGGGCTGAGGTCATGCAGAACAGTAAAATCAGCAGAAATAAACAGCCCGTTTAGTGGCTTTGCTGCTGTTCTTTTACATTTCCTCTCTCCCACTGCATCAAGCCTCTAGGTTTTTTTTTTTCCCTATAAATGGTGAAACTCTGTCCTAGCACAATGACCTATAACTGGGCCCTGTGGGAGTATTGTGTGTCCTATACTCCTCATGGCCTCGCCTTCTTTCCCCTCCTTCTCCTCCTCCTACTCCTTGTCTTCTTCTAAGTCTTCTTTTCTCTTTCGAAATTGTTCTAAGGGATCTGCCCCTGAGACACCAGGACAAGTTGGTGAGCGGGGATGTGTGGCTTGTGCTCTTTGCTTCAGATGATGTTTTGACTTTGTTTGGGACACTAGTGTTTGGTTGGTTTTGAATTTTGATTGACACCACCGTGGTTTGTTGTGGGTTTATTAGTCTCTAGACTTTTCTAGGTGTGTTTGGTCAGTGAAGTCTAGGATTATTTCAGCTAATGGATTTATGCCAGTCCCTTAAATACAACTTCTCTTCTTAATTTTTTTTCATTTCTAAAGGATTTTGGATTTGTTGATTGTTTGAGGACAAGGTTTTCCTCTGGACTTTAGCCTCATATTGTCATTTATAAGATTTGTGAGAATTATTGCCTTAGTCATTGTGCCACCATGCCGGTTCGAATTATGTGCACCATCTCCTTTTCGTCCGATGATGAGCCCAGCGGAGGATATGGTAAAGACATGTTTGATGACCACTACCGACGTGTAAAGAAGAGTTACGATGATGGGGACTCACAAGACTACCTGCATGGCTGTAGTCAGGTGGATGATTACAATGATGAGGAAGATGATAACAGTGATGTGAAAGACCTGGCCACTTTCTTCAGTGGTTCTTCACTTCATGGTACCAACCATGTGTTTGTGGAGAACAAGAAATTTGGTATTCGCCAGGGCTTGTGGGCGGTGGTCTTCACAATGGCTGTGTCCGCCTTTCTGCTCCAGGTGGCTGACAGAGTCATATACTATCTCCAGTATGATCACATTACTATCCTGGATGAAAAAGTGGCCAACAACCTTACTTTCCCAGCTGTCACCATATGTAACTACAACTTTATACGAAAGTCTCAGATGAGCTACAGCGATTTGATTTTCATGAGCCCTCTGTTGGGCTTCGAAGAAGGCATGGCACCGGGGTTCCCGCTCGCCCTGGAGCCAGACCGCCCACCAGGCTCTGGCTTCAGCATGGACGAATTCTTCAATCGCACTCGACACCGCATGGAGGACATGCTACTGGAATGTGAGTTCAGAGGCGATGAGTGCGGCCCTGAAAACTTCACAGAGGTAAGTTACAGCAATAGGTTTAAAATTAGTATTGAATGTTTGATCCTCCTGGGAACTAGCAGGCTCTAAATTGAAAATCATCAGTGCGAGCTGGCACTTCATATATAGTCAAGGTGAATTTCATATCTAGTAAATATGATCACTTTTAAATGATTGGTAATATTTTATATAAGAATGTAAAATTGAAATGTGACCCAAAAATATACAGTTTAGCATAACAATGCTGGATTTTAAGGAAACTCTTCTATGAAAGGGTGACAAAACTGTTGCATCCTGTAGAGTGTACTAAAAGATAAATATAATGTCAGGATAGTAAGAAAAAAAGAGGACTATAGACAATCAGTTATGAAAGAAAGAATTGATTTATTGCTGAGAGGTAATTCAGTTATTTACAATCCTAAGTCTGCTGTAAATAAAAATGTTTCTCTAAGTCAGCGTGTCTGCTTTAATGACACTCCACTGTAAATAAAGAAAAGAGCAGACATTAAAAGCAGGGCCCATTACTTAAAGTGGCATACTTGGCATAAAGCTACTGTTGCATTACAGGCTCTGAAGGAAGCTTTGTGTTGTTCAGATCAAACTTAAGGGCGAATTGTTGGTATTTTTGGTTTTGTGGCTGCATTACCTGCCTTCCGTGTGCACATCAGACAGAACTGAAGAGGAATACTGAATTACTAAGTGGTGTTACCAAGATCCTGCTATCGGTCTATTGATTTGCTTGACCTTTGCACAGTTATAGATGGGTATGTGTAGACTGCCAATGGATGTACTAGAGTTACATGAGCTGAGCTGCACTTTCATCAGTGTGTAAATGCATGTACATAAAACACTATTCCCATTTAGACCTGATAACAACATCATGTCTTTACTAATGTATCTTTTTTTTTTGCACTGTTGGTAGCAGCAGTATAGTTGCAGTTACTGGTACCCAAATGATTAGGTGCTTAGTTGGTTAATCAATTGAACTGGCAACTTCTTTGGTAATCATTTAATCAATTAAGTCATTTTAAGTCAAGTAGAACTGCTACAAATTTACAAAGAATTTGAATATGTCAGTTCTAGTGTTGCACGATATACCGGTACTTTCTGAGAAATTGTGATGTGATTTTTGTGAATTGCTGGTAATGTATTGGTGCTGCGAGCCTCAGGGGTGGACAGCTGTACAGGTCCCTTAACACAAACTCTGAATATGGGCAATGTGAAGTGAAGGTCTTGGCAGGTGAAGATGACAGTGGGTAAATGTAAAGGAGAGTTGTAAATATTTTTAAAACACAAGGGCAGATTCTCAAGTGGAAAGGCAAATAATTAAAATTATATAATTACTTATAGTAATAGTGCAAGTGAAATGTGATTGCAACAGTGAAGATTATTATATATAAAAACAGTCTCCATCACAGAAGTCTTTTTGTCTTGAAGGAGTTCTCCCGCAGACTTAAACCAATCAGCCATAACATTATGACCACCTGCCTAATACTGTGTACAAAGGAGTCAGTGTGGCAGTTGGTTGGCCCTCATGTCACTCTGCAGCTCACTGTGCATCTTCTGTGAATCCCTATGCTTCAATAGTTCTGTCAGGAAGAGCACGAGTGTATCGACCACTCAGTGAACAACTTATGTAAAAGGAGTGAAAACTGTGTGAGGACAAGTTAGAGATGATGTTTTAGACGAATTCAACAGCCTCACCACTCTGTGTGTGATATCACCACTACAGCTGCTGAATGTTTGTCTTCACAGAGACCAATGTACAGTATTTCTTAGTTTCAACAGTTTTAACAAAGATTCAAGCAAAATGGAATCTTTGAAACACATGATGAAATTTAAAAGTTTAATCTACAGTAGGTCAACCTCATCGTCAGTTAGCTTTGGGTGTCCATGACCCTGTCGCTGGTTCACTGTTTGTCCTTCCTTAGACACTGTTGGTAGGTACTAACCACTGCAGGCCTACAGTTTGGGTGATGATCTGACCCAGTTGTCAGCCATCACAGTTTGGCCCTTGTCAAAGTCACTCAGCTCCCTACACTTGCCCATTTTCTTGCTTCCAACAATTAAACTTGGAGGACAGAATACTCACTTTCAATAAGATAGTCTGTGTTATTGACTTCACCTGTCAGTGGTCATGATGTTATGGCTGATTGTTGTACTTCACTATGAAAACATATGCTGCGTGCTGATACCAACAGGCAGCATGACTTAATATTAGCAGCTAAGAAAGAGCAAAATGTTGCTTTGACAGCAGACTATAGATCTTATTCTGTTCATTTTTATGCAGGTTTCATTGTCGTATCCAAGCAAAAGCCTAAAAGCTCAGGTCAGCCATTCAATGTCACAAATGGGAAAAACGTAGGGTATGTGGCCACTGTCCTTGAGGTGAAATAGGGCCAGCAGTCACCCTCTGTTAATGTGCATGTTAAAAGACAAAGTGCTGTGACTGCAGTGCAGTCTTCCGTTTTATAAGTTGAGAGGCAGGCAGCAACAAGACTTTAGTCAATGAGATACATTATTGCCATGGTGCGGTTTAAAATGAATCCTTGTCCTCATAATGTCTTACTTTGATTTAGATAGGATACTTCTTAAATCATATCATCCTCCACACCTTGGCGAAGCTGTGACAGATTCTTGCATTCAAACCAGCAGCACCTTTGTCTTTATAAAACTAATTGCCTTCAAATAATCAGTGATCTGAACTATCCATTGTAAATGAAAAGGATGTAAGTTTTGAATGTACATCTGTCTTTCACAGTTTTTATATACTATTCAGTAAGCCAACCCTCATCCATCTGTGATAATTGCTTTCAAACCACATGAAGCTTTTTCAAGGCCTTTCCTAAGTCCATTTATGAAAGTCTAATCATAATGAATCTTTGATGAAGTAATCTGCTATTTAATTTTTAATGTGAAAAGTAAAATGTCTACTTTGAGTCCATTTTCTGCTGTCAATAACCACTGCATAAGAACTCTTACTCTAGCAATCAATCAGTTTACACACAGTGCTGAATGGGTTTGTGTGAGCATTAGTGGTGTGGGTTGTTCTGTGTGTGTCTTGTTGGTATACTGTTGTTTTAAGAGAAACTGTGTGTGGCTGCCTGCAGGTTTCAGGTGTAGCTGAGAGTGCAGTAAGGCTGAAGACCTGACTAAGACAAGTGACAAGTAATCATTTCTTTGTCAGGTCTAATGGGACTAATTATAGTGTTGTAAACTTACATTGAACCTCTCTCTGTATTGCAGCCTCCCACACATAATCATCGATTCTTCCTCCAGCTCATGTACCTGCATGTGGCAACAAGTAACCAACACATTCTCACTGATTATAAAGCAAATTTAAAGTGTGTTCTCTCCTACCTTGAAAATATTCAAGAACAGGTCTGATAACCAGCTATTTACTCTCCTGTGGAAAATGGCTACAGCTTGGAAACAGCTATTTGTGTCTTTCTGAGCCCTTTGTGTTGTTTGGTGATATAAACAGTATTTTCTCTTTATTTATGCGTTTTATTTGTGCAAATAACAGGGTCAACATTGATTAAGCAACAGCATGATGAGATATTTTAAGTAATGTCACCTTGCCATATCTCATGCATGGTCTTGCATTTCAGAATCAAAAATGGAAGATGTATGAATTATTTGAAATTCCTCTTGTCTGTAGTGTTTTTTCCTACATGCAGTAAGCAGGTGCAATGAACGCATGTGTTTTATTTTGAGTCGGTGCTTGTACAACAAGTGCACCTCAGTGATTAGGAAAGTGTTGCCTATCTTAGCTTGTTTATACCTGCTATATGGCTGTTACTGATCAAAAGCAGTCACTGTAAGCCTCTTCCATGGACATTGTCAATGGGCGTTCTGGGAAATTATAAATTAATAAAATGAGATATGCTGGAGAATTAGGGTACTGCTTGTGAGGCAGCATTTATAAAGGGTTTATAAGCAGTAATTAATAGCCTTATTAATGATTATTACTTATTACTAATGTGTTGTCAATCAGTTATAAGTCTTTAATTAGGACGATAACGGGCTACAGAAATGGGCCGTAACATTGTTGCTAACAGGTCCATGTTGTCTTTTTGCATATAATAAAAGGATTTGATATAAAACCCTTCTCTCTTCCACAACATGGGCAACACCTCCGTGGCATGTAGGAATGGCATGGCATATATAGTGGAGGCTAACTTACTTAGAAGCATTCATTGTGTATTACTGTTATCCTTTTTTCTGAACACCAAATCAATGGAGTGTATTTATTTTTGCATATTGTGGCACTTGGCAGCGCCATTGGTCCCAGTGTGCACAGCCTTGAACTCCTGCTAGAGCCTGTTTATTACATCTGCTAAAGAGCCACTAATGGTGTATTGAGGAGGGGCGGGAAAGAGAGGTGAGCAGATTGATTGCTTTCTCCCAGTCTCTGGGGGTTTCTGTTCCTCCTGTCTTTCTGTCTCTCTGCCCAGCACCTCTGTCTGCTATTTATGCACGTAACTTTCAGTGTGTCTCTCTGTGTATGTGTGCATACTGCAATGAGCTCTTACTTAGGGCTGTGTCAATAGTGAATCTTGGCTAATGCCCTACAGATAGACAGACAGTTCAGGTTGCAGAAATTCTGTCCCAGAGCAGAATGTTAGCCCTCCTCAGAGCAGTAATCCAAATCCTTTCTTCCTGCTCCAGCCCCAGCCCATTAGATACAGTTTGCCTTTCTCCCTAGCTCAGCATTGTCAACAAAATCAGCCAGTGGCTTTGGTTACACCCGTCTCCGGTCTCCTCAAGAG
This sequence comes from Monopterus albus, assembly GCF_001952655.1. Classification (NCBI taxonomy): domain Eukaryota; kingdom Metazoa; phylum Chordata; class Actinopteri; order Synbranchiformes; family Synbranchidae; genus Monopterus; species Monopterus albus. The sequence goes on from NW_018127881.1 coordinate 3,327,564, forward strand.
CATCGGTCTGCGTACCCCAGGCTCAGCCTCTAACAGCCAGATGATTAGAGAAAGGAAAATGAAATGCTAAAGCTGGCCTCACTATCTGGCTTTGAGCTGTAAGTGCTTGTTACAGTCCAGCACTTCTTTTAAGCAGCCACTGGGAAGAGATTGTATCAGGGTAACACATAATGCAATTATCTTCAAGCATATACCATGATATATTAGATGTTAGTAAATTATCTTTTTAAAAAAGAGAGATCATAACATGTTCCACCAACACTGACTATAACACTGCTTACAGTGTGTGCTAAACCCTATTTGTTCTTGTCACTTGTGGAGCAACAGTTACTCAGCACCTTGTGCAATTAGGCTAATTAAACTGTCACTTTTTCCAATAGTAATTGATTTTTGTGCGTATGCTTATAATAAGTAGCCATTTTGTGATTTATTTTATTTGCCAATTTACCAGCTAATGTATTCCTAGGAGCATGATCTATGTCCGACTCTTGCTATTTCATTATTTGTTTTGAAATTCAGATCCATCTGGTGATACCAGTACGGCCTCTGATACATGAGCTGATTTCATGCATCTGTGCAGAACCTTCCCTCAGAAAGTGGTCATTTCAGTCTCTCAGTTTGAAAAAGCCTGCACTGCTGAAATGCTTTCTCCCTCTGAGAGGTGACTGCACAAGATCATTAAATATTTATTGCGACACTGAAGTTCAGAAAACTGTGACTTTCTTACATCTCCTCAGGCATTATTAGAAGATGTCACCACTTAGCTGTTGCTTATCACAATTAATGTATATGCAGAGCTTTAAAAATAAATGTTGGAATTTTACATTCACTTACATTAATAACAGCAGAACAGAAAAGTTTCTCAACTGTCATTCAAAACAGTCTGATGATCTGGTACTGATACCCTCATACTCAGCTTATTTTTACTTTGTTTTTAAGGCTCTCCAGTAACTTTTTATGCTTGCAAATATGTAAAAATCCACTTTGCTGGCATGCGGTAATATCAAACATTGATCACAAGGGGGCAATGTTTTACAATTATTTTAAAACCTAAACTGGCTTTTTTTGGAATTGAATTTTGTGGATGCTGCATGCTGTATTTTCTGTCTTATTTCTTGCCTACAAGAAATTACTCAAATATACTTAATCCCATGTCTAAAGAACGCTTTGATTCCTACTACAGTACAACATCAGAGTCTCTGAAGTGCAGTGACCACTGTCCAGTTAAAGCATCTTGTAGAAGCAGAGCTGCTGCCAGTGGAAACCCAGTGTTTTCTTGAAAGAGCTGTTTTCTTTAGGGATTAATCTTTGTCTGTGTGTTGTGGAGATTAAAAAATAAATCAAATTACTAATCAAACATTAGCTGAGGTTTGCTCAATGTGGACGGCCTTGGCTGAAAGGCTCCCTCACTCGTTCACGCTTTCTCCTTTTTCTCTCTTTTCATGTCCCACTGTTTTGGTACATGAAGGACTTGAGTAGGAGAGACACTGCGGCGCTCACTGTAGTCACTGTGTCCTGTTTTTCTAACCAAGTAATAGATCAGTGTTTACAAATGCACCCATCTTAATTAAATATTTCATCAGTATTCTTTTGAGGCTGGTGCCATAAGGTGCAGCCACACTCACCCCCTATTTAGATGAATCCAGTGGGATGTAAAGTCTGGGTCATTAAAACTAGACAGAAATATCTCTCTAATATCAGCTGACATTTTATAACACAAATGCTAATTAATCAGTAAAGGGGAATAAATGAAAGGATATAACTTTGACTTTACCCCACAGCTAAGAAAAATGATGCTTAATAATGTGAAAATGAAAGATACTTCAGTTGTTGGAGCAATTATATATGAATAAGACATATGGCAAGTGTCCTTTACAGGGCCAATAGTCACTTACTACTAGCTAATGATGAGAGTGCCTTAATGGCTTCTTACAGGATTGTTCCCCTGTTCTTAATATCAGAGCTGAAATAAAGTGATTGGCTCCAAATGTCAGAATGGATGTCAGGAGCTTTGAGGGAAAAGGTGATGTCCTTTGAAGAGCACTGGACTCTGCCTCTGTGTTTTTAAGCCTCTCTTTGCATCTTTCTTGTAGTCTACTTCTGTGTGCGCATGAATGTGCAAACAGCCTTTAAAGTTACTAAATCTAAACCTACAAATATTAGAATAAGAATCTCTTACTGACTGTCTTCGCTGAAAGACACAATTCTCATAATAGTTCAAGTACATAGACTTAGACAAAAAAGAAACTGTTAAGAAATGGCCTGGTATTACTTATGTTGTGGGGACATATGGCTGTTTACACAGTCACACTGTGGGGGCTCAACATCCTTATGGGGAAAAATAGCAAGTCAATACATTTTGAGTGATGATTAAGGCTATGGTGAGGTTAGAATTAGGAAAGTAGTTGGTCTCCGGGAAAATGATTGTACTGTAAGCCGATGTCCCCTGGAGTGATGGAAACACAAAGTATGTGTGTATGAAGCCTAAACGCTGGTATGCTTGTTGTCAGACTGTCATTTGCTGCCTCCCCTCTCCAAATCTTCACAGATGATTGGATTTATTGTGGTCAGCAGGTAAAAGGAAGTGGGTTGCTCTTTGTGTAAAACCAGGGGGACGCCTTACGTTTCCACTATCCACATGCTGTTGGGTAGGTGTATGTATGTCTGTGTGTACCTTTCAGCAGTTGATTCTTGCTCTGTAACACTGCATCATCCCTTTGATCAGTGGCCATGTTGAACTTAAACCTGCATAAATCAATTTTAGCACACTTACAAATAGCCCTGACATAGTTTCACCTTTAAAATTTGTTATGGCTAATGTGCAAGCACACAATTGCCTTTTACACATTATCATCATCCCACTGGTGTCATGTTTCTGGCCACCTGCTGCTGAGTAGTGTACAGTGGCTATATCCAAGCTTGTTTTGAGAAATGGGATGATGAGAGCAGTAACTGAACCAGTTTCAGTAAAATCAAACTGTACCAGAGAGGGTGAGAATCTGCTCTGTATCTATTCCTTTCCATCTGAATAATGGGGCTGGACAAGGTGAAATTATGACTAATTTTGTTTCTAACATATAGATGATCTGTCAGTGCAGTTAAAAGGATGTGGAACAGGGTGTTTTGTTATTCTCTTATTAATTACCTTATGTTTACAGATGATTTGGTGAATTTCTGTTGCTCTTCAGCAGTTGTTGTTGGTAGATCTTGACATCAAATACAATCTTAGGAGAAATATGACTGTTAGAAGAAAGGAGCACAGAAAATTAGCATTTCTTGATTTGTTCCTATCTGGTGTGGCCCTCTAGATGTGTAATTAAATTAAATATTTAGGCCATTACACAAACAATGATCTGTCAGATAATAAGGATATTTAAAGGCAGTGTCAAAAGTTGTAAGCTAACATGCTTCAGTTTAGGATGTGCACAGTGATTGTGAAGACTTCTCTAGGCAGAGCTTTTTGTTCAACCCCCACACCCTTGTATAATGCCCACCTGTCATGTTGGTACAGAAAAGGCAGCATGCAGAGATGCACTGTGGCCTATAATGAGGCTGTTGCTTAAAGCACCAAAGCTGCAGTGCTAGCCAAATGTTTGCAAATGGTGGCGTACCCACCTGCTCTGCTGTAATACAAAATCTTATATAGATAGTGTAGATGTGGGCTATCTGAATCTGCAGATGGTATTGTCTTAGGAGTTTATTCCCCATTTGTTACAGTATAGTTGCACTGGCAATGGATTTCTTAGTGGCCAGTATGAACAGAAGGAATGATCACATCTGCAAATTACTCTGCCAATGTTTATATATTATTTTAGTGTTGTGTTAGAATAGACTTGATAAACTCTCAGGCTCTCCTTTAATGGTGTAAAGTTTGAGGCTTACTGTAGGGCTCACAACCCTTCAGGGCTGTTCTGTGTCCGATACTAAAATATCACAGATGTCTCCCCTTTAATAACCACTGGTGCAAATAAAATTCTCTAAAAACATTGTTATTTGAGTCTCTGAACACTTATCTGCTCAGTCACAATGAGACACTCTGGATAAGAGCAGTGACAAACTGCCTGAAATGTAAAGGAGCTCAGAATTGTAGACAAGCCTACCCTGAGCTGTTGTTAGTGGAAGGTCTATTGATTGAGTAGTTGTTGTTTCATCCCAGGATCTATGAGTCAATCTCGAGGTCTGGCGCTGTGGCCTTTGAGCAATAGTAGATGAGTGGCTAATTATATTATTCAGTTGCACAACCTAACAAGCACAGCAGATGCAAATCCTAACAGCAGTATCTTCTGTCCAAGTAGCATACAGTGAAAGAATTACTGACTTCACCTGGGAGGTGTGGCCTCGTGATTCAAACCTTCACGTTTTTGTTCACAGGACATCATAGTTCATCAAGCTTCAAATGAGTTAACAGGAGGAAAAAGCATGCACGTTCCGCTGTGTTTGTTACTCATTTTGCCACAAACACCTAACATATACACGCTCATGGAGGACATCAGCAATTATATTGCTTTCAGTAAACGTATCTTCAGAGGGGCCATTATACTGCAGGGCAAAATGAAATCAAAATGAAAGATCCATTTAGGTGCATCCCACTGTGCAGCTGGTTTGGACTGTCTGTGTCATCCTTTCCAGCAGTCTGATCTTTCTCTGTGTGCACACACGTGCCTTTGTATTGCTTACATTATGAGGACTGAAACCTGTTAACACATTCACATTGTGGGGAGTCGGCCATCCTTGTGGCCTGAATTTTATGGTGACAACATGGTTTAAGGTTAGGGTGGGGTTAGGGTTAGCTTAAGGTTAGGTGTTAGGCGAGTAGTGGTTATGGTTAAGGTTAGGAAATCTACAGGAAATGAATGTAAGTCAATGTAAAGTCCCTACAAGGAATGAAAACACAGTGTGTGTGTGTGAGTTTTCATAAGGAGTTGTCAGTCAGTTGGACTACCATTGACCCTACTTCATTAGTCTGGCTTTCCCTACAAGTCTGACATCCCCCTGGCATAAGATCTAACAAAAATAGTATTTGGACATGTTTAAGTTTTGGGGGGAAAGAGCTTGAATTAAAGCAACATATGCAGGCAGGAAATCGAAGAAGTGTTTTGTTTCCTTGTTTCAGAAATCAACATAAAAGGGGATACTCAGGCTACTAAGAAATACAGCACTGTAGGAAATTTTGTGTTGGGTCTCAATCAATATGTATTGGGGTTCATGTTCAGGGATACAAAAATATGGGAGGAAAGAATGTAAATTTATACAAATGCCCTCAGCCCCCTGATTCACCACTGCTGCACAGAGAGAAAGCCGATGTAAAACATGTGGCCCTTATGTCAGCGTGGCCGCTGTTAGTCATCTGAGATGTCTTCAGAGTTAAGAACATGTTTGAGGAGCGAGAGTGTTTGTAAATGGCATCGCTCGCCAGAGGAGGATGTGACAGACTTGTACGGGCTTTCAGGTCACACTGTGCTTCACTCACTGAACCAAATAAAAGATGATTTGACTGGCAGGAGACTGCCAGTCAAATCATCCATTCCTGAAATTTTTTTTTTTTGACAATATTAAAGTTAGACTTCTATGATCCTTCTGGGTCCGCAACAGCTTTTAGGCAGCAGATCCCAAACAGGGGTGTATTCAAATGACCACAGCTGCGGCTGTGCTAGTAAATATGCCACAAAATTAAAAATTGCTGTGTCGCAACATTTTCTGCACCCGATTGTAATTTAAGGCAGGTTTAGTAAATATCCCCCAAAGTGTCTTACTAAGGGTTTGGGTCACCACGTGCCACCAGAACGGCTTCGATGCACCACTGACTGTACAAGTCTCCTAGCTCTGCTAGAGCAATGAGCAACTTTTTTCCAAAAGATATTCCCTCATTTGCTGTCTTAATGGAGACGTTGTTTAACAGGTCACTGCAAAATCTCCCAGCGGTGTTTAATTGGGTTGAGACCTGGTGACTGCGAAGGCCATGGCACACACTTTTGAGCACCAGCAAAGGAAACTCACCTCCACATATAATAAAATAAATGGATGGATTTAGTTTTACAAAAGGGATTCATTTATAAATGTCAGGCAGAAGGAGACCATTTATTTCACAAAGGGCCATTCATTCATTTCTCCCTGAGAGCAAATAGAAGGTATCAGGCCTGTGGGGACTAGGAGACTGTTTTCTGTAGCTAGTGGCCATACTCTGAAAGTCATTCATCAGAACCATTTCCCCTTTCCTAAACTCTGTCCAGCCCAGCGGTTATGATGCTGCTGAGATGAATTAGTCACGTCATTTTGCGTTTCCCTGTGCAGGCAGGGATACTCTCCCTACCCTCTGGGTTGTAAATATTAATCTGCTCTATATAGCCACACTACTTATACACTAAGACCCCTAAATCAATTTCATATTAATGTATTATCACTGGTCACTGTACACGGTGGTGGTGCCATAGTCAGCCTTTTCACAATGTAAAAAAAGAGGCTTTTGAGACGGTCCTGTTCAGAGCACAGTGATGTTAGATTAACAGAGCTTGAACTGTTCCATGCTCCAGCTACTGACAGAATTTAAACATCTGTTGTGAAGCATTGCCTACCACAGTAATATTACTGTCATTTTGAAGGCTTTTTAGTGCAGCAAAAATGTTTCCCAAGTCAGTCTTTTACACGCTACTTTTAAAACAGCTCAAAGGCTTCACACTATGCTTAAAATAGTCCTGTAGCTTCTCTAATGTACAGTCACAGTAAAATGGGTCAAAGTAGGCTTTTAAAAACCCACAACAATTTTAACAGTTTTAGACTGAGTGCATCTGTGCCCATTACCTTTGTGCTAACTTTAATGTTTTAAATCTGATCAGATCAATTTGCAATAACAGCTGTGTACTGTAATTCCATGAAGTCCATAAAGGTGGGGGACAAACAGGAGAATCTTTTTTTTTATAGGTCAAAATCAAAGCAGCAGAGAGTGAGATACTATATTCTGATTATCCTGTAATGTGGTCCCAAAAAACTATGGTTACTATGCTTCTCATAAGGAAAGTAAAAGAATGTGCTAAGTAGTTTTTCTTGTGTGGAGTAAACTCAACTTTATGTCTCAAAATGGGAAATAATATTCATTCATAGCAGTTTCATAGGTAAGGTTTTATGTTTTTATAAATTCTGCCCTTTAAAGTCAAGACACAAGCAATTATTGGCCAGCAGACTTTCTTTCACAACACACAAGTTATACTGTACTATTCAATTACTGTAATGCTTCTATAATCCTATTAATTATAGCAGTTTAACATGTTTTACTTATTCACACACTATACTGTGTTCAGAAGAGTCCAGTTAAATTATAATAATTTAAAACCAAGGACATGTATTTATAACATAGTGTGACTTTTTGGAGTGCATCACACAATATTCAGTTTCGTTTTAATGCCACTGCCTGAAGTTCTCTGTGTTCACAGACTTGTAGTGAGCTGCCGAGTTTCCTCCACTGACCCACATCTATCCCAGTGTTTTTACAGTAGATTGGTATTTATCTGATATGATACTTTATTCAGCCTTATGGCCCAGGAGATTGAGAGGCTATTGCAAAAGTGGCCTTTGTGGCATTTGTCCCTTACAGCAGATCATGTCCACAATTATCCCCAAAATTGTCTCTGTAAATCAGCACCTGCTCCTTTGTCAGCCCCCTCGCGGCTAGAAGACCCTGACTACTGCTGCTGCCCATTCCCCCACTCCATTTCTCTTCTTTTACTAGGTATTTTCCTACCTCCCTCCCTCTTTGCTGGCTCCCTTGTGGATGCCTTGGCATCGAAGTTTCCCAGCAGGAGACAGAGACGAAGCAGCAGTACCCAACAGAAGCAGAGAGATTATGGAGATCGCAGAAAGAGGAAATAGAGAGTCAGAGTAGAGAACAAAAGCATATGTGAGGAGGTTTGACTTACAATGTAAAGACATAGAGGAGAATTGCAGGATTGTGGGAAATGTAAGTGTACTCAAAGTATTCAGGGTAAACAGAGAGAAGAGAGGTAATGACAGAGGTAAAGTGTGTACAGCCAAGTAGATTTAAGACACCTTGGTGTGAAGAACGGCTGGGGCAGGAGCTGAATGGCACCGTTTGCCTTGTGACATGTAGTTTGACTCTACAGATGTAAAGGCCCAGGCTACCAAGCAATACCTTGATGTGGACCCAGAATGACAGTTTGATTAACTGCAGAGTGCCACGACACCCGAGCGCTCCCACAAACTCCCGTCAGTGCACACACACACAGCAGTATGGAACGCAAAGGTTTATTTCGTCCTCAGCATCCACATCTCACAGAGGATCTTCATGTCACCCCTGTCATCCCCTTTTCAGATAAAAAATGTATTATTTTGATTGATTTGATAGATACTGACTTCCCACTATCTACCGATTTAGCCAAATACAGACTTATCTAAATACATAGAGATGTGCATGCACTAGTATAGCCAGGAAAAAAGCGAACTCACAACAGAGAGCCTGTATACTCGTGAGTCTGCAGTGTAGAATACATAATGTATTACGTACTGTATTATTTCAGCATATGTACAGGCACCTGAAGACCCCCAAAAAAGAAAAATTGAGACTAATGAAAATCAGTAGAAAGGGAAATAATTTAAGAAGTCAATAAACAGATAAAGCAAACAAAAAACACTAATAACAAAGGTGACTGAAGTGTCCTGCATATGTATATAGCTATATATTAAATTTTTATGCTTATGGTGCCTTTTTTATTTACCTTCACCTGGCTTTTACTGTAAGTTTTCACTGCTTCACTGGCCCCACAGTTTGAAAGCAAAGCCCTTTTCTCATTTAAAGGAGCTGTCAAAGCAAAAATCTACTCTAAAAGCAGCTAACTCATTCACATTAGCTCCTAGCGATCAAGCAACTAACACTCTGTGGTATTTAATAGTCTGTGATAGAAATTCATGACATCTGTTTGCATCAGATCCTGACATTTGTGAATTGAGAATGTTTCTGCAATTACATCCCTTTTTGTTCACTGTAGTGCTGCTGACATGTCTGAACTCCAAAATGTGTCCATAAATTTACCCCGCACACCGTCAGCATTAGAGCGAAGGTCCCCATCAGCTTTCTGGTTAGCAGCTCTAGAATTTGTCTTGGCATGATTGAGATGAATGGATGAGAGATGGCTTCACATCTGTAAATGAAGATTGAACTGTTTATGATTATAGTAACTTCATATGTGTGTTGTCCTTTAAAGTGACAGTCTTGAGATGCCTGAATCTGCGGTTCTTTGAAGAAGTACGTGTGTAAGCATTTTCATAGACTCGGGTGTTCTGCTTCTAGAGTATGCATCATGAAAAATCAATAGTCTTTTAGCCAAAGTCTGCATTTTTCTGCCCAGTATTAGTCAAGGAGACTTAAGAGACATCTTTTTTATTTTCATTATTAACTTTATCCATTAATCAAACAGGATATCTGTTTATGTGTCAGATTCTTAGGTATGTAGACTAAAGATTTGTGGCCAAGGTCCTTTAATGAATATTTGTTTGTTTTCATAATGGCTTCATTAAAGAAACTCTAACTGCAGTTTCAGAGCAGCTTGCACTGTTATTCTTTTGTTACTAGGCTTGCTGTGGGATTATGTTTCTCTGTAAGCGAGTACATCATTATCCCTTCACCCAGACGGATTAGCTTGTTGCACAGAGCCTCTCCTCTAATACGTCTTCTCAATGAGGTGACTGGGGAAATGGGGTTGAACAAATGCAGTTAAATGCCAAAAGTGTCAGGATCCATCGCTGCTGAATTCTGATGCACAGCCTGCCAAGTTTTTACATATGTTACAAATATTTTATGCTCATGCCCCAAATGTATAAATTCATACTTCAGTTACTCTCCTGTGTGCACTTGATCAGAAAAAAAACATGCTTATCTGTCTCCGTCTTTCACTTTCTTACTCTCCTATTCACAGGCTTGCAGCGCTTAGTGCTGCAATCAGTCAAGCACGTCTTGAATGCCACGATGCAGCTCTTATATGTGATGGTGGCATCTCACTTAGCAGCCATCATGACTCCAAAGTTGAATAGCCATTATTCAGTAAAACACAAGTAGTCACCCAAGTAGAGAACTTGATTGTCCTCAGAAGGGACATTATGACGTGTGCTGCAGTAGAATGTCAGCAAGAGAATAAGTACGTAGGCAGTGTCCTGTGTGAGCCCATAAACAAAGAGGGGGATTTAAACTGTTGGTGGTCACCTGATCCCATCTTATGTCCCTAGTAGCACTTGAATTTTTTTGTCATGTACACGCTATGTGCACTGTCATGTAGACTGTGAGTGGATGAAGTAGAGACTGCACAAAAAAAGCAGCCCAGGATCCCTAAGACTTACATCAGTGGAGGAAGTAGTGTCCCCTTTATGTGGCAAGACAGAAAGCTAAGGGTGTGAAAATCAGGCTGGGAGATAAGTTGCCACAAAGGTCTTAAACCCTGACTGAACCCTCAAAGGCTTAACTGACATCACCTGTAAATGATTGAGTGCAAGAGTTTACAAGGGCTGGAAATTGTATAAATAGGAATGGGACAGCACTTTGTGACTTATCACATCACCTAGATGATGGCAAAAACACACACTATTTTATCTGTTGCAGGTTTAGTGCTTTTTATATTACATTTTTTACTTCCATCATGGCCAAGACACTTAAGGGAGTGACTGCCTAATATGAATGTGACCCAGGCTCTGGCCTTACAGAGTGGATGAGAGGTCATTGTCAATTACCTAATCAATTAAATACTTTGGTTGTCAAAACAGCATCATTAAGCAAAAAAGCAAAGAGTTGATGAATTAAATAGGTGCATAATAGAGTATGTTTATATTATAGTGTTTAGCAGATTCTTTTGTCCAAAGCGACTGTCTGTGAGTCTGGACACTGAGATTGGGCCAAAGTCTTTCATGCAGGAGACCAGAGTGTCTGTCCCATCACTGACCTGCAATCAGTGTTCTCCTCATTTTTTTCCCTTAGTTCTGGTAGTTGTAGAAAGCACTTTGAAATTATTACACATAATTTGTTGCTTTGCAGAACTTGTCAGGTCCGCTTGGCGCGACCGGCCTCTCTTCTGCCTTTCTCTCCTCTGCTCTCTCGATCCTGCGAGATCTGCACCTCAGCTGTGTTGCATTCCAGTAATTAGCAACTCGTTAGTCGGTGCGCACAGCTGGGGTGCATCCCGATGATTACCTTTCCTCCTTATTTATACCTCTGGCAGACGCTCCGTCTTCGCCGGAGCATTAACTTAACTTGACGTGCATACCCCGTAACAGCCCTATATTCGTGGTATGTATCAGATGTTGTTTTGACTTCCACGCTGACAGTTCCTGTGTTGTGGATCTCTTTATGTTTTTTCCATTAGGTTAGCTACACATTAATTTTGATATCCACGCTGACAGTTCCTGTGCTGTGGATTTCCATTTTCGTTCGCCATCACTCCTGGTTAGCATGTTTATTCACCTGTCCGTCCGGTTCCTCCCACTCTCCTGGTTTCTGTCGTTAACCTGTCTATTCCCCTGGTCATCCTGGTCTCCTCAGCCGTCTTTACCCAGCCCTGGTTGTTTGTGTTCATTGACTCTGTTCCTTTTTTGTGATTCCCACCATTAAAACCACCTTTTTTACTAGCACCTGGGTCAGCAATCTTGAGTCCTACCTCAGTTCTCCCTCATCCTCCTGGTGACGGGGACTAAACCTTAGCAGAACTGTCCACTTGTAACATTCTTGGTTGCAAGTATACACACATATATACGCTGCTATTAAAGAATAGACCTGTTTCTGTCTTTCTTTTGCATATTGTTTTTGTAATTGTGACTATTATTTTTATCAGATGATAAAACTTAACACTACAATTCAAAGCAATGTTTGACAGGGCAAAAAACTTAAGTAACCAGATGGGTTTTAAACTGATCTGTAGATGTCATGATTCCCTTGAGTCCATGTTCTGTTTTGGGCTTTTATTTTGAAGCCATTTCACATCTCATGCCACCCTCACCAGCCCCAGCTTGACACCACCCTTGTCTGACCTCAATTACTTTCACCTGTTGCTTATTGCCTCTGCCTGACCTGCGTTTATATTCACCTCACCTCATGGTCAGCATGTCTTTAATCTTTCATGCATGCCCTCTGTGGGCTCTGGTCCTCTCCTCCTCCTGCGTCCAATCTCAGCTCAAGTCTTGTCAGTGCTGGATTTCCACCTGAACTCTGGTCTTTTCTCTTCATGCCATCGCCACGCTCCTGCGTCTCTTTATCTCTCACGCCAAGCTTGCCATGAACTTTATCAGTTCAAACCCGCCTCCTCGTCTGTTTCCAACTTGGTATGTTTATAGAGACTTTCATGTTCACGCCCTGACCTCCAAAGGGCTCTGTCCACTAATCCAAGCATTGTTTAAAGACTCGTTTCTTTTCCCCTTTTCCTCTAACCCTGTGAAGAAAGTTAAGTTAAACACTTGTTAACCTGAGAAGCCTGTTCACGTTTGTAAACCGGTGAAGAATGTCTGTTACTATGTGTTAACCTAAGAAGCATATTTTAAGTTTTCTCTGCTTGTGAGGGGATTTTGAGTGGCCTGTGTGTGAAGTGTTATTTAGCTGTTACCTTATCTCGTATGTGTGGAGTTAGACTTCTTTGTTCCTTTTGTGGAAGGAAAGTCATTCAACTTGAACCTGCACCATGTTGGGTTTCCTCTTTCTTTGCCAAACATATGTTATAAAAAGTTTAATTCACTGATTTCTGTCAAGAGATGTATTACCTGGGCTCAGTGGGAGTACTTCTCTGTGGATGTGCATTCTTGGAAAGTGTTGGATATTTCTGTGACTGGAAAAAATAGACTTTTTACAGTATGAACAGCTGGTAGTATGTATCTGGGTTGTCAGCCTTGAGTTGTGACAAAACATACTGACCATGAACTGAGGGAGGTGAAGTGAACATAAAGGCAGGTCAGGCAGAGACAATGAGCAAAAGTAATTGAGGTCAGCCAGGGGCAGTGTCAAGCTTGGGCTGGCGAGAGAAGAAATGGCTTCACAATAAAGGCCCAAAACAAGGAATGGCCAGGAAATTGATACTAGACACAGCTACGGTACCTATAGATGTACAGGGTCCCCTGGGGCATGACCTCAGTCCCTGTGCAATGTGCATATTTTTTCTGTGCTGGTATACTGTCTCAGCAGGACCCATTATCACGTCAGTTCAGGTCCTGCTTTACAGTGCATATTCCTGAACAAAATTTAAGATGAGGACAATCAGTTGGCACACACAGTAAAGACCCGATCACAAGTGTGACAGTGAATTTAATCCAACAGTGGTTACATTTGTGAAATGTTATTTTCTAGAAGCTTGGTGATGTAATGGCTAGTCCCAGGACTAGTTGTTGGGGGGATTTATTGTGTTTTTCCTCTATAATATTGATAATAGTAAGGTCTAGACCTTACTTTGTAATGTGTCCTGAGATGTGATTTGGCACTATACAAATAAAAATGAATTGAACTGTTCTCTTTGCTTGGTTGGTAGCAGCTTTGCCTTCACATTAGTCAAACTTGTTTTGAGAGAAAAGCTAAAGGCAAATAGTAAAATTATTAGCCAGAGTATCAATTGCAAATGTCCATCGCAGTTTACTATCCACGCACCTTACAGACAGACATGTTCACCTTTGACCTACTCCACTTGCTGTCATTTCTGGTGCGCAGTGAGGGATTATTACCAACATTTTAGGTGTATTCAGTTTCAGTTTTTCCTACAAATTAAGTGGTTTAGATCATTTTGATTGATTTTTTTCCCAACCCATCTGATTGGTCATATTTTTTGCTTTATGTGTCTATATGTGTTTATATGGCAACATGCTCCCTGATCTCAGCAATTACACTTGTTGCACAAAACTGGATTTATCCTTTACAAGACACGACAAATTGATTCACTAAGTATACTTCATCCATGCTGTCTTTCTCCTCTCGTCCGCACCATTTCTTTCTTACCTCGTTTTTCTTAGTCACATAGTAAGCACACACACACTGTGTCCAAAAGTATGAGCAGAAAGTGACAGTCAGGGCTGCATGGTGTCCAGTTTTTACTCTGGATTGGAACACTGTGTGATGATGACCAACCAAGCATGAACCACCACTTAACCAGCACCCCTTGAGAAAGAGAGATGGTGTTCACAAAACGCTTCATCAATGGTGCATTTAAGCCAGTGCTGCCTGCTTGAAACAGGTTTTTTGTCGTCACAGCCAGACTGAGGTACAAAAGGTTCAGAAAATCCATTAAATCAAAGTTTGGTTCTTAAGACCTTTAGGAGATGCTTTAAGGACATGCAACCTCATTTGATAAATGGCCTGTATTTATATAGTGCTTTTCTATCTTAATGGACAAGCACAGTTTTTGTCTCTCATTTACACACACACACACACACACAGAACCGACAGTGGCAGAGCTGCCATGCAAGGCGCTGGCCACAAGGCAACATGCGGTGTGTAATGTCTTGCCCAAGGACATTTTGATATGTGGACCAGAGGATCTGGGAATCAAACTGCCAACCCTGCAACTGGTGGATGACCCACCATACAACATAACTGGTGTTAATTTATCAAAAGTATCTCGACCTTTTTTTCTTCTAACATTTGATATATTCTACTGAGATACATCAGAGAACTGGCAGGTAGTGGGTCAGTTAAGGGGAAAGTCGGCCAGTTTTCTTAAATCTGAGGTTCATCAAAATGTTTAGCGTCCACTGATAGTTTCTTCCTCTCCTTTCCTGGCTTTGGGTCTGAAACATTTAAAATTCAGCTGGTGAGACAATAACAAAAGGTACTATGGTTGCTACAGAATTACCTTCTATCAAGTAATGTTTAATTTGGAGGAAGAATACAAATCGTTCGCCAGGAGGCACTACAGTATCTGTGTGTGTGTCCGTGCGTGTGTGTGTGAGCGCGCGTGTGATTGGCTTGAAAAGGAAGACGAATCGTCTGTAGCTGAGATCAATGATTTCATTCAGGATATTATGGAGAAAAGAGTGAGTGAGAGTGTGTGTGTTAAGAATTGAGGTTAAGTGTGAGGCAGAGATAGAAAAGTGAGAATCAAGACAAGGGAGTCAGAGAGAATGAACGTGTAATTACAACATGGCTGACTGATTTTAGATCCATTGTCTCTGGGGTATTCCTTCAGATTTTCAGAGACTAATTGCTTGTCATTTTTATGAAATATTCTCCTGGACTCTTACTGCTGCACAGTAGCGTATTAAATCATTGTGAATAACTTCGCATCCCCCGGACAAGCTCATGGAGCGCTGTGTGACTGACAAAATACTCCCCCATCACCGCAACAAGCTGCTCAGTGCCTGAGAGGACGGAGCGTGCGCTTCACACTCTCTCTCCAAAGTCTCTGACAAACAGCAGCCGTCGGAGAGCGCAGAGGCGAGCTTTCATTCACGGTGAACACAGCGGGGCCGATGTTGAAAGCGCGCACTAGCGTTCCTTCAAGATGTGCCAGTGCGACTCATCTGGATCGAAACCGAGACCGGGCTCCGTCGCCGAAGCCTGGAAACTCTTCTTGAAACATACCACCTTTCACGGCTTGAGGCACATCTTCCTCAGCGGGTCCTACCCCCGCAGAGTTGCGTGGCTGTTGGCTTTCCTGGCAGCTTTGGCGCTCCTCTTCACTTGGTCCTCAAACAGAGTGCGGTACCTACTCTCCTCGCCCGTGTACACCAAAGCGCACATGGTTTACGCCAAGAGGCTCGTTTTCCCCGCTGTCACCATCTGTAACCAGAACCTCCTGCTGCCGCGGCGCATGAAGAAGACGGACATATTCAGTGCGGGGAGGTGGCTGGGACTTTTAGGGAGGAACTGGCAGGTGTCTCCCGCTGCAAAAGAGGCGCTCACACCTCTGAGGGGGAACGGTGGCGGGAGCGCGGGGAACGAGCCGCCCTGGTCCCCTCTGTCTCGGATTCTGGATTTCAACCACTTTCTTCCTCCTCCCCGGGAGTCCCAGCCGTCCATGAGGCAGCTGCTGGACCGGC
>NW_018127881.1:3343654-3356660 GCF_001952655.1 Monopterus albus
CAACGGCTGGGCCCCCCCCCCCCCCCACACACACACACGCACACACATACACACCACCACCACCCAACAGGTTGATGCAGCCTGTAGATGGATGCAGGCTTTCAAATTATTAAGATGAGTCAGACGGTCTTAACTGCCTGACGGTGTCTGCTCTGTGTTGCGTGGATAGATACCAAGCGCCGATGTAATGAATTTGTTTTGAACGTATGCAGTCAGCACACCGTGCACACTGCGCATTCCTCTGCACTGGTGCTTGGTAATGCCTCTCCATAATTCAGTTAACTCTCCGTACCTTCTAAGCCACCTAATGCCTTTGTAATATGATATTTCTATGCTGTGCTGCACTCCATAGTGAACTTACAGTTTTTATCTTACATAATTGGATTTCAGCTCACAAATACCTCTATAATCTCCTAATAGGCCTATTCCAACAGTTTGCCTAAACTGACCGATTTGAAAACACTTGATGGGTTATTTGCATTTTAAATAGCTTTTTTTTTTTTTTTTTTTTTGTTGGGGTTTTTTTTTTTTTCTTCACTCTTTCACACTTGTTGTTCACATGCTCATTTAACCTCTCTTTCTTTTTGTGTCATTTTTACACCCACAGTCAGAGACACTGAAAAATCTGTAAATTCCACAACAGACAATATCAGAAGTTGAAATGGACATGACTGCCAAACCCAGCAGCCTTCTGTGTTCACCATATGGTCCGACTGGGTCCCTCCTCTATCATTCATCACTGCTGGATCAATGTGTGTATACTTCCATGCTCATAAGAGACCAATCTCACCTTAATGAAGACTTTTGATTCATTTAGCATCACTTTACAGCGAGCCCCGACACTGACAGAGGGCAGTTATAGCTTTGGCCCCCAATGGTAAACTGCAGCCCTATTGATTGCAAGTGAAAGCCACCATTCCTTTCTCTCCCATCGCATTACCCAAATTTGTTTTCAGTTCAGTCTGCAGCAAGGATGACTGAAGGTTTTTATAATGTTTTGATATATTATAAAATACATCGTTTTAAAGCCGCCTTGATGGCAGCTCTCAGTCTCTGCATCATCAAACCGTATTTGTAAATAACGCTTCAAAAAGCTGTTCTTTTTTTACCCACAAATTTAAATGTAACGCATCTGGAAACATAAAGCAAGTTATCACAGTCAAACACATTTCTCTTCCTCATCTTTAGGAACACTTCATGCTGTGCAGAGTATTTTAAAGGCTGACCAAGCAACACAAACCTGTTTTAGAGATAAACATAATTCCTGAGTCTGAGTTTGGAGGATATGCGTTATAGTGCATAGATAATCGATGATGCCTTGCTTGGCCTCAGGGCAAGCAAGACAAGATGTCGGCATGAGTCAGACCAATAGAATCAGTCACACTTGAGATGTGAGGTGTGGAGGAGAGAGGCAAGTCTGTCTAACCTACAGGAGGTTTCAGGATGTATTGAATTTTGTGCAGGAACCCCCTTGTTGCCAGGTCTCTCTTAAAACTCAGTAAATTTGATTCACTGGCATCACCAGTCCATCCTTTTCTCCATGTACTGTAACTGCTTCATCCTTCTTTATCCATGCTTTAACAACTCACATGCTTCACTCACACCAAGCAGCCTCTCCTCACTTGCAGGTCTCAGACATTGATTTCGGTTACGAACTCTGTCCGAGAACATGGAGTCAGTCTCTGTCCCACCTGTGCGCCCTACTACCCTATTGATCGACGGATTTCCACCTTCCCTCTGAATTTCCTATTATTTATTTCAGTTGACCACCACAAGCTGTAAACACTGACATGTTATTGTCCCATTAAGTTATTATGGAGACAGCGTTACTAAACGCACTAACAGACCACAGAGCAACACTGGCATTAATCTAAACTCATGTTTGTGTCCACCTGATGAATTGAAGTCCAATATTCACCTGACTTTTGATTTTCTCATCACAGACTCTTAAGGGAACTAGCCGACTCTTCAGCTGCTAAACGCTCCCCTGTGTTTACCAGCTATCCCCCAACTTTGTCTGTCTTTTGTTTGGTACTGGGCAGATAGTGTTCTGGGATTTTTTTGAGCTTTTTACATTGAACAATGCTGTAGCTGGAAATAACACTGATAAGAGCAGTAAGACTGAACCAACAAAAGACAATTCTTTATTGGTTTGTCACTACAAACAGCACCTTTGACATACACATGGTAATTTGACCCATATAAAAATATGAATCAGAGCAACTTTAACAAGCCTAGCAGCAAAAATCTGGTCTATTTTACATTACAAACAGTACCATCATTAGTCCATAAAGCAGTGCAGCCATATGTGTTTTGACACCTCTCTTGGCGCTCCCTGTATGTTTTCAGTCTCTGTACCTACACATTTAACTCACACCTGCTCACTGACAACTGGTCAGGTGGAACAGATGGACAGAACAACCCTCTGCAATATAATGTCCTGCGCTGTGAGAAATATTATATTTGTAAAGTTGATAAAACTATCTCCTAGTAGCTGTTCTGGAGCTTTCATATCACTTGGTCCTCATTAGTAGACAGAGTTTATCAGTTGCCATAGAACGCAGATGTGAAAACTTTTCCTTGATCTTCCTTGATCACTTGTAGGATTTGATAAACTGGTTGATAAACTATCTCACCTTAAGGTCCAGATTTTGCACATTTGGGTATGTAAATATTGGTTGAAAAAATCCTGAACCCATCCTCAAGCTTACTGCTCAAATACATTTTGCATTAAGAATGAGAAAATATTTAGAATGCCTACAGTAAGCAGTTTTTCCTGAGGAAGATTATCCCCTACTGCGTATGGTTCTTGCACCGCTGAACACTGAGCCCCATATGTAAAATGGGAACTACAGATAAATGAAAGGTAGTGTGAGATTGTCTTTGAGAGCTCTGTGAAGCTTACAGTAGTGTTCATTTTTTGTTTTGTTGCTTAGAAGAGTTTATTTAAATTCGTGATATATTTATTGTTCTTAGTTTTGCATTGGTTTATATTATACTTTATATTCTTTGTGTTTTATTATACCCTATACAGATGAAGTACAATGACACAAAGTGGATACAGCACAGAAGTAAACTGCCACACTTCATTATCTACTTGATCTATTTGTTGACCACAAATGAATTACATATAACCCAGTGAACATGTAAGCGCATCCTATTTTTAGCTGAGCTGATTCATTGCCAAGGTCAACCCTGACAATCTTTCATAGATGTGCTTTTGTAACTGTCACAACACATTGCACCTTTGTGCTCAGCCGTGATCTTGAGATCAATTGAGAGGAAGGAAAGTGGTTCCCTGGCATCTTTAGGGAACAGCTTGTGCATCCTTGTCACACTGTCACGTGAAGGATAGCTGAGGGCCATCTCAGCAGCCTTGGGTTGTCTGTCTGTGAATTATTTATCGAAGAGAGACAGTGAGATATTTCCACACCCTCTGAGAATGAGAGAGGGTGATGTCTCTCTTATTGTTTCCCCTCATAGGTGGGACAGGTATGAATATTTAATTTATGTGTTTACAAGTTGAGAAGAGTGGTTCTTATTTTACATGTAATATATTGGGCTCAGTGCTCAGTGAAGAACCATAAACAATACGAGAAAATCTTTCTCAGGAAGAACTGCTCACTGTAGGCATTATAAATATTTGCTCAACCTTAATGCTAAATATATTTCAGCAGTGAGGTTAAAGGATAGGTTAGGGATTTTTAAAGTTAAACCATTATTGACATACCCATCTTTACATGAGAATAGGTCTAAGTTGTTGTAACCTTTCCTGCTCTCTACACCAACCCTGAACCTTTTTACCCAGAGCATGAAAAAAATACACTTCCCTTGTTCTGTGTAAAATTGCACTCCAACTTTCATTCAAGGCTCAAATGATAAGCTTAAGCGCTCCCACAAAGCTAATTTGAGTTGGTATCTTTATAAGTTACAGTCTATTAAAGGCAGATGTCCCTCTTTTATTTCCCAAGATAGTGGTTCCTTTCTGCGCTGTAGCAGAGGTGCAGTATATGTATCCTTTCCTTTAAGAGCAGCAATTTTTAAATGTTTACCATCACTTTGTGGAGCTATTTGATAAGGCTCTTATGCATCTACTTCATCTAAAATTTATTCATTTAGAGATTTTCTTTGAATTTTATTAACAAGGTTTTGTTTTTGTGATGCTGCAGGTTTTGCCTCAGGTAAAAGGTTGCACTTTTCCATAATAATAATACAAAGCTTCACATTTACAGTAATTGTTAGGATGCATTTGGGACATTTTGTGCTGCACAAACACTAACACCAGCACTGAATAAGACAGACTCTTTGATAGACAGACATAAAGAAACATGTAGAGACCGAGCACAAACCTCACAGCTTCAGAACACAGTGAAGACTCCCCAAGGTCAGCGCCGGCACCTACTGCTGCTGTTCTTCACTCACTGCAGCCAGCGCAATCTCCTGGTTACCACAGCAACTCTGACTACAGGCCTCCTGTAGTCATTCAACACATACACACAGATGGCAGGCAGGGGTGGCTGTATACATCCACACAAACAATGTACACACCCATGTTAAGCGTGCTCATTCATATTCTCGTGCAAATGTGCATGCATGCTCAGGCACAGACACAATGGGGGGCGGGGGCTGGAGCCAATTCCAGCTGAGAGTGCGCAAGAGGCAGGGTACACCCTAGACAGGTCACCAGTTTATCACAGCGCTCATTGTCTTGATCTACCAAATAATTTTCTCTTCTCAGTGTGAGCAACATTGCCTCTTCCTCTGACTATTCAAAAACAGGTCTTAGTGAACTGTAAATGAGCCAAATCTTTAAAAAATAATCATCCCTGCAAAATCGGTTGATTTTTGTTGGTTGACTTTTTTGGCTGTTGCAGGGAAAGTGAGCTTAAAACCGTCTCAGACTAAAAACAAAGAGCCATTTTTCTGCAGGTTTTGCTCATTGTTATTGTCACAGGTTTTGTGGAGTTGATGCAGGTGCCACCATGATATCATAAGATTTCCCTGCCTTTATATTCCAAATGATAAACAGTGATCTGATTATGGTGAGAGGTGACTTGGGGACTAAGATGAATTTCAGGGGGATTTTATTGACGTTAGTATCCTGCTCTGGAGTCACTGCACATAGGCGGGGGTTGCAGCCTCTGCTTTTGACTCAGTTTTGCCACTTGAAAGGTCACATCTCATCTTGTGTCCGACTATCAGAAGGTTTTTATTACATTTCACCTGTCTTAAAAGCTCCTACAGTATATAATCACACCCAAAGAGATAGTATACCATTTACTGCTTCATTCTTTCCCTCACACTTTGCTGAACAGGATTCACATAACTTTTTTCAGCAGTTTGTTTGTTCTATATGCATCTGTTCTAGTGTTTATGACATTTAGGTAATTTGTCATGAAGTGCTAATGTCTGACTCATATGTCACCCTTGTAATAAACACCTCCTTATGTGTTCCCAAGGCCATCACAGTATATTCACAATAAATAAAGCTGCACAATTCATAGGCAGACTCTGCAAGAAAAAGCTTTTTGAATGATGTGATTATTTGTGCAGCTATCTTACACTGAGGCCTTATCATTGCTATATGTTGTGCATACAGTGTTCAGACAAAGTGTGGAGGACTAAGAAGAACAGACTTATCTTAGTTTACTTCTCTGCTCTTATTATTTCTTCTACAGGAACCCTTCCTTTGTTTCCTTTAGCCATTTCCTCATATAAAAGTCAAAATGTTAAAGGTTAATGATAAGTTAATTGTGTGCTAGGAGGATTTGATACAAGGCTTTCAATCATGCAGCCTGATGACAAAGTAAAGGAACATTTTATTTTGGATTCCGGCCATGGCTTTCTATTACCTAATGTCTGTGATTTGATTATACAGCCATTAGTTTACTGGCAATCATATGTTTGCCAATAGGTCACAGCTCCTCGCTGCACTCTGCAGTGGCTCTGCTTTAACTCCAAGTTGCATCCGCAGGTGCGTGTGTGTGTGTGTGTGTGTGTGTGTCCTAAAGCAAAACAAAGCAAAATTTATTTCCTTTGAAGGAAGATTCAATATGCCTCACATAAAAAATCAGAAGAAAACAAAAACATACAGTCTGCAAATATAATTGTAGACAATCAATTTGAACAAATCAAATACATAATAAAACAGAAATGTTTTGTGCCCACCTGTAGTTTCTTCTCTAATAATGAGAATAGCTTTGTATTTAAAATGTAAATCAATACACTGTTAAATGTTAACAGCCTGTGTCTTAACTTAAAAATAACTTAATTGACTTTTTGCAAGATTAACAGTGCTTATATGCCAGCAGTCACTGTGTGAGGTTTCTTAGGCAGAGGATATCCCACTGAAATGGAAGCCATGCCAAGCACACACTGTATTATGCAGCACTGAGAGAGAAGGGGGTTGAGTTTGTCATCAGAGTCTCAACACTGTGACCTCTGAGGACCACATGTATGTGCTTTTGAAACAGTCCCCTGCTCAGCACTACCTTAATATCTCTACTGCTTAAAAATGCACAGAACTGAAAACAGGGAATTTACTTCAGGATCAGAAATGAGGGTTAGACTGAGATGTAGCCCGACTATTTCTTTTCTCTCGTGTCTAAAATCCTTTATTCTTGGTGTATTTCAGATATTCACGCGCTATGGAAAATGCTACACCTTTAATTCAGGAAAAGATGGACGACCCCTGATGGTTACAATGAAGGGTGGGATGGGCAACGGCCAACTTGCCTGTTTGGGGAGAAACTGGTAAGCTTACCTGTAGGACACAGCACATAAAACATCCCATCCCCAGTTCTGAAGACCTCAGCTAAAACCACAAGATTGGTTTTTATGTTTGCCTTAAGTTAAAAAGAGATTTTTTAAAAATAAATTAAACACCAAACGAGACCATTATTTACAGTGATGATGCTCTGGGAATCTTATAGGAAAAACCTGTCACCTCTGTTTTCTGAGTCAGACGCCTGACTTGGCTTTATTGCACTCACTGCAAGCCCTTTTGATGTAATTGTAAAACCTTAAATCCATTTAGTGTAGTCACCATGTGCATGCACTCGAGCAAATAAGAAATTTATATGCAAATTTATATTCACTTGTGCACCTAAAAATGTGAAATTCTTTCAAATGCTCTTTACTCTTTAATTAGGAGTGACAATCCTGAAAAATACACTCTCTGCTCATGAAATGTTACTGCTGTGTCCACATATTATCAACTAATCGCTTTAAAATAGATGGATATTGATCAGGAAAATGCTGTAATGTAGTGTAATGTAATGGTATTCCTTGTCAGTTAGGCTTCAAGCCCTAGGGAGGCTAAAGGCACTTCCATTCAGGGTTCCTACTCAACACAGTTCAGGCTCCTGGGTGCAGGAGACCCTAAAACTCTGATTTTAATGCAGCTGCATATGCTGCTGTGTGTTTACTATACATAAATATTTTATGTGAATGTGAACAGTAAGGTCAGAATGGTCACAAAAACACAATGACCATTAAATATGAAGCACGAAGCACAAAGATGTGATCTTAGTGTAATACTGAAAAAATAAAGCTGCATCTACTCCAAGCCTAAATGGTTTAATAGTATTAATATAAAATGTTCTTTATGTAAGATTACGAAAAAATAAGGGCTTTTACAAAAAGGAATGTGGTGAAAACCTAAGGATGCAGTAACTGCAATAGAAATACAGCCATATACTTATTATTTTAGTATCATTGATTTGTTGGATTATTGACACTGTAACTTAAATATATCAATCCATCAATTTCCATCATATCACACTTTGTTTTTCCAAAGATTTTAACCTTTAATGCAAAAATGATGCAGATTGGCTATTAATTAATCCTTTTATCACTGCTTTGATTGCCTGTTTGTTTAATTTGCTTGGATGCCCTGCAGTGAATGGTGCCAGTTTAAACACCTGGGGCCTCATTCATCAAAGCACACGTAGGACAAGATCTGAATGTGAGCGTAGGAACTGTCGGTACATACAAGACAATTGGTATTTATCAAACATGTACACGCACAACTTTATTGCAAGAAACATTAATAAATCTCATCCATCTGCTCATAATCATACATTTACATACAGAAACATGTCCAGACCAAATATGGTCAGTCTCCATGTGGTAGTTTAGTCAAGTCCTAGGAGTTTTTAATGTGGAATTGCTTGTTGTGGACAAAAGTAGCAAACAAAAAAATTTCTCTCCATTAATGCTTCTCAGCTGAGAACCTGAGATAGCCATGGTCATAAATCAGAATGGACAGGACAGGACACTTTATATGATAAATCAAATAAAGAGCTACAGTAGATATAAAAGACAGGGGACACAGTAACACTTCAGTGCAATAATACATATCTGTTTTAACATTTTCAGCATAACAGAAAATATACCTGGCTTAGTTACATCAATTAAAATGATTGGTACCAAAGCATAAGTGTTAATTATGATTTCAGATTGCAATTAAATGTCACCAACAGGTCCTCCAGTTTATTGTACATGATGCCACTGTATTGGTGATACAATACAAGAGGTGCCAGAAAAACGGAGGCATTAATGGCAGAATCCCACTTTGACACAAATGATTACCTTGTCTTCAGGAACAATAGCTCACAGCATATCCATTGTTACACAGCTGTCAGTAAAGTGGGGTTTGTGTGTAATTTAGCAATCTGTTTTCACCATGAATATACCTGTGCACCACTGGATGTTTGTGGTTCTAATATGCACATGCTCAAGCACAAGAAGAAATGTGTGCAGAAAGTATAGTGCACATCTTTTAAGCACAAAACTCTGTGTTTGATAAATTAAGCCCCTTCTCTAAACTAGTAGTTACCAGTAAAAAATAAAGCAAAATCTGAGTATCCTCACGTTTTCATCTGTGTTTTTTTTTTCCTGCTTCTTTGTGACACAAATGGACACACACACATTCACACCCAATGTCAATTTACAGTTTTTACTTCACCTAAGTTGCATGTCTGTGGACCATGGCAGGAAATAGGAGCACCCAGAGGACACCCAAGCACATGGGAGAACAGGGAGAACATACAAACACACCAAAACCACACTGCTGGGTTTGTGGCTTTCCCACCGTTCATGCTATGAGGCAGAGATAACCACTGAGCTCATGTTCTTCATTAATAATGATCAAATCATCACAAAAGTGCACAGCGGGATAAAATCAAAGACAAATCCAAGAAAATGTGTATTTGTGCATGTGAAAGTTACCTTGCATAGTCTAATTTCCCATCATATTACTGACAAAGTTGTAATTTTTTTGTTAAAATCACTCTTGGTTGTAACAACTGCTCTGCTAAAACATTATGTGAAATTTTTATCACAACAAAGTACAGGCAGTGAAATAACCTGCTTGTATTGTTTTCAGGTTTCCATTTCATTCTAAAGTTCAGCCCAAATTTGACTACTCTTACTGTGTAAGGATGACAGATGGCCATGACTTAAAGATGAAAAGATGACATGCGCTTTTGTGAGCAGGAGCTTGGGCGCTACTTATGTATATGTGCTGCTCCAAGCCTGAAGCTTTTGTCTTGGCAGCAGCAGAAAATATCTTTGTATCCAGCCTCAGAAGAGCAATGTGCAACAGTCTGTCACTCCAGCTGCATCCCTGAGCTCTTTAATTGAAAACAGTGAGAAAGCTTGGCAGGATGACACCAAGTAACAAGCAGGGAGGAAATGCGACAGGAAATAGACATCTTACTTTATCCTCAAGACAGTGCTCAAAGGAGATACATTTCTTGAATCCAAACCGCCGTCCTCACGCTAAGCAGGTCCAGGTAGAAATATATTTGCACTGTATAGATTTGAGCCACAGCATCATTGTGATGTTCCCCCGATCTCAGCATCACAAAGGTCCATCTGCTTCATTTACAATCTATACAGTCGAGTGCTGTAGTGAGGGAAGTTGTCCGCTGTATTGACTTTTTTTTATCCTCATCATCATTTATTTATTAATTTATCTATCCATTCTCATTTCCTCTTGCAGTAAACAAGACTCCTGTGGGGCACATTCTGTCATCAGCCACTCTTAGGAAGTCCACATCCTTTATGCTGTCACTCTTTGTTCCAGCTACACTATTGTTACCACCTGAAAGACCACAGTGTCTTTCTCATCCAAACAAGATAATGGATGTAATTAATAAATAACCAGTTGCTGTACTCCTAAGACTATTTTTCAAGCTCTAATTAGACTCCAACTAAATGCTTTTTATAATTTATCGTGTTTATTATGTTGTTTGATGCACCTCAGCAAAGCTTTTTCTCCATTTGATTAGTAACAACTGCTACTGGTTAGAGGATGCAGGCAAGCATGTGCATACAAATCACTGTCCCTGTTGTAAATGTCTAACTTCTTCTTGTCAACAGATGAGACATCGTTTGAAGCAGGGATCAAAGTTCAGATCCACACCCAGCAGGAGCCGCCATTTATAGACCAGCTGGGTTTTGGAGTGGCGCCGGGGTTTCAGACCTTTGTCTCCTGTCAGGAACAGCGGGTACGTCTTGGGAACGATGACAGAAATGAAATATAGGAAATCCAATACTATATCTCAGCACATTTTGCTGTGGAGAATCTGTAAGTTAATATTAGGCTTTTAATCTAATATTGAGGATTTCAGTTTGTAAATCAAATCATCTCTTACACTGACAAAAGGATGCAAACTAGGGGTTTCACAACTTCCAGTTTTTTGACAATTCTGTTATTAAAATAGAGCTGATGTAATCGCTAAAGACATCATCAACAAATGAATGCATAAGGGGGACGAGGGGTTGCAGCAGCGAATTAGCTGTTCCACTAGCTCCCACTGTGATGCTTTGGCTCATGAATGATGCTGTCATGGCTATTGTCTAGAGACTTTTGGAGACTTGGTTTGGTGACAGTTTCATCAGCGAGGATGACTGCACAGCTAACAGTCACTGGAGCATGACAATGGTGGGAGTTGGTGGATGGCGTGATGTGTTTTTTCAGTTTTATTTTTGTTTTGCTGTTGTAACTCTGTTTCTATTTAGTCTGCTTACCTACCAGTGTTGTAGTACTCGGGTCCAGGACTCAGGCTCATGACCTGACTGAGGACTCGTGACTTGACTTTTTTCTTTTTTGTTATGAGCCATAATAATTTAGCATAAGATATTGATATTAAAATCTGTTCACCAGCACCATGCTGTACCCACCACACTTTGATCAAAGTGGCTGTGTGTGCATGCACATTCATGAGTGCATTTGTTAGGCTATTTGGTCACACGGTAAGTAGACTCCTTTTGAAATGCTCAGAGCTGTGTCAGTTGTGTTTAATTTAGACCTTGATGACTCGTGTAACGGGGACTTGACTCTGACACAAACACTGGGGACTTGGGACTCGAGACTCGACTCAGACTTGTTTAGTGACACCATTACAACACTGCTACCTACGCAGTTGGACAAAAAATTCTTCCTTGGGCAGATATGTTTTTGACAGCTTTAGATTTGATCTGTTTACATGGGCACTGGCAAAACCTAAATTCTGACTACCAAATTATTCTTCAAACACGTCTGGTGTGAACTGATCCTATGGCCTGCATAATCAGCAGTGTATCCTGGGACCACTGAGGATTTTTCTGGGCTTTCAACATCAGACATCCTGGATGGCCCAGGTGACCCTGCCAGGATTGATCAAGCCCTGGCTTGTGTCCCAGTAGCACTCACACTCTACTGCTCACTACCCCTGACCCACAAATTATCTGGAGGCTGTTTCTGCCTCTGAGCCACTCTTGATGGCTCTGCTTCTGTCTGCTTCCATCACTCCCAGCAGACAGACTGAGAGCTTTACAGACCTTTCCCTTGCCAGTCAAGATCTCAGTCATTTGAAATTTAAACAGCGAGTACGAGCTTATCAGAAAGCCTCTCTGCAGGGTTAACAATTTCAAAGAAAATGTTACACATTTTGAATATTAAAGCTCTACTAAGTGATATTTTATATGAATACTGGATCCAATTACTCAGTGTAACATGAAAAAGGTGGCTGAAACCACTCTTACACCAGCCCTACATAGATTTCACCCTTCAAAGATCAGAGTTTTTGTCCAAACACAAACTGCATGGTTATCAAAGAGGTCACAGACCCACAAACACACTGGTGTTTCTGTACATAAACAGCAACATGGCACTGACTGCAGACCACTTTTCACAAAACAAGTCATTCATGAACTAAACAATGGGCATTATTAGTATTACCAGTCTAGTAATGTCGTATTGAGTATGATAGTGTATCACTCACACAGGATATTTTTCTGTAGAAGTACTATTATTACATTTTATACTCCATGTGCATTTTGCTGATAATACTGCTATATTTTTACATAAGTAAGATTCTGAATCCAGGAGATCTACTTGTGATGCAGTACTTTACAGCTGTTGAACTGCCAGGTCATACAGGGCACGAACATGTCACTGGCTCTGTTCAAATCCTTTGTTGGAGCCTCAGGAGTTGAAATGAGGCACACCACATTGTAAACACTGCTGTGTTCTGTAGGACAAGTGCACCTCTTCTTTCACATAGAGGATGTTGAAAACACTTTGATAATCAGTCATGTGTTTCACATAAAAAGAAAGAAAAAAATACTTCTACCAAAAATCCACCAGTTCTACAGTGCAGCCGAAAAGACTGTACATTCTTGTGTGGCCCTTGGAAACCTTGGACCGTTGTGTAGTCCTCATAGTTATACACCTGAAGTTATACACTTAGGGCCTCAACTTTATATAGAAACTGTCTCTTGTCAGCTTGTAGAAGTCTGTCTTAGGCAATGAAAAGAACTGTATGTAGGCTATTCTTCTGAACTGTTATTAATTCTGTGTGTGTGATGGCGAGCTTGCAGCCAGACAAATCATATACTCTGGCCCCTAATAGGCTACAGAACCATGCATAATGAATGGAGGACAGGGAGGGTGGGATAGATTTGGGACTGCTCTCAGTCCTTCCACGTCCACACTGCTAGTGAGTGTGTTTCAGGG
>NW_018127881.1:3356699-3376328 GCF_001952655.1 Monopterus albus
AGTTTGAATCCTGCCAATGTCGTGTCTGCAGAAGACTGTCCCTCTTTGTTTTTCTCCGTTTCTCACTAGAGCTCCTAAAGTTTTTTCCTCTCCCACAGTCAATACAGTTCCACTAATACAATTCCTCTGTCTATAATATGATTCTCCTCTCTGTCACTCTCTATATTTATTTATTTCACAGGCTGGCAGACTGGCTTTTTATTTATCTAATGCAGTTTGCTCACATTCATTCAGCACCGTGCTTCGGCAGTCCTGTACTGTAAAAATGCCACCCAGCATTATCCCACAAAAGAAAAATATGCAGTTCCACCCCTAGTTAACATAAAAAGCAAAAACTTCAAAATGTTTCTCCATCCTCCTCTTTTGCTGCCCACTTGCTGACTCTCTCCTTTCTGCCTTTCACCCTTTCAATCGCTTTCTCTAGCAATTGAGGTCACAGTCGTAACATGATTTGTTTTCTTCTTTGTGATCATTAAACACACTAAAATAAACTGAAACCTCTTACACCAGATTCACTTTTGTCCACACTCGTACAATTAAGCTTTTGCTAAAGTGTAACCAACAGTAACCAGTGTTGCTACAAGGTGATTTGGGATGGCTGAGTACAGCAAATAGTCCACATGATATGGTGAATAAATGCACAAGTACCTATTACAGATTATCACATTTTATCCAGCTTTGATGATTTTTATGCTCCGTTTGACTTTGTGAGCCATCCATGAAGTGAAAAAAAACCTGAGAAATTATTGCAGTCTCCTGATTAGATTTTATTTGGAGCTATCAGGTTTTCTTGAGTGCTCTAGACTGGATATGTACTGTATATGTGTGTGAATACTGTCTGTACATGTTAAACATCGCCTTGGGTTATTAGTAATCAAACCCAGTAAACGACACACGTGGCTGCCTCTTGCACTTCAGTACAAATTGTAAAGTGCAGGTCCCTAAATCACAACAGCGGCCTTTAATTTATTGCTACGTGAGCACTCAGTGATGCACTGTTCGAGCTGATGAGATGGAAACACACAGGGGCTGTTTTACAGCTGCCTACTTCATTTAATGCATTAAATTTTACCCTTCTATTTTTCAGTTTTAATTCAGCTGAAATCTAAATTAATGTTGCCTATATTTGCATATAATTTGCAAATTGCAAAATGCACTCTGTTGCATTAGCTTTTTCTATCTGAACAGTATAATGCAATATTTACATCATTATCTTGTTTTATATTTATCTATATATGTACAGTATATAAATATACTGTAGATTGATTGTAATGTAAATGGACTGTATTTGTGTGTGGCCAGTGTGTTGCACTGGCCAAAGCGCTTTACAGAAGATAATACACCATTCACCCATTCACACACCAATGACAACAGGCTGCCATGCACCAGCGCTAGTCAAGCCACCGGGAGCAATTCGGGGTTCAGTGTCTTGCTCAGGGACACTTAGGCATGCGGGGAGACCGGGAGTCGAGCCACCAACTTGCTGGTCAGGAGACGACTGCCCTACCTCATGAGCCACAGCCAGTAGGAGTGTGCTGATTTCTGGCCTGTTTGGTTGGCTTCTGCTTTTGTTGCTTTGTTGGAAGGAGCCATATAATTTGGTACTGTTTATATGTAAAATTAGAAAGTGATTAGTTGGTACACTTCCACACTTGAGGTTTTCTTCAAAGGGCAGAAGGTGAGCTACACAAGCATATTGTTAAATGTATCTACAAACAGCCATCCAATTCAGCATAAATGAAGAATACCATTTTAAATAATTAATAAATAAACTGTAGTTTACATTGAGCAATTTCTTTCATGGAAATTTATCTGGAAGCCAATAATGAAGTCAACACAACTCAGTGGACTAACTCTATTTTTCTATAATTAATACCAAACTAGATGGTTCTTTGCAGGAAACTCAGGAGATGCATACAATAAAATGTTACTGAATCCTTTTCCCAATCTTCTTGTGTTGACCTGTTAATGACAGAACAGTCCATATAACTACATTCACTGCATGTTTTATTGCACAGGTAGCACAAGGGTGATATAAAATGTAGGAACAAAAGGCAAGGCACACGACACCGTACTTTGTCCTGCAGCAGCGCTGGTTTAGAATGAAACTCTTACAACATCACAGCTCTTCTACACAGCTGATACTATTCAGCTCCTGCATGAAGAGTGGGCAGTACAATGAAAGCACTGAGGGATCCTAGGAATAGGAACTGTGTAGGAGAGACGCTCCCACAATAAACACCACTATACACATGTATTCACTGTGGAGTAAGAATGAGATTCATTCTGTCATAAATACAATAGATATGTCACGACTTATCATAAAGACAAAGAAATGTTTATCATCATATTGACAGAAGGTACAAGGTCAAATGGCTGCAGTGCAACAGAGCAGAGGACGGAATGTTCAGCAGAGTGCGATTTATAACTGAAGCAGTTCTGCACTGTTGCTGTCTATCTCTCTCTCAGCTGATATACCTGCCTCCACCATGGGGGGACTGCAAGGCTAAGGCAATGGACTCAGACTTCTTCAGCACTTACAGCATCACGGCCTGCCGGATCGACTGTGAGACACGATACCTGGTAGAGAACTGCAACTGCAGGATGGTCCACATGCCTGGTAGGGACCAGTAGGGGCCCCTCATTGCTGGAGATGGATATTTCTGTATTTGATTATAAAAATCTAGATTGTTGTAGCATCTGTTGTCGTGATCAGAAGTGCTTTCATGTGAAATTGTGGTGACAAAAGCCAGTTAAGGAACAAACAGCTTTTTGCCAGCGACGGTAGAAAATCAGATACTTTCACACTCCAGTGGATCGGAAAACTCAACTACTCTCACTTTGTGTTAGTGCAGTGATTACAACTGGCATTTGCCGTCTGCCTTCTGCATTTAATCACTGTGTGGCATCTCACATGACAAATTCAAAAGAAGTTTGGCACAGACAGAACATTTGGAATTGGCTTTCATTAACCCTCACTTACCTGTCCAATGATTGTTAATTTCTTCCTTTAAAATCGGGGTCACTTTCACAGCTGTGTTTGCATATAGTCAGCCAGACAATCTGTCTGCATGATAATCAGGATGAGCTGCCATCTTACAGTGATTGTGCAGCTGATTAATGTGAGTCTATAGAGAACTCCCCAGTTAGACTCCTCTGCCCTGTGAATTGTGCTCAGCTTATATTCACCTCTCCTATCTCCATGTCATTAGGGTGATTTTTAAAGAGTATGAACCAAAATTCTGTGAATAATAGCAGCTCTGATATAATTTCCTCTATATCTAGGACATGTATCTTTCCTGCGTTGTCCTGATAGAAGAAGGGGGGTGGCTCAACTGCCAACAACAAAAAGATAGAGAGGGTGAAGAGACTGAATGTAGTGATGAGAGGTAGCAAAAGTACAAAAGTTAATGAAATCAATTACAAGATGAGATCGAATTTGCTACAAATATCCAGTCATGATAAGCACGGAAGTAATAGTCTGAGATAAAATTAATTATAAGCCCAAATCTCGTCATCCGTTTTCCTCCCTTGCTCTTTTTTTTGTTCAGAACACTGTATTTCTTCTTCCTGTCCTTAGGTGATGCCCCCTACTGCACCCCGGAACAGTACAAGGACTGTGCAGATCCTGCCTTGGGTAAGGAGATAGCCCAGCATCCTGCTTGTGTGTTTATGCACACTTCAGTGTGTATGTTGCACCATTCATAGCCCCTGATCCAAGCTGATAACAGATAATAGTGTCCCTTCAGCATTCTCAAATAGTAAACCTCAGACCTGGCACTGAGGCTCTCCTCACACTCCCCTGTCTCTCCATCAGCTGATACATTTCAGGCCTTTCAGGTACTTGTTTTCTTATTGACTTGCAGTCTCTCGCTCTTTCAACATCTCACGTGTCAGCATAGGCCTTATAATTTTTTTGTATTCCTTCTAAGGGTCTCTGGGATGTTTTTTCCTCACGTTTTCTTTGACCCCATTTACTCTGTTGGCTTCTTCTTCTGGTATTTTGTTTGTCTTCCTGTGGTGCTGATAAATCTATCTGTCTCTGTGTCTTCTCTCTCAATCTGTCTGTTTCTGGCTTCTCCATCTCTCGCTCTCTTTCTGCCTGCTTCATTTTTCAGACTTTCTTGTTGAGAAAGACAGTGACTATTGTGTGTGCGACACACCATGCAACTTGACACGCTACGGCAAAGAGCTGTCCTTTGTCAAGATACCCAGCAAAGCATCAGCCAAATACCTTGCCAAGAAATTCAACAAGACAGAGCAGTACATAGCGTAAGTCACATTTTTAATGTCTTATTTATCTAAGGATGAGCTTGGATTTATAAGAACTGCTTCAGCTTTTAATTTAGTGGTCTTGATTGTGAGGAACTAAGACTAAAAGCTAATGTTTATCATTGTTTAAAACTGATTAAACTACTTAGTGCATAAACACCATAAAAGCTGCACTGTAAATCTCTTGAAACGAGGTCACATCAACTGTCAGTTACTAGTAAGGCTAAAAGTTTTATTTTATTTATTTGACTTTGTTTAACCAGGGAAAGGTCCTTGAGGTTTATGACCGCTCTTGCAAGGGCACACTGACAAGACAGCTGCATTAAAAAGATAAGACACAAGGATAAGAAAAAAATGCCACCAAACAATTTTTATTGCCTCCTCCTTTTTTTCTCTGTGGAATTTATGTGTTTATGGGTCGATTTCCCCTTCGGGTAACTTGCCTAACGACTCCTCAGTAACTGCTGCAATCAGTTTTCCCCTTCTCAAACCTGGATTTTTTTAATTGAGGTGAGGAAATAAAATAGGGAGCTTCCAGTTAGAGCCTCACTTGATTAATCAGTTAAGTAATGAGGGTTTCTTTGCCAAATCTACTGAAAAGATCAAAAGAAGTTCAAGAAAATGAGGAGAGGTTGCAATAATAGTTTAAACTTTTATCTATCACTCCCAGCGGAGCTGTTGAGGACAAGATAATTACGCTGTATGTAGCCAGAGTGCAGCAAAAACCTTTTACGTCTCCCTTCGGAAAGGTTTTTCTCATTCACTGTGGACAGATGTGAATCCATCCTGCTCATTTTTGACTGGCCATATTTCCAAGCATATCAGTTTGATGAACATTAACTGGGAGTGTTCTGGTGTCTGGGCTTCACAGTGTTTAGTGGTGTGAAACTGAAGTCTGTGACAGTGCCCCGTCTTTCTACTGGGAATCACACAAACACGGAGTGAGAGAGACAGCTTCATGATAGCAGCTCTGATCAGATGTGTTGCAGGTTACTTATTTACAGTGAGAACAGGTGACAGCGAGAAAACTACGTTCAAACTGAAGGCTG
The DNA here is from genome assembly GCF_001952655.1 of Monopterus albus. Classification (NCBI taxonomy): domain Eukaryota; kingdom Metazoa; phylum Chordata; class Actinopteri; order Synbranchiformes; family Synbranchidae; genus Monopterus; species Monopterus albus. The sequence continues at coordinate 3,362,021 of NW_018127881.1, forward strand.
ACACCTCACACAGATGGGCCTGAAATCCAGAGAAAACACCCAGGAATATCACTAATAACAACACACAAACCACCAATATCAGTGATTCCCAGCCAAGGGTAGTTATACCCCAGGAACTAAGTACCTCAGCAATTGCCAGAGGGTACATGGAAAGATTTTTGAGAAGCTCAACTGATTTGAAAGCAAGAAAGAAAGAAACTGCAGTTTGATTTTAAAAAATGGATCCACATTTTGACTCGGCTGTAAGACCTGAAAACTGTGTTGTGATATGCAAGAAAACTAGTTAGCAAGGAGGCAGAGGAGTCCAAACAATAAAACACTAAAAGTTAACAGTTTAAACATCAACAACATTAACATTACTAAAGATGATGGATAAGCAGTTGTAATACTTAAAGTAAATGATGAACCACGCGTCGGACACCACAACTTTTGCCACTAGAAGTGGAAATATATGAACACGAAATGATACAAACGTGATCAAACTGGCTTAAAAGGTTATACAGGTCAGTTGTATCAAGAGATTACTGTAGCAATATATAACACTGCAGTGAAGCTGCAGAGCTGGAAGTATATCTATTATCAGCTGTAATTTGCATTTAATCATTTCTACTCAGCCCTCAGCTTCAGCAGAGTTTCTTTTGGGACTGACAGGTCATTACTTGTCTTGATTTAAATTTAAGTGTTAAAACGGCTCACCAAATACAAAAAAAAGATACTACAAAATTCAATTGCAGTTTTGGTCTCAATTCCAGTGGAGCGTGAAGTTCTACTCTACTCATAAAGAAGATAATCAGGACTCAAAATAATGGCCTGCTTTGCCCCAGGCCTTTTAAGCAATTCCCATTCTTTTTCTTTCTGCTGAAGTCACAAGTTTTAGACATTAACACTGTATTAAATCAAACAACTGTCATCATTTCCCTTGTATTCTTCAATGACTACACCCACCTAGGGGAAATGACTTACTGAAGGCAGGTTATTTTCTGAACTCTACACATCTATTATATCCATCCATTCATTATCTCTACTGTTTATACTAATGAGGGTCGCAGGGAGGCTGGAGCCAATCCCAGCTGACTTTGGGTGAGAAGCAGGTAATACCCTGGACAGGTCACTAGTCTGTCACAGGGCTGACACATAGAGACAGACAACCACTCAAACCCACACTTACTCCTAGGGGCAGTTTAGAGTTAACAATCAACCTAAGCTGCATGTCTTTGGACTGTGGGAAGAATCCAGAGCACCTGGAGAAACCCCACGCAGGCACAGGGAGAACATGCAAACTCCACACAGAAGGGCCCCGGGTCGGCCGAGGTGCGAACCCAGTACCTTCTTGCTGTAAGGCGACTAATCACTACCCACCATGCCGCCCACATCTACTATATATATTATATATTATATTACATTGCAGGGGGCGGCTGTGGCTCAGGAGGTAGAGCGGGTCCTTTCCTAACCGAAGGATTAGTGGTTTCGATTCCCGGCTTGTCCAGTCAAAGTGTCCTTGAACAAGACACTGAACCCCCAGCTGCTCCCGGTGATGTCACTGGTGTGTGAATGTGTGAGTGTTTGGGAGTGCAAATGGATGAATGGCCGAGTAGTGTAAAAGCGCTTTGAGTCTGCTGTAAAAGTGTAGAAAAGCGTTATACAAGTATAAGACCATTTACCATATTATTTTCAGGAAGCGTCTGACTCACCAGTCATCTTCTCCACCTGAGGACACTTTGATAACAAAGTGTATAAAGTGTCTAGACATAAATATGAGAAAATTAAGTACTGTGTGTGGATTACACTAAGACAAAGATGTGTTTTTCTTTCTGTTCACAGTGAGAACATTCTGGTTCTGGATATCTACTTCGAAGCACTGAACTACGAAACAATTGAACAAACGAAAGCCTATGAATTCGCAGGGCTTTTGGGTAAGGAAATGGCTGTCTGTGTTTGCTTGGGAATAAATCATATGCGGTATGCAATGTGACAGATGCTTTTTATTCAAAGTGACAGTAGCACAAGTGCTTGCATTTTTACAATTCAGCTCCCAGAAGACACAAAACTGTCTCTTTAATCTATCATGACTGTTCAGCTACATTTTGCTGTGTTTTCTGTTTTGTTTTTCACTTTTCAAAGATAAAAAGTATGTTTTAAAGTCAGCCTCTGTTTCATATGGGATGATTTCCACAATTTGTTCTTTCTTGTTTGTCTTTCCAGGCGATATCGGAGGCCAAATGGGCCTTTTCATTGGAGCCAGCCTCCTCACCATCCTTGAACTCTTTGACTATCTATATGAGGTAAAATGTCTCTTTTGTGAAGTCTCATTATGTGGAGCTGCTCGCTTACAGTAGATAAAACATCCAGTGTAATGTATTGTTTGTGGAAATTTGTGCTGCTACATTATTCTGAAATTGCTCGCTCACATAATCAAGTTTTTCACACGGTGTTAACATCCGCATACGGACGTATTTTAGCGAGCATGATAAACACTCTGTCCCTCACAACTTTGCAGCCCATCTCTGTGCAACAAACACTGAATATATTAACATTTTGGATGTATTTTATTTTAGATTAGTCAGAATGTCTTTGTCCTTCTCATTTAAGTAGCTCTCTGATGCATGAATCTTTTCTGCTTTCTGTTATACCAGTGAAGCCCAGGTTTTTTTATGTGTTTGTTAGGCCTTGATTTGAGATGTGTGCATGTGCAATGGATGGAGCTAAAAGTAACACCTGCTCATGCACAAGATTAATGGTGAAACATATTTATAGAAGCATAAAATCAGTCTCATTTTAATTTCAGTTTGCCTCATCCTTTAAACTCCAGAGTCTGTGGCCTTGAACTATGAAAAGCCAAAAAAGAAGCATTAAGCAGAAACAACAAAAAAACTGGGTACTGTGTTTTGATCCCTAAAAGTCAGTAATCAGTGTCATCACCTATTTTCAGGTGATCAAGTACAAGCTGTGCCAATGCTTCAGGAAGAAACACAAAGGCCGCACCAACAAAGACCGGGGAGCTGTGCTGAGCCTGGATGATGTGAAACGCCATGTGAGTAGGCTCCTGCTAAGTGCTTTCACTATGTCAGACTGCATTGCTCTGACAGGTTCACCCTAGTCTTTCTCTGTGTCACTTTGTCTTCGCTGATCTTAACTGCAGCTGGAGAGAAGGAGGATGAAACAGTGGTGGTGGTGGTGTGGAAGAATAAACAGTGAGACAGTGAAGAGACAGAGTTGGAGGAAGCTAGGGGACAGAAAGACTTGAGAGACACAAGTGGGAGCGAAAAAGTGATTGGGAGTGAGGGAAAACTGAAAGAAGCAGGAGAGCCAAAAGTGGCTGGAATTTAGTCAAAGCTGAAGGACAGGACCAGCAGGGACAGGTTGAAATTAGAGCTTTGGAAGGTGTAACAGCTCACTTATTTCCAAATGTAAATGATGTCAGGTCACTTTAATTCTAAGTCAGAGACCAGGAAGAAGAGCAGGGAATGATGTGCTCCTCCTCTGATCTACACTTACTTTGTAGTTTTCTCTTTCTGTCCACCTTCATTATTTGCATAATTTTTCAGAGTATTTCTTAAGCATGTATTTCCTCTCACCTCCTGACCCAGGTTGTTGCTGGGTCAGGAGATGAGGAGGTGTTTATGACTTCTCTCTTCACATTTCCATCTCAGGCTCCTTCCGAGAACCTGCGTACACCATCAACATACCCTGGCAACATGCTACCTCATCACCCAGGCCAGGGTAACTTTGAAGACTTCACTTGCTGAGCAGACCCCGGGGAAGCCTCAAAGTGTGTGTTATGCAACCAAAGCCAACCATACAACAAGAACTATCTGACACAGAAAGTGTGAGGAACTGATACATAGTCTAACGGAAGGACTTTTTTAATAGAAATGGAGGAAAACAGACAAATCAGATACGACAAAGAACTTCCACCTAAAGCTAAGTGGAGAGGATATCCCAAATATAATGTTTATCTGTTAGTTTTCTGCTGCTATTTCATGCAGCACTCTAAACTCTTCTATCTGTGTGTTTTCCTCTGGAATACTGCCGCAAAAGGACACTCATGGAGAAACCTTGCCAACACGGACCTCTCTGTCAAAAGACAAAAATGTGTAAAAAATAAATAAGGGAAAATATACAGAAATCACACCATAGACAGCAGCTCAGAAAAAGACCCCATGCCTTTATATTACACATCAACACGGTGGTTTCACACAACGTCGGCCTGCTAGTGGGACAGATATTCATTCTGCTTACTCCACTGTACAAGTAGCAACATCTGTAACTTTTGCAGCGCTCTATAAAACAACAGCTGGATTCCTACTGTGTAGTTTGTTTGAGAATGTACTGTATCTGTGTTCACAATGAGTGTAGTAGTCAGGTGGGCAGGGACACTTTCTCGGGTCCTGGGCGACAGCGGTAGCGGTAGAGGTGCATCAGCTTCCATTTAACGATTTCAGGTCTCATCCTGTAATTGCATGCTTGTATTTGTCCGGTGCATGTTTTTCATTTCACTTCTAATTTTGATATATCTATAATTACCAAGTTTGCCTCAGTGATATAAAGGAAAAGAGAGATTATAACCCCATATATTTCTGGTATGTGTGTAGCTATGCTGTGTGTGGGTGTCACCTCACATAGGCTCACTGGTGCCAACATCAGCACCCAAGCTGGTATGGTGTGTGTTTGTGTAAATGGATGAGCTGCAACTTGTTTCATTCCTCATGTGTTTGTTTGTTTGTTTGTTTGTTTTTTCATTTTCCTCTGTGCCCAATGAGTCGAAGAGTCCTCATTCAACTTGATTTACTCTTATCTTAACCCGGGGGGTGAGGTGAGGTGAGTTGTTCGCTTTTTCTAATCGACTTAATTGTTGAAAATCCTTTGGAGTTTTGCGGGGCTGTTAAAACTTTTCTGTATCTGTGTTCTAGTTGCAAAAATCTTATCAAAGCACAATACCACCAGTATATAGAGATGATGTAAAAGAAAACGTATTATTCTTCTTGATATACTGTCATTATTAATATCGTGTTGATCTGACTGTTTTCACTTTTTTTCCCATTTATATAAACATAATCAGTATTGCCTGATAATCCTGTCTCCATCTTCCTGGTAATAGGATGGTCTATTTAGTTTTCAATACATAAATAAAATGCCATTATCACTTTTGAGAATTGTTATTGTTTGGAGGTTTTCTTCTTATCAGTGAATTCCCTCTCTGAAGCCTTTATTTGTCTGTGTGGTTTAATGGGTAAACAGGCAGGGCGCTCCAGAAACAGCTCCAGATACTGTGCAAATGTTCATTTTTAATCACAAGTGGCTTGCAGAAAATCTGATTAAGCATTCTGCACTTCATTTAAGGCATTTTGTTATCTCTATATTCTCCGATCAACATGCTATCTTGTGTTTTGCTTTATACAACATTTCTTTGAAATTAAATCAGCATTATTTGAAGAGTTTGGGGGCAGGAGTGTGGTATTAAATTAGATATTGCTTATCTACTTCAACCATTCATTTGTGCTGCAGTTTTAAAAGCTTCAAGCAACAACAGTGGTGTTTTGGAGCTCTGTACTTTTAAAATGTAATTACAGTTTCAGCTGCTGTGTGACAAAAGGATGGATGGAAATATCCTGCACACCCAGTAGAGGTTTTATCAAGATTGTCAGTCAGCCAGTAGAGGCACACTCTGGACGGCTTCTCTTGTATTCTACTGCACATCTTGTGCTGCCAACTGCCACACTTACATTTGAAAAGTGGTTTGGTGATGCATGACTCTGTGAATATTAAAGCCTACTTTTACATCCTTAAACATGGCGTGCCTCAAAATCACATTTGTTACTCTGTACTGCACATCAAGGGTTATTCCCGGACAAGAAGTTTACTTTTGCCTTATCATTCTTTAATGATTTATTACAGTGGAAAACCAAACATCAGTATTGTTCATCAAAGTGTGAGTGTGCATTCATTTTTTATTATTCAGAGGAGAAACCACAGCTGGTATCCATGCGTTATTATACAAGTGTTAAAGCTCTCAGGAACCAGCTTCAACATCTGATGAAGATTTTTCCTGTTTTGAATGTCTGTAACATAAATTTACCCCCTGATGATTTCATCATTTTCTGTTGTACCTGCCAAGAAGACAAATTAATCAAGAAATAAAATATAATGCTGTTCATTTCCTGCTGGCATTTGTGTCTTTCTCTGAGTGACATTATGAGACTCAAAGTCTTTTTACACTGGAGGGGGAATTTTTGTACTTTTTTCGCACATCAATAATAATTTTTGAACCAATATGTCAGTGAAGCCTTGCACATCATCGAGGGAATATCGCTGAGAGAAGAGTGGCTTTTATTCTTTTCGACTCAAGATAGATTTTTTTTCTAACTTTTTGTCCAGGACAGGAACAAATGTGACCAATCATGATGCAGCTGGAAGGTCGTGACATTGTCACCACAAGTGCATGGTGCACCGTGAGCTAAACCTATTTATTAAAGGTGTGTTCAGTATACATTTTATCTCAGACATATGGCCAGGCGCTGTTCCTGGTTATTCAGGTCATTGTAATTGCTCCTCTGCTTCTCCAAATGTTGTGGCAGCAGCAACAGCATCTCAAATTGTCCCACGGACATCCTGATGCAGGTCCAAAAATGACCATGGTACAGTTTCAGCGGCCGCACCAACTAGTGAACTTTTCCAAGTTGCTTTCTTTTATCAGTATAGAATGCAGTCCTTGTATTTAGCAGAACCTGCACCTGCAGGTCATCATCACTGGATGTGAACTTTTGGAGCATGACCTTTTAGAACTTCACTTTCCATATTCGCTTCATGTTTGGTGAGAATATAGTATGTTTCGCATTTAAATTGCCTTTGGGGGAAAAAAGGATGTTTGGTATCGTTTATTTGTTTGAAAACAGCTTTAGAGGATTGAAAAGAGGGTCAGAATACAGGATAGCTGCCTACCAGTGACAGAAATCCAGCAGAAGATGCTTCCTGCATCCTGATAAGGCTTCAGGGCAAATCAGGTGGGTGTGTGGGAGATGGCAGCACCAGCAGGAGTTCAGATAAACTGGAAATCTTGCCAAACAATCTGGATAAGCAAGGATTGCCTGCAGTCCTGTAGCTTTAATTGTTCATGTCACGAAGTCTTTGGCAACTCCATAGCTCCTCTCTGAATGAGGTTAAATAATTATGTACCCTCATTCAGCTCCCTGATAAAAACATCAGAGATTTCCTCCCTCGTTTTCACTTTGGTGGTTGTCACATGGCCAATCTGGACAGTAGAAGAGAGAGAGCTCCTCTTATAATGGAATTTATGCCAAATTGTCTGTTCTTCTTTAATAGTCTCATCTAATCACCGCAGGAAGCTGGATTTCATTTACAAGGGACAGTTTTTATGCAAGAAACCTCTATTGTTTTCTGTTTGATACTTTGTGTGCATGTTTCTTCCAGGTTTCAGTATAATCATGCCTTCTGCTGTAACTGCTCAGGACCCTCTAAATCACATGTAATTTGCTTCTAATCAACACACACTAAATTGGCCCAGTTCTGGGTTATTTATCTTTATGTACTGTATTGTACAAAATGATACAAGGGATGTACATAATTATCAGTACAAATGGCGACATTCAAGTTTGAAAATGGTGATAGCAGATTATAGCAGTGTCATGAGGTGAAAAACCGAACTACATTTATTCTACTATGGAACAATTTTGAGGAGGTTAAGTACTTTAATGAATATTAGTTTATACTCCACCACATTTGAGAGGTAAATATAGTTCTTTTTCTCTAGCTCTACCTGCATCATTTAAGTGATACCTACACTTGAATGGATACATTGCCGATTAAAATCAATTAAGAAACAATAGAGTTAAAGTATTGTTAAAATGAAATAAAATAAGATGAAAACAAATAGACAAAGATAAAAGAAAAACAGACACACAACTATTACAATGCAATATTAAATTGTAAGTTGCCCCAAATGCAGCAGAGAAACCAAGCAATCAAAAATGCAGGAAAATAGTACCACTGTCGCCAACTTATCAAGATATTACTTGGATCTTTTTCACATTTCATAATGATTAATCAAAACAAAATTGGCAGATTAAATGAAAATGTAAATAGTAATATAAAAGCATTAATCAGCAAAACCCATAGTTTTAGTTTTGGGTCATTTTACTGGGTGAACTTAACCAAATATTGACCCAATTTTGACCTGGTGATTTTTAGCCTGCTGTAGACTACTCTTTATTTCTGGATCTATACTTTACAGAAATAAATTTTTAAAGTGGAATTGGCTCTGTCTCCCACCAACATGTCAGATGAGTCCCTTTTCTGGTATAAATTTATTCTGACAGATCTCTCAGTACAATTAGGATGTTCAGCCGTTTGTCATAGATAAAGCTGCGATCCAGCTCGCCTGGGCTCCACTTTACATTCTGCTCATTAAAAGGATCATTAGTTATAATGCAGTCAAGTTTTTAAGCACGCAAAGACATTGTATTTTATTTCAGACTTTGGCCTGACTGATCTGACCTTCCATTTGTTTACAGTGGGATCCCTGATTCTTTTGTTTAATATCGGAACACCCTGTAAAAGGTACTGTAAACCTAATCAGATGCAATCTGACACAAACAGAGGATGTAAAATCCTCTGTGGAGCTCTGAACCACAATGCATTAAATCAGATACTTCTGAGTCCCGTAAATGAGGATTCTGCTACACTGTGTTTCAAAAAGTATAATGTAACCCCCCTCCCCCTTCTGTTTTACGTACTCACACTCACCCACACTCTGATCAAGCACAAACAGGCTATGCAAACAGATGGGTTGCCATGTTTTGTACTGTTGTAGCTTCATACTAATTAGGGGGAAGTGTAGAAATGTGTTTGATTCTGTGGCTGAGTTACAGAACCCTAGCCGCTCTACTCTTGTTGTTTACTTGTTAGAAAACTACTCCAGAGGTTCAGTTACTTATTTGACTGTCTCTGCAGATGGAACATAATAAGAATGAAATGAATTCAAAGAAGTTCATATAAAACAGTTCCATATCAAAAACTTTCCTGATGGAGCAAATAAAAAAAGGCAGTGGCTTATTTACTCATTCATGAACCCCTGGGAAACTATTTTAACTTAATTTTCCCAAACTGTAATACCTGTGTTTATGTGATAGCACAGTCTAACAAAAAAAAAAAAAAAAAAAAAAAATCTGCAGAAGCACTTGTGACTTGGCATTCAAGCTAGAAACCAAAAATATCATAAAACTCCTAATCTTTTAAGAGTATTGCTACTTCTGTCAGGCATTTTGTTTAGAGCTGCTGTAATAGTCTAACTTTTGTGTTATTATGGCTTATGTCCTTCACTTGTTAAGTTTACACAGGTTAAAATGAACTTACAATAGCACAGTTACGTTATTATTTTCCACATATGTCCCATGTAAAGCATACTGTCCTTCTATTCTTTCGTCTGCTTCAGATGTTGTTTGCGGTTTCTGATAGGTGAAGTGGGTGACAATACAAACAAAAGGATGCCAACCTTCTTGTTTCCTCCCTGACACCAGAAATGTGCACCAAAATCTTAATGCAGTAACTGAGTTCAAATAAGTGCATAAATCAGCCTAAAAAGGTACTGTATACATATAGGCTACGCATAGAAATAAATATGATATACAGTAGCAATACAAATTACATAAGGTGACTAGGTTGAATTTGTTTCTAATTTATTTAAGTATTCAGTTTTGACTCCATCCATCCATCCATTTTCCTCCGCTTATCTGGAACCGGGTCACAGGGGCAGCAGTCTAAGCAAAGATGCCCAGACTTCCCTCTCTCCAGACACTTCCTCCGGCTCCTCTGGGGGAATGCGTTCCCAGGCAAACCGAGAGACATAGTCCCTCCAGCATGTCCTGGGTCTTCCACGGGGCCTCCTCCCGGTGGGACATGCCCGGAACACCTCCCTAGGAAGGCGCCCAGGAGGCATCCGAAACAGATGCCCGAGCCACCTCAGCTGGTTCCTCTCGATGTGGAGGAGCAGTTTTGACTATTAAGTTCTATTCCAGTTATTGACATAGTTTATTACAAATGCGTTATGATTTATATTCAGTAACTTATAATATGTCATAATAATGTTATCAAGGTAGTCTTGAGGTTTTACACTGTTCTAACTGCTTAGGTTTTTAGTATATATTCATTTTATGAAGTGGCGGAATGCGCTGATACTATAGGCTACTTACGTTCAACTTTAAGGTACTTGCACTTATTTAAATATTTCCATTTTCTGCTACTTGATACTTTATAATTCAGAGACAAATATTACTTTTTTTTTTGCTCCACTACTTTTATATGATAATTTTAGTTACTCACCACTTTGCATGTTCATATTGCCAATACAAAACATATAAATAAATAAATAATCATATTTTATTATAGGTTAAGACTTAATTTATCTCCCAAGCAAATTCACCAGATAACTATCATATATGTCTTGGCCATATTAAAGTATTATAACTGTTTTTACTTTTGGTCCTTAGTTGATACAATACTGTACTCATACTCAAAAAAATTTTGAATGCAAGATTTTTCTTGTAACAGTATTTTTTACTGTGTGGTATTGGTATTCTTCATTAAGACAGAGATTTTAGTACTTTTTTCACCATTGGTTTGATGACATCTTGAAATTGTCCAGTAATCCAAGACGATTTCCTAATTCATCCTAATTCATCATCACCATCGTCATAATCAGGGGGCCACAGTTTAACTGCAGTACCATCAAATATACAGTAGGGGTCACTACTGCACCATCAGCCAAAACTCTCGTTCATAATTCATCCTAATCCATCATCACCATCATCATAATCAGGGGGCCACGGTTTAACTGCAGTACCATAAAATATACAGTAGGGGTCACCACTGCACCATCAGCCAAAACTCTCGTTCTCGCGGTAATTCCGTTCGTCCACCGGCGGCGACATTCAGAGAGGAGATGGCGGCCAGAGGGGGGTTCCAGACGGCACCGACGGGTGGTAGCGGTGGAGCAATGGGACCTGGACCTCCAGTAGCGGGTGCAGGACCAGGCATGGGGCCCGGGACTCCTTCTGGAAGAATGGGACCGTCCCCGGCCGCGCAGAACCACATGTACCGTTCCCCGATGCCCGGGCCTGGGTACCCGGTGAGATATCGCTCCATCTTTGCTGCTGACGCGTTAGCCAGTCCGCTAGAACAAAGCCTCTTACCGCTGCTTTGTCACTGATGGCTAACGTTAACCACCGTTACTGGTGCGGACAGCCTGTATTCACTAGCACCACGGTTGAAAAGTAGTTACCTGTCAGAAACGTTTTAACAGGTTACTTTTAATGACTATCAGAGTTTGTTTGAATTTGCTAACCCTCCCGCCCGCTAACATTACGATTAGCTAGTTAGTCACGGTAGCCAATTAGTTAGCTTAGCTTGTTAATATGGCGCTAGCTGTTAGTTACGCTGTGTTTCGCTTGACGTTCGTTTTCTCGCTGGAAACACGTTATGGGGATTTCGAGTGCTTTGCAAAAAACGTAATAAAGTGAGTCTTTAATATGTTTAACTTTTGGGAGTTAAAGCTTTTATTGACTTCTGAAGTTCAAAAGCTGCATTGTCAAGTAACATACACTGTATAGTTTGAATGAATAGGCAGCACCAAGCTCCCTCTTTGTCAATGCAAAAGGCATTTAAACAGTGACTGCTAGCGAGGCTCAAACTTAGGACTAGGCTGTGCCCTGTCCTTGTTTCAGGACGATTTGTTGCAAGCTACAGCAACTTGTGTTATCCAGCTCTTAAAGGCAACATTAGTGCCCGTACTTGGTAAACCTTGGAATTACGTCACAGATATTTTGAAAGTTTGTTTTAAGCTTTGCTGTACAAATACGTGCTGCGGTTCCACACCTAAACTGTTAGGATATTTGTGATTTGATAAAATGTTTCTTTGAGTAGATTTGCACTGTGGGATATTGTAACGGCATATGTTTTAAAAGCTTTCTATCTATAGTAACTAGAGAGTCACTCCACCCTAACATCTGGAGGTCTGTCTGTCCATCCAGGGAATATTGGTGTGATTAACAGATGTTTGGAGACAGCAGCTAAAGATAAATCCTTGACAGTGAGGCTCACTGGCATTTTGTTAGTAATATTACACTTCAGATGTACAAAAGCAGCAATGGTGTGATGAAAATGTGGTGTGAAAACATGAATTCCGTTTATCTATTTATATGAGGAATATGATGTGGTGTGCCTTTTGGTGCTTACGGTGAGATAATACAAGAATTGATTTCAGCGCACCTAAAATTTTTCAATACACCATGCATAATGCACAGACAGTACCTTGACTTAATATAAATTTGTGTGAAAATTTCATATTTTAGGTATTATAAGTGGTGACTAAAAGGAAGACATGATGGCACTGTGCCTCACTGATTAGGAGGTTTTGCTTTGCAGAGTTGTAATATGATGCAGTCCTGTTTCAGGTACATTAAAGTATTTATTATTGCTGTTATTTTTGAGTTATCTCGCTCTGCAAATAAAATGTACAGTGACTCCCTTTGCAGTGAAATTCATTTAAAAGTTTGAGATAAACCCATGTAGATTAAAGGATAAACAGAAAAGGTGGGGGACTTTTTTCAAAGGTCGCACTGGGTGCAGCTGCAGAATAAACAGGTTATGCATTAATGACTGGTCTCACGGTAGACATGGTGGACAAATGTGACAATCTCTGCAATACTGTCATCGCAGCATTTCTGTACCCCGCCCATCTCATGAGGCAGAAACTTTCAATCTGTCAGATCTGTCAATCCTCACTGACTCTGAGACACATGTCATCCCTGGACCCTTTGTTTACGCTTCAAGTCTTTTTTCCTTTGGAGCATTTGAGGTGTATTTGTCGGGTACATTTCTGCTATTGGTCAACCTGGTGACAGCAGAGAGCTGTTCTGATGAGAGGTGCTGCATGGAGGTCCTAGTCAGTGTGGATTGAATGGATCAAAGTTGCACATATACACACCGCCCATGTATAGCAAAGTCCCAGTTTGAACTTAGTAGTGGCTGAAGTCCTCCTTTAAGTAGTAGGCTACTAACTTTAGCTCAAAAAGCTGGCATTAGCCAGATGAGTGAGAGAGCTGAACTGCTCATCAAGTCTAACACAGACATCACCAAAGACCGGAAATTCTTCAGAAATAAATGGGAATACAAATAAATTGCATACACAAATGGCAAAGCATGAGTGCAATTCATTGGTTTATACTTCAATTGAAATATAATAGCCTAATTGTTGTCATTATCATCATGTTGACTACTAGGCTATAGAGCACTAAAATGACTACATAAAAAGAGGTGGAAACATGTTCCAGAAGTGATTTTTCTATTTATTTTTTTTCCATAAGGTTCCTTTTAAATTTCATTATATATAGTATATAGGCTATGCACATTAGAAGGTAAGGTTGTTTAAAGTATTTGTGAAAAATGAATTCTTTTGCATTATGTTGTAAACAGAGGTGGTGCCACCATCCGAGAGACGTGGCACTAGTGCCACCAATATTAAATGTTACTCTGGAGCCCTGAGCTAATATTCTGGTCCTTAGAATAGCAGGTTTGTTTTAAGTCATCATAGAAATTATAAATAATTCATCACTAATCCACAGCAATCAAAGTGTCTGCTGCTTAGCTAATGGCAACCTGAAACACAGTTCAGTGAAAGGATGTTCTGTCTTTTTTTTTTTCCCTCCAGCATCCTTGACTGCTTTCACTCATACGAGCAGCCTTTCACGATACAGTGAAAGAGGATTCATACTCTGAATGCTGCAGAGTTCCAGTTGTTCTCAGATAAATCAAGGTTGCGTTGATGTATAGTGTAAAAAGCACTAAATGACAGACATACTTCTGCCCACACTGTGCTGTGTGGAAAAAGCAGAGTGCATTCATCTAGCCTGTGTTATTGACAAGTCGATGTCTATCACCCGTCCTCCCTCCCTGCTTCCACCATAGGCTGAGGAGTGCATTTTGCCTTCGTCTCTCATTTTTTGGAGTGACTGCTGGAGGGACGCTACAATAAGTGATTTGATATTTGTCTGCTGGATTTATCTATCTGGAACTCATGCAGCCAGATAGAAGAAGTCGCCTGTTTGAGTTTTTAGCACATGGTTTGGTGAGTAGATTGCAGTGATTGATCCCCATTTACTTGGTTGAAAAAGCTGCTGTTACCTCTTCTTGCCAGACCAGATGTTCTAGGCAGGTACCTCAAATATCAGAGCCTTTAGATTTGACGATTTAAAAAATATATATATATATTATTTTTTTTGTGAGCAGTAGAGAGATC
>NW_018127881.1:3380453-3385980 GCF_001952655.1 Monopterus albus
CCTGGCAGCAGAAGTGCTGCTTCACTTCAGACAGAAGACCATTATTATATCAGTGTAGATGTCATCTATAGTGGCAACACTGGAATTTCAGTACATTGTAAAGAAGAGAAAACTGTCTTCTGATCAGAGTTCTGCGTGTGTGTTCCAGTGTCATACACGTTCAATCCCATTGATGTCATATGCCTGCCAGCTCCTGTCAAGTGTCTGACCGGTGTCTCCCACAACAAGGTTTCCTACTGGAAATCTGTCTTTGTTATCCCAGACTCAGAAAAAGGGATCATATGTAGTCTTTTTTTATCTAACAATATAACTCTAAAGTCTCAAAGAAATTGTTACATTCACATAGTGTTGTCACGATACCAACATTTTGGTACCGGTACCGGTACCAAAATGTATTTCGATACTTTCGATACTTTCGATACTTTTGGATAGTTTTTCAGATAAAAAGAGAACGCAAAAAATGTCATTACTGACTTTATTTTAATAGAAAATCTTAGAATAACATCAAAATAAAATTCAAAATACTAGGCTTTTCTTATTGCACTCAAAAAAAAATTTTTTTTAGAACAGTCAGTGTGAGTAAATAAAAAGTATGAAGTTAGAAGTTCTAACTTAGAAAAAAATATTTTCATTACATATAGCCTGTCTTAAGTAGGACCAGTGTTTTTAAATGGTATGTTACCAGTCTTTATAACATATTAAATGGCTAAATATGTATGTAAAACACTGAACGACTGTGCTGTAACCACATTTAACGTTTTGAAAAAACACATTTTTTTTACCGTTTTAAATGCCTCAGTACCGCGGTACCATACTAGTACCGGTATATCGTGCAACACTACATTCACATCACTGTTAATTGATAAATGTGAACTAAAATCACTTCAGTTTAAATGTCTTTTTAAAACATCTTTAGCTTGAGGCAGTAAAAAAAACTACTATATGATGTCTGTCTTTTAGAAACTGTTACAATACTGCTTCTAACCCAAAACCTTGATCAAAAAAGGAAATTAACTGGCATTTTGAAAATAATCTTTTTAAGCAAAGCTGCCAACTTTTTTGTGGTTTCAGCTGCCAAATGTGATAAATGTCTCAGTTTTTGGGTGCTGCAGCATCCTTGATCCTGTTTTTACCCTCCAGTTCGGTAAATAAATTGCTGCCATTATGTTAAAACAGTACTGCTCTTTGTGTATGTACAGGCTGTAACCCTCAAATTGAAGTGTTTTGCTGGAATCTTATTGTGAAGACACACAAAATTGCTCTGACTCACACGCAATCTGTTTTTACAGCACAAAGAAGAAGAAGATGGCTGATAAAATTCTACCTCAGAGGGTGAGTGGCAGCAACATGGAAATCAATTAATTTTGGCCTTGATTGTATTGGAACATTTACGTTTGAAATTCATTTGAATTTTAATTGGGGTGTTTAGAGTCCTGTTTAAAGCAGTAGCATTAAGAGGGCTCATTCCTGACATTTTAGACAGTTTCATTCTTTCTTACAGTGGCGGTGTCCATGATGACCCTTTTTCATTTTTAAATTTGACAGATTAGACCAGAAAAATCTTGCTCTTTTTTCTTTAAGTTCATTTTCTTGTGCTGCTCTCTAAAAGTTTTTCTTTAGGCTATGCACATTGTATCATTGTGACAGTAAGTAGACAGTAATGCTGCCTTAGTCTTTACTGAGCACCGACATATAGAAATAAGGCTGACAACTAATAGTGTGTTCCTCTGTGTGAACTCTGTTGTACTTGTACAGCACCCAGTGATCGCCAGTATCTTTTCTTCTGATTCAGATCAGGGAACTGGTCCCAGAGTCTCAAGCTTACATGGATCTGCTGGCTTTTGAGAGGAAGCTAGACCAGACCATCATGCGCAAGAGGCTGGACATTCAGGAGGCCCTCAAGAGGCCTATCAAGGTATGGCTCAATTAATTCTTCATTCCAGGCCAGTTTGCCTTTGTTTTTGTTTTTTTAATACTCTTACCATAGAACTAAGCTTCAACCCATTTGCTTGATTGCACATTACTTCTTTACTTCTGTTCTCAGCCTTATATTGGTTACTTGCCCACTGTTGCCTTACATAAGGCCATGTACATGCACATTGAGAGCTGCTGTACCAGAGTCAAATTCCTCGTGTGTCCAACACACCTGGCCAATAAAGCTGATTCTGATTCATATGGGTTTTGAAGAAAGATACAGTTTTCATTGTTGTTGAAAATAAACGTTAATTGTTGAATTCACAGACTTTTTTTATGTTGAAGGGAAACAATGTGCCTGGCAGATATTTGAATGTCCTCCCAGTGAATGCATTCATCAGATCAATATAAAGTCACTTTCGGCTTTTCCCGTTTTTTAGGGGTCACCACAGCAAATTGTCACACTGACAACTTGCATGTTGACATTTGGCACATGTTTTACGCCGGATGCCCTTCCTGACGCAACTTGGATTTGATCCCCGGGGCACCGCGACGAGAGCGCTGCACCTTAACCATTAGCCTACCAGGGACGCATTCATCAGATCAATACATTATCTTAAATGAACCACCAGGCGATAACTGCGGAGTAAAAATTGCTTTAGTGAATGAAACAGAACATTACTTGTGGGATATTAAGGAGGAGAAGCGGTTGTTTTCCCACTTATTCAGATTATCACTGTATGTATCAAGTCTGTGTTAAGTGATTGATACAAGATTGTGACGAGAGTTTCCTTTGATTGTTTTAGCAAAAGAGAAAGCTTCGGATCTTCATATCCAACACCTTCAACCCTGCAAAGCCTGATGCTGAGGATGGAGAGGGCACAGTTGCATCATGGGAGCTACGTGTTGAGGGGCGTCTGCTGGAAGATGCAAGTTTCATGATTGAAATATATTGGTTTATAAAATCATTTTAGTTTTTTGTACATGCAGTATTTGTTTCAGCTTAGTCCGTAGATTTTTTTCTACAGCACTGGCAAAATAACCAACAAAATTACTGACATCTTGGCTCTGTACTTTAGTTGAATGTTTTTTCACACAGACTTTTTAAACACCTTACTTAGTTTCATATTTCCAATAACACATATTTACTTTGCAGACAGCTGTGTCTAAGTATGAAGCCACCAAACAAAAAAGAAAATTCTCCTCTTTCTTCAAGTCTCTGGTGATCGAGTTGGACAAGGACCTGTATGGTCCAGATAATCACCTTGTGGAAGTAAGATCATTTATTCTCTATCTCAGTATATACATCTGAATTTATTTATGTATATATTTTTTAGGGGGGTGCTTTTATCAAAGGAACAGTCACACTTTTTGCATACTGGTGTGTCTGTTATAAAGTGGGCACTTGATGTATGTTCATTCCATTAATTTAAATGTTTGCTGCTGCACTAACAACTGAACATTGTTCTGGTAAATGAAGAATATCTGCTTTTAGATTGTAAAGTAAATAATAAGAAGCTGGTCAGTAAATACCTGTTACTAAAATGTCATAATTTTAGTGGCACAGGACTGCCACCACCCAGGAGACTGATGGTTTCCAGGTGAAGAGGCCAGGTGATGTGGGTGTTCGCTGCACAGTCCTGCTCATGCTTGACTACCAGGTAAATGCTTAAGGGTTTACTGTGTCTCTCAGTGGATCATATTTGTAATTGTTGAGGTAGAAGGTTACTGGAAGAGACTCTGAGTCATCCTCTGTTAGCAGCATAAACTTGCTCCAGTCCACCCTCCATATCCACCATTCTTTTTGGTACTAAACAGCCCCCTCAGTTCAAGTTGGACCCCCGGCTGGCTCGTATGCTGGGTATCCACACCCAGACCAGACCTGTCATTATTCAGGCCCTATGGCAGTACGTCAAGACCCACAAACTTCAAGACCCTCATGAGCGTGAGTTCATCAACTGTGACAAGTACCTGCAGCAGGTGAGTCCTTTTTGTAATGTAAAACACCTTAAAATTTACACAAGACCTTGATGCTACATATTTACAATACAGAAGAGCCCTCTGTTCCTGTTGAATATAAACTGTAGCTGGTGCATGAAACTGGAATGATCAGCAGTCTCATAGTTGTTCTGGTTAATTCCAGCTCTTGATGTTGTACAGTCACTTTCTCTTCCCTTCCATCTGTCCTTTTATGGAGACTCTGGGTCAGCAACTAGTTTCCCAGTGAATTCATATCCATGCTTGCCAAGATATACAAATGATTGTGGAAAACTAATTTTGAATAACAACAGAGATAACATATGAAATCAGTTTTGCTTGAAAGCTGATGTTACTGTGAATATTAACATTTTTTGGTAACCTATGATGTGGGATGTGATAGATGGATAAATAGAGCTGCAATTTTAAAAACTGAATCATACATGGATACAGTTAGTTAAAATGACCAGTCACAACATATAACAGCAGAGCAAGCAACAAACTGACACAATGATAAGAAAGGGGACTTCAGTTGTTAATGCTCTGGTCATCAACGTCATTCATTATGATTAATGGCAGCACTGTAGTTTGTTTTGAGTCAGTGCCACATACTCATCCTGCTACCATCAGTTCTCACAAGAGCAGTAAATGTGTATTCATTCTCAGCTCAATATAGACTGTAGAAAATGCACTTTACACTCTGAGTCAGATTTGCTAAAAACTACAGTTCCCGTTTGGTTTAATAAATTACTGACACAAAAAAATGTTAGCCATATATTTATGGCCCATTTTAACAATGTTTGACTTCAGTAGGAATGACTGGGCTTGGTATTGAGTGTCACAGCTATTTTATTAAGAGACTGACTAAACATTGTTTTTGTTGGATTTTTTTTTTTGACAAAGAACATAGAATGTCAGCAGCCTTACCTTAACCTCTATACGAGGACATACATGTAAAGCTAAACTTCTGAAGCTGAAATCGTTTTAAATTTTTAGTCTCCTAGCATTTGCTGCATTAATTGAGGGTTGCTGTCATTTGCAGATCTTTGAGACCCAGCGAATGAAGTTCTCTGAGATCCCGCAGCGCTTGCATGCGCTCCTGATGCCCCCAGAGCCTATCATCATCAACCATGTTATCAGGTAACTTTATGAAGATGACGATCAAGGTCCTTGCAGTAGCTGTTTCCATCCAAATGTAGCACATGGTTTAACCAGATTTTGAGGAAATCTGCAAATTCATGTAAATCATATTCCAGATTGGTATGTGAATGTCAGGAGTTGGATCACCACCCTTTACTGAACACCTGACACCACCTGGTGCAACAAGATGATGCAATTAAAAGTGCTGCAGTCCAACAGAAAACTGAAAACCAATGTAGAAAAGATGTTAAAAATATGGCATTTTTGTTTGCTTCATATATTAATGTGAAAGTTTACATTCTCTATCACTCCACATATTTTTCTTGTTCATTTGTGCCTAACAACTATTGAAATCCAGCCTTGTTGGTGAATTTCACCCCATGTTCCTAAATAAACAGTACAAGCTGTATTTTCTGAATAGTGTGGACCCCAATGACCAAAAGAAGACTGCTTGCTATGACATTGACGTGGAGGTGGATGACACACTGAAGACCCA
>NW_018127881.1:3386002-3393849 GCF_001952655.1 Monopterus albus
CAGCCAGGCAGCAGGAAATAGCAGGACTGGACAACAAGGTACAGGCCCTGACCGAGCACTCACCAGCTGTTTGTTTTTGCGGATGTAACCGGGTTTTATGTTTTTCCTGGAGAGTTTTAGACAGAACTGTGTCCCCGCTGCAAGAGATATTTCCTGTTTCCTTTAGTTTTTTGTGGGGCTTTGGTCTTGTACACTTTTACCTTGTCCTGTAGAAAAGCATGTACTCCCTAAATGTCACACTTGTAAAGAAAGGAAGTCTTGTGTTGTTTGATCAGGCAGTTTGAGATATAGCCTAATTAATTTCCGATCATTTTGAAACGCATCAGTTATTTCAAAGTTGCAAGTCTTGCAACTTCCAGTAAGGCCATTTTAAGTGCAGTCGATTTGAAATGAACCCACCATGTCCTGTTTTTCTGTGAGCCTGCTGAGAGCAGTTTCACATGCATCTGCTCCCTCAAACTGTTGCCTGTGTATTAGTGCCTTCTTTCCAGCCAATGTTAAGGTCAGTATTGGCCTCCTAGCAGCCATTACTTTGATTGGTTTGGCCCATTATAGGCAGGAGCCTCTCGCGAGGTGCACCTGATTGTATCACCACATAGACCGCTGTATGGCATTTAAGTTAACTACTTGAAAATATGTTTTAATTTATCAAAATAAATACAAATAGGTATTTAACACCATACAGAACTCCAGCAGTTAATCTACAGCTGAGACAAGAGCTCAGAGTTTCTGCTTCCTTGAGCAAGCAATAAAAAGGTTTGTCACTTTAAATAGAGCCCAAAACTAATTATCATAAATGTTGGATTTAAAGCTGCTGCTCTAAGGAACAATTTAATGGAAAACGGTTGTTAAGAAGACACCTGTCCTCAGTTCAGTTATCCACTGTCTTCATTTGATGAATGGCTTTCATTTAATATTTAATTAATACCCTGTTTGATTCTCATCAGATCCATGAAACCATTGAGACCATCAACCAGCTGAAGACCCAGAGAGAGTTCATGCTGAGTTTTGCCAGAGATCCTCAGGGCTTTATCAACGACTGGCTGCAGTCCCAGTGCAGAGACCTCAAGGTGAGAAGACCTTGTTATCATCTTGTTGTTTGGGGAAAGTAGAACAAGAAAGAGGAACACCTGCACTGATGTTCACTAATAGATGATAAATAACAGTAACTTATGAGAAAATATTCAATATTTTCACATATTTACAGCCACTATTAACATCTAGGAGTGTGACAATACACTTAATACACTCAAAACAATACACTATCAGGTTCATGTGAACGAGAGGAGATGGAAAATTTCTTTTTTTAGACTGAAAGTTGCAAAATGATGCAGATGCATTTTGAAATGTTTTAACTAATGTTAATGTAATCAGTTCTACTTTTGGAGTATGAATTATCATATGGAGTAAAAGACAACAATATGCAAGCACTGTAAAAGTTGTTGTCACAAACTCAGCTGACTGGCTTCTCTTCTGTACGAGTTCACACAAGTCTCTTCAGCCCTTAGAACTGCACAAGCTATGCCAGAGCTTCTAACTTTTAACTGAAGCTGTGTGCGACACTATTTTCACCCTCACTACACTGGAATGGACGGTGACATCTGGCAAAGGTGCTGTGCTCACCAACCACATACGGGGCACAATCATGGATATGGATGTGGATGCCCACAGGAGGAAGAGACTTTTGTTTACTTTAACATGAGCAATCATTGCTCTTCACTGTCGAATTTGGGCCACAATTAACACACCATAACGACACCACATGCATTTTCATGGTACTGGATGTTAAACTTTTTTATTTATCACTGTCGACACAGTGGTGGTAGAATTGGTGCTAAGGTAGGAATTTGCAAGTTCAGAAAAAGCCCTTCTGTCGTATGATAGATTAATAATATTTGGTCCGTCTGTGGATTGCTGTGGCACATTGACATGGATTTGAATCCAAGGTTGTGGGGAAAGATGATGTAACTACACAAGCTCCCCTTCAAATCACAAAGCTCATGTTGCTCTCTCAGGTGTAACATGAGGTCAGAGTCCAAACAGAGTGTGAAACATTTAATAATGTGTCTGGCTGGATGCATGCTGACCTCCTGTCTTTCCACCGAGTGAGCCTATTAACTGATGACCAGCTGTCATCCACCTGCAGTGTTTGTTGAGCTGAGTTTCTGTGAAATTTAACAAATTCAGGCCCAGGTTCACTGGCTGCTCCCACACCAGCAGCTCAGTCGACCTTACCAAGACAATATGTTCATCATAGCTGCCATCAGCGTTGCGTACAGTCACTCCCTGGATGTTGTTTGTCCTCTTCCCAGCATCTTTTGCTCTATAATTTATCAGTCAACTTGTTGAGATGAGGTTGTCTAATAATGTTGTTTTCTGCTAACAGACCATGACTGATGTGGTAGGAAACCCAGAAGAAGAGCGGAGAGCAGAGTTTTACTACCAACCCTGGGCTCAGGAGGCTGTCTGTCGCTACTTCTATTCTAAGGTCCTTTTTTTCTCTGCAAACTACTCCTCCTGTATTTTGCCCTCTCTGTTTGTAGCCCTGTTAGTGATTCAAACCACATTTTGGACAGATTCCATTCTGCATAGAAGATAAATCCACATGACTTTCGTGATTGAGCTTTTCCTCCAGCACCAGACAAGAAGAGCTCCTTTGTTTGTTGTGTATTGCTGAGTGACATTATAAAGTTAAAAAAAAAAAAGTGCTTGCGACTGCTCAACAAGAATAGAACTAAGGATGATGATTAGCTTTTTTTTTCTGTAATAATAACTGAAACAATGAATTGATCATCTAAATAGATACCAGTTCATTTTCCTTTGCTTGTCTGACCGAGTATTTTCATCTGTAGTGCTAATTAACGAATGTTAGCATGCAAAGACACAACTAAAATGGTGAATGTGGGAGAACATACTTGCTAATGATCAGCATGTTGGTGTAGTCATTGCAGCATGTTGGTATGCTGATGTTAGCGTTTAGCTCAGAGCAGCACTGTGCCAAAGTCCAGCCTCACTACAGATTCCTGGTCTTGTTGTTTTTCTGATGCCTACTGTTTACGTTGATAGTTTTCATTGTCTTCTGGTGATTAAATCTATGTGAAAACGTCTTTCAGGTCCAGCAGAGGCGGCAGGAGCTGGAACAGGCCCTCGGCATCAGGAACACCTAAAGACATTTGTCCACAAATGAAGAGATGTGCCGTTGAAGACAACTTGTGCGTGCGTGCGTGCCTGTGAGTGTGTGTCTGTGTGCGCAGGATGTTCAAACTGAATGTCCTCCCAGAGTTTTCTGACAAACTTGGAGAGACATAGATACTAGATGGCTTTACCATTATAGGATGTCTTTTTATTTTTACCATCACCCTCCAGCTTGTCTACTGTTGCAGTTTGGTCGCTACTTCCACAGATTTCTTATTCCCCCCCCTTCCCCCTCAGACTAGAGGTTCTTGTTTCCTCTTGCTTGTCTAAGCCTTACCTGGAAGCATTCCTTTATGTTTTTATGCATTGTGCCCACACAGACGTACATAAGTGAAGAGCAGAGGGCAGACTGTACCTGGCCCAGAGCTAACACTATCTTAAATCAGCTGGAATGTGTTGATTCTGTCATGGCTCTTTGTTGTGCTTTTTGGAAATTACATTTAACATATTACACTCCAAACCCAGCCCCTAGATGCTTGGCCATTCACTTAGATATTCACTGTGATTATGTTTGTAATCAACCAGGCTACTTTCCTGTACATTATCTGTACACCTCACTTTGTGTTAGGTTCTCACTGTTTTGTTTTGCCAGTTGTGCCACAGTTGTCCAACAGAAGCTTAAAAGCTCAGTCATGGCAGAATTTTCATTGTTTTATGTTTAGGCTGCCATTTAATATGAAGTCTCTTTTCTTGTTTTGTTATTAGCAATGGTTCTTTTTTATGTATTATATCAGTACTTGTCTTGTTAGGTAGTACAGATTATCAAGGAAGTAGCTAGTATGAGTACCTCTAGTCTAAATAGTTTTGTAAATACTGAGCAAAAAAAACTGAAGGTGGATGTGATGTAAAACTATCCTTTATCTTGGCAGATCTTTTTCTTAATTCCTTGTTTATGCTCAGACATGTGACTCTGGTATTTATATTAATCAGCCCTCACTCTCAGAGCCCAGTGATATAGCGCTGTACAGTGTGATTTGACTAACCAGTGCTCTGCTGGGCAAAATGTACACGGCATACGTCGTCTGCAAACTGTGGTGAGAGCTAAACCTTCTGCTCTAAGTTTTGTGTATTTAATTAAGAGAAGCCATAAACACTTGAACAGGCTCAGCCTCACATGCGGCCGAGCACATTTGAACAGTCGTAGCTTCTTTGTACACTGGCTGAAAAACTGACACTTTTGAGTTTAATGGTTGTTTCGCTGTTGAAGGTAGAGATGTGTTCTGGCTGAAACTTTTGCGTGTGCATTTCGTTAAATTCTAAGAATACACTATTGTGGGTTTGGGCAGGTATGTGATTTGAAATGAGCGATAGAAACCTCTGAGGTGTAACCCACAGCCCTGGGGGGACTGTAGTGCTATTTGAATCTGCAGACTTTTTCATGGACCAAACCTATTTTTCTGTATGTTCCTATTATGTTATAATAAAGGATATGTAAAATGTACCAGTGGTTTGTCTTTTTACCTGTGCATACTGAAAAACTGCTTTAATATGCTTGCATGGATTATAATTAGGCTGCAACTAAGGATTATTGTCATCTTTTTATCTATTTTGTTTTGGTCAAAAAAGCAGAAAGTCCAGCAACACTTGGTGTTTTGAGCAACTTTAATAAGAAGACCAACGTGTTTTGGCATGAAGCCTTTGTTCGCAGCCCTGATGAAAAATGTGCTTCAAATATTGAAAACGAGTGTTTGTTCTGCAGAACAATAATTTCCTTTATTAGATTAGCACTGTCTCTGTGTGTAAACATGTTACTGTTATAGTTGATCAGTTTGAAGCAGTTTTAACTTATTTCTGTTGCCGTTTAATCCACTGGTTTCAACCATGGAGTTGGACCGCTTGATAAATCTGTTAATGGGGAAAAAAAGTTCTCTAAAAATTGGTATACACATTTTTGGTAGTTTTCTCCAACATTTGCTTTAAATATCAGATGTAGTATTTTCACTTCTTAATATGTTCAGCATATTGTCAGGTAAAAAAAGCAATTCAGGTATCAAAATGTTCAGCTTTTGCCCCAGCTAAAAACATTTCAACTGTTAACCCATCAGCAACTCTTCAGCTATTCATACTGTAAACTGCTTTTTCATATCTTTTATGGTTTTTTGCATAATTGCCGTTTACATTTACTATGGTGTCCAGTTTTCATCATGTCTGCATAGGAAACCTGAGACACATCACTTGGATTTGTGTGATTTACCTGGTAGCCATGACAAGGGCCTGCTTCATCATTGACACTTTTTACCATGTCAGCATACCATACCTTTGGTATAAGTGAAACTTTATGTTGACAACCCTGTTGTACACCTTCAGCTGTACACTGTAGGCACTTTTACCTCTGTACAGCTCTGAGGACTTTCTGCTGCTTCACGTCATCCTCTGCCAGTGGAGATTCACAGCTTGACTTTTTTACCCTTAAGTGCCATTATGTTCAAAGATCAAAATATTACCCTTTGTCTGAAATTGACAGCTATTTATTGGAGATTTAATTACAAATCACACCTAACTTATGAATCACACAAAATCATACATGCAACTAACTGCTTGCTTTGTAAAAAAGTTATTTCAATTCTGCCAGAAAAATTAGTTGAAATATTTTTCTCCTAATCACAACCACACTATTATCTGTCCTTATCCCCAAATGTTTGGACTCACCAGCTGAACAACCAGCCACCAAATCTTATAATGGTTGTATTTTCAATGTTAGAAGCAATGGGCATTCCCTAAACCCCTTATATACATTTGTGTAAAGTCTTGTATTCAAAATCAACAACACAATTCTGGTAGTCAGGTGTCTGGCGAGATGATGCTTCTGGCTTTACAGGATTCCACTGGGTGTCGATCAGTCAGGCCCAGCAACGCTGTGTCTGCAGACAGGCAACCTCCACTCCAAATAAATCCAGGTCCTCCTTACTTTTGTTTGTTTTTATTTAAGATTACAACAGCAAAATACATAGACTTTTTCAAATAAGTTTGCTGATGATACAACGGTCATTGGTCTCATCCGAGATGGCGACGAGTCTGCCTACAGGTGTACTTCCTGCACCAGCTCAGGAAGTTCAACCTGTCCCAGGAGCTGCTGAGACAGTTCTACTGGGGAATCATCAAGTCTGTTCTCCACACCTCAATCACGGTCTGATTTGGCTCAGCAACCAAACAGGACAAGTACAGATTTCAGTGGACAGTTAGGCCTGCAGAAAAGGTCATTGGTGCAAGCCTGCCCTCCACGGAAGACCTGTACACCTCACGGATCAAAAGGAGGGCTGAGCGGATCACTGCAGACCCCTCACACCTTGGACACAATCACAATCTTTAAACAAATAATACATTACTTGAACCATCACAAAGTCATATTTTATTTTTACTTACTGTTCAGAGGCAGCATGGAATTACAGACAGTCATGATACATGCAACTAAGACATGAAGAAAATGGGAGTTTGGCTTTTCACCTTTCATTAATGAACAGATTGATAATCAATATACACTGACCAGGTATAACATTATGACCACCTGTGTTATGGTGAGCACTCGCAGAGGCAAGTGAGCAAACAGGCTGGACCCAGATGGCAGGTGTGATACTGATCACAAACTTTACTGCACTGAGAAAACCAGTTGTGGAGATAACAGTCAATATGCTGGAAATGTCCACCAGAGGAGACAGAGCTCGAGGGGTCCACAGATGGGGAGCTGGAGGTGGCAATGCAGGGCAGATGGAGGAACCAAAGATAAGTTGAGACAGGTGATTATAGCCAGCGAACTCAGGTGGGGTAGAGCGGAGATGGCTGAGCTCGAGGAAGATGAAAGATGACTGGCAGCAGGTCATGCAGGCAGAGGCTGAACGGAGAGAGACAGAGGTGCAGATCGCTGGAGTAATGACGGGAAACCAGTACCTGTAACAGAGAATCAGAAGAGAAGAAAGAGAGAGAGGCAGGTGGCATAGAGCAAACCTGACAACCTGTACATCTGTATTCACTTCAATGCCACACTTCTGCCTTAACATTTGTGTTTATGAAACTCAAAATGTTTCAGTTTTTGGTGAGAATCTCCTAAATGTATAAATTCTATTACATGTTCATTATTGAGGTCACAGTTAAAAGGTGGTGTTGTACTGGACTACATTGTATTCAGAGGTGTCTGTACATTTTTGTCCTGCCCATTCACATACATGAGAAGGTCCAAATATTACCATCACCTCTGAATATAATTAAGTTCAGTACAACAGCACCTTTAACATTTTGAGCTTCATAAACACAGATGTTAAGGCAGAAGTGTTGCACTGAAGTGCATACAACTGTACAGCTGTACCTAATAAAGTGGCCAGTGAGTGTACATATTCATGTTATGCAATCTTATTTTATATTCAGTAGGAGTACTTCTCTACTTACAAAGTAAAGCACAGGGCAGGATCAACATTCCGTGTCTCAGACAAAACAATATTTTAATATCTGCTGTACATGTGTAAATATGCAATGAGTCACTGCAGTTACCATACAACTAGCCAGTATTCCAAAACAAAACAGGAAAATAAGCTAAATATATAGTTGTCAGAATCGGCGCGCGTAATGTGGCCGAAAAGTGTTTAGGTGAACTCAATTAAATGGCCAGACGAGAAAGTGTAAAACAAAACCGTCTCTTTAATAAGAGAACTAACAATAAC
>NW_018127881.1:3395290-3409204 GCF_001952655.1 Monopterus albus
GTTTCTGTGTAGTATGGGGCTAGCCCAACCGAGGGGATATAATGTATAGGCCTGGTGGGTTCAGGGTCTTTCATCTTACATCTGCCTGCGAGCAGTTTGGAGGTGCAAGATACCTGAGCGTGTAATGTTAATTTTACCTGTGATCCTTTGAATAAATCAGCACTGTTTTGAAGTTACTTGGACTGGCTTGTCTCTCAGAGTTAGCAATAGTAAGAAGAACCAAAGTCCTTCATTTGATTGGGGCAAAATTTTCAAAATAAACTAAATATTTCAAAAATATGAAGTTTTGAAAAATTCTGAATATAAGCATGAATGTCCTTGAAGAGCTGAACATTTTAATAGCAGAAATAGCTAAAGTATGCTGAAAGAAAAATTCCCCCATTTATTTGAATGGGGCAAGACTTTCAAAATAAAGCTAAATATTTTAAAAATTTGAAGTTTAGAAAACTTCTGAAGCAAAGCATGAATGTCCTTGAAGAGCTGAACATTTTGATAGCTGAAAGAGTTGAAAGCATGATGAAGTTGAACTTTCCCATTCATTTGAATGGGGCAAGATTTTCAAAATAAAGCTGAATATTTAAAAAGTATGAAGTTTACAAAAGTTCTGAAGAGAAGCATGAATGTCCTTGAAGAGCTGAACATTTTAATAGCTAAAATAGCTGAAAGTATGGAGAAGTAAAAATTTCCCCATCCATTTGATTGGTGAAAATTTTTCAGAATAAAGCTAAATATTTTAAAAATTTGAAGTTTAGAAAACTTCTGAAGCAAAGCATGAATGTCCTTGAAGAGCTGAACATTTTAATAGCTAAAATAGCTGAAAGTATGGAGAAGTAAAAATTTCCCCATCCATTTGATTGGTGAAAATTTTTCAGAATAAAGCTAAATATTTTAAAAATTTGAAGTTTAGAAAACTTCTGAAGCAAAGCATGAATGTCCTTGAAGAGCTGAACATTTTAATAGCTAAAATAGCTGAAAGTATGGAGAAGTAAAAATTTCCCCATCCATTTGATTGGTGAAAATTTTTCAGAATAAAGCTAAATATTTTAAAAAGTATAAAAGTTACAAAAAAGTTGTATACATCCGCGCATGTCCTGAAAAAGCCGAACATTTTGATACCTGAATGGCTTTTCTAGCTGAAAGTATGCTGAAGTAGTTAAGTGCCAAAAAACGTACGGAATAATAATAATAATAAAGAAATAAATAATTGGAAAACAAGGTATGGATGCTGAAACAGCATCCATTCAATTATGTGAGTGCAACAGAGTAGACCAACTGTAGGGAGAGGGTGTTCCCGACCCTCTGTCTGTCGGGTATAAATACACTTTGTCCCGGCTTCAGTCTGTCCTCGCACCGGCAGCAGCTCTGTTTGGAAGGTAAAACACGGGATGGCAGCGCCGAAGAAAGTCTGCGTGGTTGGCTCTGGTAACTGGTGAGAGGCGGCTTTTAATACTTTTAAATACATTTGAATGGCCATTACGGGGTGTTTAAATTTTTTTTGGGGGGGGGGGTTCATATCAGTATTTTTGTTGCCAGAATAGGATTTTACAAGCAGTTACGTTTTTATGAATGCTGTGGTAAATTTGGAAGAAACTTTAGTCATTTCGGATCAATGATTCATAAAGTTCATCAACTCGCCTGCTGCAGGCAGAGAGGAGGTCTCCCGAGGCTGACACCGCCTCTCTGAGCGTGTGCTGACCTTTGATACCTCGACACGCCGGAGTATTCGTTAAAGAAGCGGCTCCTGTCTTCTGTTACTCAAACATTTGTGCTGAGTGAGCTTTCCTGTGGCGTTGATATCCCTCGGCCTGCGGGATATTGATTATAATCAATGGCTATAGTCCGTAACTCAATACCTCACAGTAAGGTCCTGCATTTAAACTTGGGGATAAGTAAAAGTAAGTAAGTCGCATAATGTAATTAAAGCTTTAAAAGTGAAAGTCATGCCACCATTACCTCTGTCACTATATTAACAGGCTATATAGCTTAGTATTTAATTATTATAATGGATTTAATATGAAAGGTGCATTTTAATGTTTGTAGATCATTTTAACTAATAGGCTAATATATAGCTTACCCAGCATTTGGGTGCTATGATCTTTAACAATACATTGTGTTTTGTAGACTGATTGCAGTTTTTTTGTGTGAAAGCTGAATCTGAAAAGAAACTAGTACATTTCCTTTTTAAAGTAGCATACTGAAGTACCTCTAAATTGTGCATTAGTGCAGTACTAATGCAAAAAGTACTTGGTGTGACCATAATGTGTTAATAAAAGATCAACTTTTGATACTTAATACTGAAGTATAAAGCCTAATCAGGATTTCTCTTAGCTCATGGTATATCAATAGTCAGTAGCCTATTCATGAGGGAGGCTCTCGTGTTAAAATAAGATTTGCTGGTATTCATTTTTGTCTTGTCTGGGAAGGCATTTAAAAACTTTTAAGTGAATCAAAATTTCTCTGCTACAGACTAACAGATGTCCACGTGCCACCTGTTGAAATATATTACTGTTTTACTATTCCTATCATAATAAATTAGCCATTAATGGCCTAAAATGTGTATTTATACACAGAAAAATAATGTTTTGTATGTGGCAATTCGTATGTAGCAATATTTAATATCAACAGTAGTTGGCACTACATTTTATGCAAGAATACACACATAAATCAAAGTTTAGCATCGCCAGAACAATATCAGAGATTCAATATACCTGTCCAAACCAGAAATGGACACTTTGTCAACTTTTTTATAACTACAGCAGCACATCAGAGCTGAGAATCCCCTAAACCCCAGTAGGAAATCCATTCAGATCCATGAAAAGCAAAGGCAATTTATCCTTTTTTGGAAACTATAAAATAAACTTGTCATCGTCCTGACACCAGAATCATTATCTTGTGTCTCCATGTCACCAGGGGTTCTGCCATTGCCAAGATTGTGGGTGCCAACGCAGCCAAGTATGACAAGTTTGACAAAACAGTGAACATGTGGGTTTTTGAGGAGATGGTGAATGACCGTAAACTCACAGAAATCATCAACACAGACCATGAAAACGTGAAATATCTGCCTGGTCACAAGCTGCCCCCCAATGTGGTGAGCCTAGAAATGCCCTTGATAATAAGGAGGATAATAATAAGGAGAAAAAAATCACCTTAAATGTCCATGTGAATGTTCTTGTGAAGCTGGTTTTGAATGAGATGCGGTATATGTCAGAAACATATGCACTGTTTGGTGTCGTTTTCACGTTCTCATTTCTCTTCTCCTCAGTTGGCTGTTCCAGACTTGGTTGAGTCTGTGAAAGGAGCCGACATCCTGATCTTTGTGGTCCCTCACCAGTTCATCGTGAGAATATGTGATACCATTAAAGACCACATCAAGAAAGACGCTGTAGGAATGTCTCTCATCAAGGTAACATCTTTCTTACAAAGCATTTTGGGTTCCTAGAGCATGGTAATGAAATACGAAGCTTCCAGTTCTTTTTGTTACATCTCACATTGCACTAAGGACATACACGTTCAGATTTTCTTGTATGAATTTTGTGGCTATATGTATCTACAGGGTGTCGATGCAGGTCCAGAGGGTCTGAAGCTGATCTCAGAGGTCATCCGAGCGAAACTGGGCATCACTATGACGGTCCTCATGGGAGCGAACATCGCCAACGAGGTCGCTGAGGAGAAATTCTGTGAAACAACGATTGGTATGGGGGTTAATTCTTGAATGAGATCCTCATTAGCATCTTATCCTTTTCTTAACCTGGACTGAAAATTTTCAAGTTTTTTCCCAAATTGGAGTAATGTGCAGTGAAACACATTCGACAGTGGACATATTGAATTAAATGATATTGGTTGAAAGTATCGAAGCTAGTGAACTGGTCTAACCCCAGACTGAACTCTAAAACGCTTTCAAGGATTTTATTCACACATGCTGTACATTGATT
Organism: Monopterus albus; assembly: GCF_001952655.1. NCBI lineage: Eukaryota > Metazoa > Chordata > Actinopteri > Synbranchiformes > Synbranchidae > Monopterus > Monopterus albus. The sequence continues at coordinate 3,399,223 of NW_018127881.1, forward strand.
TTGTTTTTAACTGCTGTACTTGAACTGAACTTGTGGTGAAACATTTTGGACACTGCACTGAATGGCACACCTCCTTTGCGTAGTATAGCACGTGTAACACAGGACATGGCATCCTCAGATTTTTAGTTTTGTTTGAAAAGATTTTTCAGTGTGGCTTTCTTTGGTTTCTCTTGCTCAAAACATACATTTTATTTTCTGATACAGTGTGATTTGTCTCAGTGCTGCATTGTGGAAACTGACAGAGGTGTATTTATTACTTGGGGACTCAGGGTGCAAAGACAAAACAACTGGACCCATACTGAAGGAGCTAATGCAGACTACCAACTTCCGTGTGACTGTGGTGGAAGAGTCCGATGTGGTGGAGATCTGTGGCGCGCTCAAGGTCAGATTTTCTCCTCCACAAAGCTAATCAACTCCTTGATTTTCACAACCACCTGAGCACTGGCGTGAGTGCATAAGACACACTATTACACAATTAAGCAATGCATAAAGAGATGTAATGGGCGAAGAGATGATCCAGAGAAGTACATGTTTACAAGATTTTTGTAGTGTAATATTTGCAAAATATTTTAACTTTAAATGCCTGCATTCACTCAGACATGTTTGTAAAATGCTACCATGCTAATCAATTTTAAAATCTTTTCTTTTGCTTGTATTGGTCCAAAAAGTATTAACTGTAAATGTTACAAACTAATAATGATCTTGTTTTGGATGCACATCAACAGCAGTAAAGAGACAGAATTTGCTGGCAGACTCCAGTCCATAGTGGCCTTAGAGCATAAATGATGTTCAGGTCCTCATATGCTTTGGTACTTCACCTAACATGTTTAAAGTGCAATACAATAACAGCTGTAACTTCTCTTTATTGTTACTGCAGAACATTGTAGCAGTGGGAGCAGGTTTCTGTGATGGCCTGGGGTTCGGCGACAACACCAAAGCAGCGGTGATTCGTCTCGGCCTGATGGAGATGATTGCCTTCGCCAAGGTCTTCTGCACAAACTGCCCTGTCTCCCCCGCTACCTTCCTGGAGAGCTGTGGCATCGCTGACCTCATCACGACCTGCTACGGCGGACGCAACCGCAAGATTGGGGAAGCTTTCGCCAAAACTGGCAAAGTAGGAAGCAGATTTTGTCTGTTATTCTTCTTATGAAAACCATAATAATGTAACACCAAGTATGTGTCTGTACAGAGCATTGAGCAGTTAGAGAAAGAGCTGCTGCACGGCCAGAAGCTTCAAGGTCCAGCGACTGCGAGCGAGGTCCACCAAGTCTTGAAACAGAAAAACATGGTGGAAAAGTAAGTTTGTCTAATATTGTATTAAGATCTTTATCACAAGATGCTTCTTTGAGCTTGTATAATTTTGACAATAAATGCATTTCAATAGGGTTTCTACTTGCATTGGTAAAGAAGAAACTCTTAGCATTATATAATGTTATGCAAGTTGTGCACTGCATTTAAAGGAATAGTTCAACATTTGTCAACATCTGGGGAAATGTACTTATTTGCTTTTTTTAACCAAGAGTTAGGTGAGAGGCTTATGATTCTGTGTAATGAAAGTGTAACTTGTTATGGTCAAACTTGGAAATGAATATTGATCTTTAGATCTTTAGAGTTTTGCTTCCTTTGGACAGAGATGGGTCAACTGTTTCCTCCTGTTTCTGGTCTTTATGGTAAGCTATGCTAACATGCTTTTGGCTGTAGCTTAATACTCACAAGGTGTACAAGGTGACTCTCAGCAAGAAAGCAAATAAGCACATTTCCCAAAATAGTGAACTCTGTTCATAATTTCTACCATCCCTTCACCTCTCCAGGTTTCCTCTGTTCACTGCTGTTTACCAGATCTGCTTCAACAACCACCCCGTCACAGAGTTCATCAAATGTTTGCAGAACCACCCAGAGCACATATAGAGGACTGACATAAGAACTGAGGAGTGGGTGGAAATTGAGACAGAACTTATACACTAGCAGTACTGTATAACCCAGGAGTTTTTCTTTTTTTGGCGGGGGGACTCTTAACAAAAAAATGGAGTGGAGTGCCCCTCCAACTGCCTGACCTGATGTGGTTATTTATTCTAAACATACATGTCACCAGTCATTGCATACATCTACCAAGTCTTAAAAGATGGAACTATTTGAATTTCTTTGTCTTATGCAATACAAAAACCTTGACCTCAGTGTTATAAAATGTTACATAATTTCTTGGGTAAAAGTGCCTTGACTTGCCATTTCTCTTAAACAAAGCACAGTAATCACTCCCACTGTGCTGCTTTTACTTTGGATATCTTAAGTTTTAACCAGTTATTTAACAGGATTTATTTTTGGAATAAATGATCAAACTCTTTACTTTTTTGCTCGTGTTCATGTTTGAATATCTACTTCTTTAACTTGCTGGTATCTGCCTGCAGGATACACTCATACACACTCAGCAGCAGCCTCACTGTAACCTGACCTGAGCCCAGTCAGACTGCCACTCTAAACTCTTCACCTTTACCATTTTCTAGTGTCTCCTTCAACCTTTCCTAAACGCAGGTCCTGCCTCGGTCACAGTCCTCATATGTGATCACTGTTCATTTCAGCGGGAATTCTCTGAGATTATAGATGGGCTGTTTTCAAGCCACTTGATTAACAATATATTTGTTTTCTGTTGGTTCATTCACAAACGTTTCTCTTTAGTTGATCTGCAGGAGGCCAGTGTGTCTTCATTAACAGCCATATGTGTCTCATCACGTGCCAGCATCAATGCTCAGTCCCTGTGGGTAAAAGTGTCGGCTAAAAGCACCATACAAGGGATACAGTAACCTGTTTGCTCTGACTTTGAAGTGGGAGTTTGCACCAGCCTGTATCATTTATGGAAGCGTGAGCAAAAATACTCCCCGTCTGTGTCTTTTGATCACACGTGTGTTTATATTTTCTCTTTATCGGTGGAGATTGTATTTGCCTTGCTGAACTTCCTTGCATAGTTAGTGAGTCAACTACCCTGTAAGATTTCTAATAATAACTCAGTCCTAAGGGGCAAATGTCTCTATAATTAGACTGGAGAGCACTGCAGCTGCCTCATCCCTGCATAACTACACAGACAGAAGGATGCCCTTTTTGAAACACTTCACCATTATACAGGAATTGTTTAATATATTTCAGACTTTTAGAGCTTTATTACAGTTTGCATACATTCAATGAACAAATACTCCCAGCAGGATGCAGTGTACAGGATATGTGAGTCATTGTAGGACTGCCTACATTTGTATAGGTCACATTTCTTGACAGCAGTTGTAATACACCCACTGGCCTCTTGAGTGTGCCATCTCATCAATCACAAGCCCATCACTCAGCGTCAGCTTTTTTTTATATGTGCTTTTATAGGCCTGTAGTGTCTTTCGAGGTAACCACTCTGCTGCATGACTGAGCGGAAGCTGTTAAAATCTCACAAGGCACATCACCACAGCTCACATATTGAAGTGTCTACAGTCTGGCTGTAAGAGGAAAACAGCAGAGATGGATGTCATGCACGCATTCTACCCATCCCCACGGTGCCTCACTTCCTCAATCCAGTCCTCGTTTCCAGGCGACGGCCGGGGTGTGTCAGGCTACTCGGTGACAGGCATTAAATACAGGAAGTGGAGGCGTTATACTTTCAAAGTTAAAAGGCAAAACTAGCAGCAACGAGAAAACAAGCAAAGCAGAGTCATTGTTACTTTATAGACTATTTGTTGCGTCTTTGTTTTATATATGTGTTTTATTACAATTCTTTAATTTTTTTGTATTAAAAACGAATAAGAACACCTTGTGCAAGGTGTCATTGTTTTGTCCTTTGGGGCTGCGACCACCAAGTACATTCTTTTTTTTAATCAATATATTTGATATTTATTTTCCTTAATAATCAATTGTGTGAAGTGTCAAAAATGTGTCAAGAAATTGTCAGATATATAATTGTCATTACTCCCTGAAGCTCAAGTGAACATTTTCTTACTACTTCTTTCATGTAACAAACCTTTAAAAACAATAACATGTTATTGTTTTCCAATAACAGTTGTTCTTTAACAATAACAGAAACTGGAAAAGTCTTTTATTCTCAAAGTTACAAAGTTAACCATTCCTTTATTTCCATAGAATGATCCACATATGTTTCTTTATTGGGAAGTACTAGGAGTAGGAAGGAGGAAGATATGATAGCAAGACTGAGATTTGGGCATACTGGTTTGAAAAGTACATTGAAGTTGATGAGGAAGCATAATACAGGGGAATGTGAGTTGTGTGGGCTACAGGAAACTGTGGAACATGTTATTATGAGTTGTCCCAGGTTCAGGCAGGAGAGGTAGTCATTTAAAAATACAGTTCAAAGCGGTTGAATGAACTTGAATTTAACGGAGGTGTTGGGGAAAAAAGCTCAGGGGATATAGGATACAGAACACTTCTTAGGTTTTTAGAGAGAACAGGACTGAGGAAAACAATATAATATGAACTGAGTGAAGTTATTTTAATTCAGTAGTAACAGGCCATTCTGATCCACACTCCAGTCAGGAAGGTGGCGGTAATGCGTCTAAAGCTATTTGCCAACCGCCATTAAACAGCAGAAGAAGAACAGTTCTGGTCAGTCGAAAGTTTGTTCAGTTGGAAGAAAGAAAAGAACGTTCATTCAGAAACAGAGAATGAACACAGAAACCTCAAGCCTCCTTAGGGTGTGTCCCTCGTCCGTGTGTTTTTATGTTTTGTGTAAAATTTATCTTTATCGTTTAGATTGCTCGGTCATATCGCCACAGGAAGTGTCTTTATTATTTAGCAACTTAAGCTGCATTTATTCTGAAAACCGACAGGAAGAGACCTGGACTACACTTACTTAAAACTTGACCACTAAGTATTACAAACTTCTCAGACAAGAGAAAGTTTTCGTAGCAACGCTGAAAGAAAGTTTTATTCAAGCCGAATCCGTTGTTAAACTCCAGAGACACTATGAGAACGATCCTGCAACGATCAGGATTAAATACGGTTTTTCAACGAGACACATCTAAGGGGAGAACCGGCCAGCTGGAAGCAGCTGCACTCCTGAATGCGAGCCCTGAAATCCTGCGACCGCCGACTGAGCCGTGAGTTCCGCCTCGGTACTCCGGATCTGCTGACTCTGGTCCAAAGAGCCTCAGAACCAACGCTTCCCCCTTCCTGGCCACATGGAGTCTCCAAAGCTAAATGCTAACTTCTACCAACAGCTATGTGCACACTAGATATTAGCTATGACTAACTAAACTAAAGTCTCTAACTTATATAGATCTATAGTTATTTTTCCTCTCATATTCGTGAGTAGACCCCAGAACTTGTACCTAGAATGATAAGCTTGGAGCATCGCTAATACAGACAGGATAGCTGCTCATCCATTCATCAGAACATTCACAAATGTACCATTTGCATTACGTTGCTCATCTCGATTATTTTCCCTGTGTATTGTAAATAAATGTATTTAGTTTATAACTGGGTCCATCATGCCATCTTTGGGTCCCTTTTGTTTCCCGTAAGTAGTTCCCTGAACTTGTAAAGAACATATTATTTTCAGATCTGAAATGATTCAATTACACTAAATAATAGTTTTATATTTGGTGGAACTTTAACCATCTTGTGCCCTTAACGAGGTATTTGAATATGAATTCCTGGTGCTCCTTTTCTAAGTGTAGTCATTTCGCTGCATATATATGTTAAAGTCAGAGGTGAAAAATATCTCAGTACATTTGCTCAAATACTACTGTATTTAAGTACAATGTTGAGGTATCATCACTTGAGTATTTTCTGTCACTTCCTCGTTAGAGCCAAATGTAATACTTTTTACTCCAGTTTCTAGATATTTTTTTAGTCAGATTAATAAAACAAAGCCACCAATACCTGAATCAAATTATAAGAACATCCGGTAGTTTAAAATGATCTCCACCTTTACTAGTTGCAACATGCATCAATAACTATAACTCCAAATATGATATACATATGATATATAATATGTGAAATGGATCGTTCTGCATAATGAGTGCTTTTACGTTTGGAACTTTAAGTGATGCTGATACTTTAGATCTTTTTCTTAAGTAACATTTTGAATGCAAGACTTTATTCATAACAGAATATTTTTACAATGTGGCAGCGCTACTTTTAATTAAGTAAATAATCAGAGTCATTCTCCACCACAGATTTGACCTATGCACAGGCCCTCTTTGTGGACTTCAGCTCAGCGTTCAACACCATCATCCCGGACATCCTCCACTCCAAACTGACCCATCTTACTGTGCCTGCCCCCACCTGGCAGTGGATAACTAGCTTTCAGGAAGCAGCAGGTGAGGCTGGGAAAAACCACATCCAGCACCTGGACAATAAGCACAGGTGCCCCCCAGGGATGTGTGGTCTCCCCTCTGCTGTTTTCACTCTACACCAACGACTGCATCTCGAAGGACCCCTCTGTCAAACTCCTAAAGTTTGCTGATGATACAACAGTTATTGGTCTTATCCGAGACGGTGACGGGTCAGCCTACAGATGGGAGGTTGTGCAGCTAGTCCTGGAGCTGAACACGCTCAAAACAGTGGAGATGACAGTGGACTTCGGGAACTGTGTGCCAAGACAACCAGACACAGGGTTCAGTTTCTTCCTCTGGGCTGGCACTGATTAACACCTAACCCACGAGAGTATGTCTGGTCAATAACCCTCAGTGCAATACCTTTCCTCAGTGCAAAACCCGGAAATATACAATGTATATGTGTGTGTGTGTGTGTGTGTTTATTGTATGTACAGGTCTCTATTTATAAGCACTTAACTTATTTTTTTTTATCTCTTTTCCTAATGCACATTCCTTTGCTTGTTAATATGTACGTACATATTGAGAGCCGCTGTACCAGAGTCAAATTTCTCATGTGTCCAACACACCCGGCCAATAAAGCTGATTCTGATTCTGAGAATGAAGTGTGTGTTCTTTGTGAATCGAGCGTTTCTTATTGTGAAATCCGAACCGGAAGTCTGCCGCGTGTTTTGGTTTATTTTCGCACCGTGCGGTCAAGTTGAGTGAAACAAGTCATACAAGCGGTACGGGGGAGCGCGAGACGTACAGAACAAGTTGTACGCGTTTTTGTGGGATAAAAACGATTTTGTTCCAACCGTCCAGGGTCAGGGACGCTGTGAAACATGTCTGCTCTTTCTGCCTGGTTTTGGAACGAGAGGTTTTGGCTGCCACACAACGTAACCTGGGCAGATATGGCAGACCCTGCTCCCGGGGTGGAGTATCCCAAAGCTAGACACTTGCTTACTGCTTTCCCGCTTGCCTTGGGAATTTTCGCCGGCAGGAAACTCTTCGAGAGGTTCGTATTTGCCGGTCACGTCGGGCGTTTTGTTGGAAGTGAGAAAATTCCCTGAAAGTACTTTTACCGGATTTTTTCTTAATTATCTTTAATTAGCGGAATTATGCTTTGGCTGGTTGTGGGAGGACCAATATCTTTTAACCTTGTTAACTCAGAGATTCTCAGTTTTTTGGTCATCGTCAGTAGTTCTGTAACAACTCACTGCAGTTTTTGTTCAGTTTCCTGCTTTTAAAGAGAAAGGTGTGTTCAATGGCCTCATCTCTGGAGGACAGCTTCAACAATGTTAAAGCTAATAGTAAATTTAGCAGGGCACGTTTTCCTCACATTTCTTGTTTATAGATGTCTTTAGTTGTCCTTCACTGATTTGTGCAAGCACGGTAGAAAGTGCAGCCACTTTGGGCAGTTTCATAGAAGCAGCCACTACCCTGCCACATATTCTATATATAGACCTCTGTATATAATCTAGTATCCATTAAGTTGTGATTTTGTTCAGTCCATAAAAGTGGAGAAGGATGTGATGATATGGCATTCAGCAACACACAGACACTGGCTCAGTGCACAGAATGCTCACAGGCCTTGTCACACAACCCAGTGGAGATCTCCTGAAGGCATTTTCCTTGGCAGAGTAGAGCAGTGGGTTTTCATCATTCTCTTGGCTGTTGCTGTATAGTTGAGATGTTGTGAAGTTATCTTATTACTGGCCAGACCCTGATGGGTGATTCTAGTTGGGTCAGGGAGGAAACGTGTTATCCTACCAGTAAATCCTGATTCCTCACAGGATTCTGTAGTTCACCCTGTTTGAACGTCATGGTTTCCTGTGAATTGTGGATCTGGGTAGGCATGGGGTGATCAGCTAAAACAACACCAGGCAGTTAAACAAAGACTTTGATACCAAATTTCTTTCACAATAAATGTTTACTTAACCAGTACCTACTCCCACAGTTACTCATTAACTGAAAGTTTGAACAGTTTACTGATGAGCCAATACACCTGTTTCATTGGCGTCAATATAATATGTTCTTCATAGCTGAGGGAGGTTTTGCCTTGCTATAATACAATATGTTTTCAGTTTGTAAATCTAACAAACCTGTAATGGAAATCTGCATGATGCACTTGGCCTCAGCAGAAGCATTAGAGGAGAATGAAGCATTGAAAATGGTGCCATATCAGCTAAACTCATATTTCAGATAGGGACTTTTAAATTATTGCTTCTGAATGTAATTGTTAAGGTTTAGTCCCCCTCACCAGGAGGGTGAGGGAGAACTGAGGTTGGACTCAAGAGTGCTGACCCAGGTGCTAGTAAAAAACAGGTGGTTTATTGGTTTGGATTACAAAAAAGGAACAGAGTCGAGGAACACATACAACCAGGGCTGAGCAAATACAGCTGAGGAGAACAGGACAACCAGGGGAGAAGACAGGCTAACGGCAAAAAACAGGAGAGTGAGGATGAGGACAGACAGGTGAAAAAACAAACGAACTAGGAGGACTGGCGAACGAAAAAAGAAATCCACAGGAACTGTCAGCATGGATATCAAAAATTAACATCTAGCTAACCTAATGGACAAAAAACATACAAAGGGGTCCACAGCACAGGAACTGTCAACGTGGACGTCTAAAGACATATAACACAAAACATATAACCTACATACACAATGAGATCCACAGCACAGGAACTGTCAGCGTGGAAGTCAAAACGACGTCTGATACATACCACAACTATAGGGCTGTAACGGGGTATGCAAGTTAGGTATTAGCGCTGTGCGCACCAACAAACGAGTCGTTAATTACTGGAATGCAACACAGCTGAGGTGCAGATCCCGCAGGATCAAGAGAGCAGAGGAGAGAAAGGCGGAAGAGTGGCAGGTCGTGCTGAGCGGACCTGACGGTAATAAGCCTTTTCATTAGATTTATTACCTAACATTTCCATCCTCTCATTGCATCATTAAACAATTACTGTAGTTTCTTGTTTGCACAGCATCTAAGCCACCTCAAGGTCAGAAATATTGGAGGTCTGATAGAGTAGTTGGATATATCAGTAGAGACAGGAAAAAGCAGGGTAACAGTTAGCGTGGGGTACAATGATGATCCACATAATGAGAATATGAGATAGATATATACTTTATTGATCCTGAGGGAAATTCATGTTTAGAAATCTTTGTATTGTTGCTGTTAGTATTAGGCCCCCGTAGCTTCATTATTTTATTGTGTTTACAAAAAATATATGGTATATGATTAAAATATATGGCAACTCAGATTTGACTAGCCGCAGCTTGTGATTCTTGTGTATTACATACATAGGGTTGTTTTTTTATCTATCAATGCCGACACACTGGTGGTAGAATTGGTGCTAAGGTAGAGTAGGCAACCTTAGTAGTGTTGGACTCAACCAGTCCTGCATGTTCTTTTATGAAGAATGCTCAAAGACAAATCTGTCCTTTAAGATATTTATTACAATATTCAAGAAAAGCAATACAGAGCTCTGGGTTCTGTCTCTATCTGAGGCCTTGATTCTAAACAGCAAAACCATTGGACTTGCCTTCAGAGCAAAGCAGAACGCCTGTACTCCTGAACCCAGTCAAGTTATACAGTTTTTCGAATATGCAAATGACGGTAGATCTGACATCATCCGTGTTGTCCTTCATCCTCGTTCCTTGGTTGGTTTGTT
>NW_018127881.1:3409809-3431739 GCF_001952655.1 Monopterus albus
AAAGTTACCATCCTTTACTAATAAACAAAGGGCTGTAATGCTGTTGTTAATGCACTGTTTAAATTTAGAGTCATATGCATTTGGAGTGAAACTGTTAGTATAGGCAGGCCATTTAAGTAGGCAGAGCTCCCTTTCTAGTTTGTGTTTCCGTACTACGTAAAGCCACACTTCTAATGTCAATCTAGTCACAGTATTGACATGTTTTAATACGTCTCTAATTGTCTCCAACTCACCAATAATACTTGAGAGTTCCCTTCCCTGTAGCAAGCATTCAGTATTTTTCCATTTTGCCTCATAGTTTTTATCACATAAATTCAATATGGGGTCTATTTGAGCTGCATGATAATATTCTTTAAGATTAGGCCATACCCCTGTTATCTTTTCCAATCTGCAATTGTTCAAATTTTATTCTAGGTTTTTTACCATTCCATACAAATCTTGATATACTGTAAGTCAATCCCATGATTTAAACTGTTTCTCTGGTATTTCAATTGGAAGTGCCTGAAAAAGATAAAGGAGATGGGGCAAGATATTCATTTTTTTTATCTCAATTCTAGAACTAAAATCTAATGTTAGGGCTTCCCACCGTTGTATGTCGTTCTTCATTCCCTGGTCTACCTTGTTAAAGTTTACCTTATACACTTTATCACTTTGTTTTGTTAATGTAATTCCAAGATAAGACATGTTTTTTAAGTTCCAGTCCAGGTTATATTTTCTACGTACAATATCAGATGCAGAGTAGTTCATTGTTAGGATTTGTGCCTTTGCTAAATTTAATTTATATCCTGAGTAAAACCCGTACACCTCCAATCTGTGGATTAGTGCTGGTAAGGATGTTTCCGGATCTTTCAGATAACAAATTACATCGTTCGCAAATAATCCTACAACATGTGATTCATTTCTAATTTGAATACCCTTAATTTTTATATTTTGCTTTATATATTGTGCTGAAGGCTCTATATAGATCGCAAATAAGGTTGGAGATAGGCAACAGCCTTGCCGAGTGGAGCGCTCAAGGTTTATATTTTTTATTAAATTACCATTGATTATTATTCTGGCTGTAGGTAACTGGTATAATGTCCTAATACACTGTACAGCTTTATCATTAAATCCAAATTTTTGTATCACTTTGTACAAAAATGTCCAGCTCACGTTGTCAAATGCTTTTTCTGCGTCGAGACTAAGTACATCTCAAATGTTTTCTCTTCTAATATGGTTTATAATAAGAAGAGTCCATGTAACAACTCTAACTTACTGCAGTTTTATTGTTTCCTGCTTTTAAAGAGAAAGGTGTGTTCAGTGGCCTCATCTCTGGAGGACAGCTTCAGTGATGTTAAAGCTAATAGTGAATTTGGCAGGGCACGTTTTCCTCACATTTCTTGTTTATAGATGTCTTTAGTTGTCCTTCACTGATCTGGGCAAGCCCGCTAGGAAGTGCAGCCACTTTGGGCAGTTTCACAGAAGCAGCCACTACCCTGCCACATCTTCTCATATAGGCCTATGTATATAATCTAGTATCCATCAAGTCCTGTGCAGCCATTAAGTTGTGCTTTTGTTCAGTCCATAAAAGTGGAGAAGGATGTGATGATATGGCATTCAGCAACACACAGACACTGGCTCGGTGCACAGGATGCTCACAGGCCTTGTCACACAACCCAGTGGAGATCTCCTGAAGGCATTTTCCTTGGCAGAGTAGAGCAGTGGGTTTTCATCATTCTCTTGGCTGTTGCTGTATAGTTGAGATGTTGTGAAGTTATCTTATTACTGGTCAGACCCTCTTCCAAATGAATGTGAAAGAAAGCGGTACAATTCCACATTAGGCAGTTTCAGGATGCCTAGTTGGGTCAGGGAGGGGATGTGTTATCCCACCAGTAAATCCTGATTCCTCACAGGATTTTGTAGTTCACCCTTAACACAGATTCCTGTTTGAAAGTCATGGTTTCCTGTGAATTGTGGGTCTGGGCAGGTATGGGGGTGATCAAAATTGTTCAGCTAAAACAACACCAGGCAGTTAAACAAAGGCTTTGACACCAAATTTTTCTTGCAGTAAATACTATATGTTTACTTAACCACTACCTACTTCACTGGTATTGACAGCTGCAACAGGAAAACCACTGTCACTCATTCATTAACTGAAAGTTTGAACAGTTTACTGATGAGCCGCTACAGCTGTTTCATTGGCGTCAACATTATATGTTCAAAGCTGAGGGAGGTTTTGATTTGCTATAATACAATATGTTTTCAGTTTGTAAATCTAACAAATCTGTAATGGAAATCTGCATGATGCACTTGGCCTCAGCAGAAGCAGTAGAGGAGAGTGAAACATTGAAAATGGTGCCATATCAGCTAAACTCATATTTCAGATATTGACATTTAAATTATTGCTTCTAAATGTAATTAGAACACCCATAAGCCTTTCCATTAGATTCATTACCTAACATTTCCATCCTCTCATTGCATTATTAAACAATTACTGTAGTTTCTTGTTTGCACAGCAACTCAAGGACAGAAATATTGGAGGTCTGATAGAGTAGTTGGATATATCAGTAGAGACAGGAAAGAGCAGGGCATCAGTTAGTGTGTGGTAAAATGATGATCTACATAATGAGAAGATGAGAGAGATATATACTTTATTGGTCCTGAGGGAAATTCATGTATAGAAATCTTTGTATTGTTGCTGTTAGTATTAGGCCCCCGTAGCTTCATTATTTTATTGTTTACAAAAATTTGGTATATGATTAAAATATATGGTAACTCAAGTTTCTCTAGCCCCAGCTTGTGATTCTTGTGTATTAGAAAAAGTCGAGTCACAGAGATAATCTTCAGTTAACCTGTGAAACTGAGAGTTGCTGACTGTTTTAACCCTGTACCGTTGTTTTATAACTCACCAAAATTCTGAAGGTATTTCCTGAATCCAGGGAAAAAGTAATTGTCCATTCATCTAATATAAACAAAGATGGTGACACAAAATGATGTCATAACTCTGACTTTTATCTTATTTTTATTTTTTTTCCCCTGGATTGGAACAGAATTTTTTATTCTGCATCCTTACAATGGTCTATGAGGATTTGAGAAAGACCTTCAGAATTTGGGTGTTAGAAATAATGATATGGGGTTAAAAAGGTCAGCGAGTCTCAATTTTGCAGGTTAACTGAAGATTATCTCTGACTTGAGTGTATGTAATACATGAGAGTCACAAGCTGGGGGCTAGTTTTGACTAGTGTAACTACCTTTATGAACAGCTGTTTTTTTATTATAACACATAACAAAGCAGGTGTTGTTGCTGACATATTTTGGTGCGTCTTCTTAGCTGAGCATGGCTATAAAACATTATTTGATCAAAGTTCACATAATGATAAAAGAGCCCAAGAATCCCCATTAGCCAGTTAGCACTGTGTGACCTTTAATCCAGCAGCTTGTTGCAGTTGTCTGCCAACAAACAGACCTATATGCCAGGGACTTTACTCCTATAGTTATACATCATATGTCGAGAGACACAGGCAGCAAGGTTGTCTTCCTAACATTGCAGGAGGGTGAAATTGGCCTGTGTAGTATGACTTGGTTGGACTATTAAGTCAGCAGTGTTGTTGCTCAGGCATGCTTTAGACTTGACACCTACAGGACCAGCTCTAGGCACAGCATCTGGCTTTGTCTGTTTCATTTAGATTGTTCAAATGGATGTAAAAAAAGGAGCAATCAGACATTGAAGGTGTCTACAGGGAGTTTGATGAGATGCACCCAGCCGTGAGCCACCAGTCTCAGGTGTCAAAGCTGCCTGCTGGTCCCTTTCTAATGTAAGGCCGTCTCTGAGTACAGATCAAGTAGGGCGATGTTATCAGAGAGCATTTACTCTGTCACTGGCTCATTTATTTATTTTTCAGAGAGAAACATCACACCACAGCTTGAACTCCTATGTCTGCAGAAGCTGAACAGAGCACACACTGCATTTAGTGTCACAAACTGTTTTGCGCATCTGCAGTAAGAGGGTCACATAATTAGCTTTGGTGGGGGTGTTCACTCAGACACATCCTGCCACAGAATGGTTTTAATTCATAACCCAATTCTAGTTGATATTGTACTTCAGCGATGCAAATAACTAAACACAGTTGTAGTTAATCAAATAACTAAAGCTAGTGAAGAGGGAAACGCCTGTTTCTTAGGGTCCCTCAGGATTTGGGGCAATACACACTGTACCCAATCGGTAATTCAGCTGCTATGAGTCGGTGTGAACTGACTTTTCTTCTTCTACAAGCAGTCAAGTGAAATTTCAACCACTTGTACCCTTTACATGTCATTTGACATTTTGATAACATTTGTCTTTTTCCTCTTCCTCTGTTCTCATCTCTTCAAATGACAGTTCACTTTCTTTCAGTGGTTACACAGCTAGCATTTCATGTGTGTTTTTTCTCTTCCTCTTCAACTGACATTTCTCCTTTCAGTGCCAGCACTTTGAAAACTTCCACCTAAAGCTGCAACATTAGTCAGCTGACAGAAAATAAGTCAGCAGCTATTCTGATAATTGAGTTTTTTTTTTTTTAACCAAAAATACCAAACCAATTTGCTTGTTCATTTTCAGAACTGGGAGGATTTTGTGATTTTGTGTCATATATGAGAGGAAACCGAGTTTTGGACAAATGAAGGAAGCAGTATAAATAAATTACCTCATGCTTTGAGAAATTATAAAAGACATTTTCTCTATTTTTTGACTTAATTGGAAGATGAATTAATAATAAACATTAGTCGCAGCCCTACTTCGAACCCTTTCAGTTTTCATTCTCACAGCTGGTGACATTGCTTAAACTGACAAAAAAAGAACTCACTTCCTTTCATCGCTCACATTTAACTGCTTTTTAAAGTATCTTTCAGTATTTATATTTCAATTAAGCTTCAGCCATTTCAGGGGTTCAACACTTTGAAATGTTTCAGCAGTGAACACTTGTAACCGTCTTCAGACAATTTGGCCTTTTCTAGTTAATGCTGTGTGGTGCAGAACCCATCTTGTGTATCTTCTGTCTTACTGTTTTATCATAGACAGTTATAGTATGTGTTAATATGCCCTGAAGATGAGATAATTCAATTCTCTCAGCCAGGAAGACTAGTTACAGAAACCGAGGAGACTTCAGAGTAACATGCATATGATTGTTTTTTCTTAATGTAGCTTTTCAAGTCTTGCATTTCAGCCAGTTCTGCTGTTTTTAAAGGTGTTTGCCTTTTACCTCGAAAGGCAACATTTTTGCATATGATCATTGAGTGTGTCTGCAGGACTCCTCCTTTACCTGCAGGCAGTTCCTCTCTGAGTAATCTGATGTCTGTCCACTGCCTAAGCAGCCCCCCTTCCCACCTTCTAGACCAGTTTCTTCTTGTTTGATCATAATCATTGCTGTGCTCTTGGCAGGGACTTTGTATATTGGAGCAGTCAGGCTGCTGTATGTGTGCTAGTGTGGACCCTTGTAAACCATGTCATGAGTTGAATGGCATGTGATTATGAGCAGCCAGACTTGCCTTGTAATCTGTTGTGGCCTGTTCTACCAGGTATTCTCTCTAAGGGAAGTGAGGGTCGACATTTTAAACAAAATGTTGATGTGATGCCTTAAACATCCTCCTCGTTCACTGTTCTGTTTATTGCCCACATAATCTGGTGTAGTCTCTCCTCTACACTCACATTATTTTCAGCTTCAGTTCTGTTTTGAAACACACTGTAACTTCACAAGTCAAATGAAAGCCACAGTTGCATCTAATGCTGTGGTCTGAATAGAGCTGAGCTTGTCTCTCAGCCCGGGCCCTGGGATTCTGAGCTTTCCCAGTGTCAAGGTTTTATGTCATTCACCATCAGGGCTCCTAGCATCCACAGACCATCATGAGCCCATCTCTTGGTAACAGGCTTTGTGTATGCTGCAGTGGTCGGGTTCTGACGAGGAGCAGGGATGTTTTGACATTTGACATAAATAGATTGGCTTACGTCTCTCGCTTTTTCCCCCCTCTGGTTTCTGCTGTCTGACAATTAGCACTGCAGGCTCAGGCTTGCATGGGCTGTTTCTTTGGCCTCCGCTTCCTGTTTGTCATAAATGTGAGAGGCCTGTACTTACAGGAGAACCTAGACTGTTGCCTGTATCTGTGTCATATCAGTTCATCTTTTAGCTGAACGGTTCAATAGAAAGATTAATAGAGACATCATGTGAATCAGACTTAACAGGCTGCATCACATTCTGTGATGAACTGTGCTGTTTTTGAGCTTTTAGGTGATCAAAGTGTCAAACACTGATCACTGCATGTTGGCTGCACTTGCTCAGAGTGCACTTTAAGCTGTAAAGTGTGGATTGCCTTGAGTAATGTTTAACATCATGTGAAACTCATCTGTCTAGTCTGACTTCTGTACAGAATGTGCTTTTTCATTTGCACCTCAGTGACACAGAGTCTCCAGGCCATGACATTTAGTTAACTGTCATTTAATTGGCATCAAATTCATTCAATATGTGATATGAAAGTACTTCAAAGGTTATTCAAAGAACTTTGTTTAAAGTAAATGTAGATTACACATTATTATTTGCATTCTCTAGACTCCATGTAATGTATACAAATGAAATACACTTGGCAGATTGAATAGTCTAACAGTTGGACATCCCAGTCACTTGGATCTACATACTTGTCTTAATCACCTCAGAACAAGGAGAGGTGGAGGTAAAAAAAAAAAAAAAAACAGGGAGGACCAGAAGTGTGAGCTGGGCGTATGTCACACAGAAGGCATTTCTCTTTGTTTTGTTTTTTTTGCTCAGAATGGAACACAATGGCTAAGTCGGTTTTTGGTGAGTGTCAGATTTCCACCTCCTGGAACCATCTGCTTGTACACTGCTGAGATAGTTGAGGCTTTATGTACAGACGAGTTAGCTACGCTTCAAAACTGGTTCAGTGTTGCTGAGCCAGTAACCTGAAGGACCTTATTATATCCATCTGTGAGCTTTAAAGGAGCATTAGGTGAAATTTGGATGTTTGTGCACCACTGTGGCATTTGAGTAGTGTTTAACTGAAGCATACATGTACATGAACCTCAAGGCTAATGAAGTCAACAAGAGCTGAGTGGAGTCAGGAGATGGCAAACATGGAGCCTAGACATTGGAGCTGCTGGTTAGAACTTTGACTCATACAAACACTTAAACTTTTTGAGTTTGCTGTTCGCAAGAAACAACAAGCAGAAGAAATCTCAGACAGTATCAGGAATTTCTGATTTACATAAAGCTGGTAATGTCAACTCAAACATTTTATGTATTTATCAGTCTGCAGTTACACAAGATCACAGTGGTTACAAACCTACTACTACTACTGTGCCTATGAAGTTAGCTTTAGCAGAGTTGCACATTTGGTTTTTCTTTTAAAGAGACATGCGTGTTTGTCCTCAGATCCACACTGTAGGGTTCACAGGTTAAGACCACAGGAATTTTCCTTTGAGTTGCTGTATGCTTCCTTTTTTTTAAACCAGCAGTACACAGCCTTGGAAATAATTTATTTGGCCTTTTTATTCCTCTTGACAATAAAAAACAGTACTTAAAGACTCTTGGCATAAACTGGTATAGGGATATACATTTATGCTGGTGGTTCTTAGATCTGTTTACAGATGCCCAGCAGGTGAGACTGTGCTGGTGTACAAGCCACAACACAGGAGGCAGTAAAACATTTTAGACCTTTTAAAACATCCTGGCTGTGTTTCTGCTTATTCTTCTCCTGTGGTGCCACTTGGTAACTCAGAGCTACTTTGTTATTGGTAATCAGCATATCACTATGTGCAGAGGCTGAGCTTTGCTCACAGGCTACTGCTAAATTTGCTAAAACATGTCTAACATTTTCTTTCTTTAAAAAAAAAAAGGGCATATGCAAAAACACCCACACAGTAATCCACTAGCACACAGTATAAGTGGTTTATAATAGGTCATTATTTGTATGTTTAGTGGTGAGAGCTAATTTAAAATGGCTGTTGACTTTGACACAATAAACCACTTATCGTACCTTTCAGTTACAGCACAGCTTTCCTACCATTCATTGGAGCTCTAAGCTGAACATCTAATTGTGCAGAACAAAAATACAGGAAGGGATCATTCAAGGTCATTATGTTCCCATAATGAAGAAGACATTGTAGAGTCACTGGGGAATTGCAGATGCTTCCTCCCAGCAAGCTTTTGCTTTATATCATCCATTACTAGTTGTTAGCTTGTTATGCTAATACAACATATTAAACACTCTGAGTCATTTTCCCACTGGAAATATGTTGCACACAGACACTCAGACTATTTGCACAGAGAAGCAGGTTTTTTATGAGTTACATTCAAAAATGAATAAACCAGACATGAACCTAAAGCTGTAAGTGATTAACTCCGAAGTGAGACGACATTTTCACTGGACCTATCGATTGGCAGAAGTCTACTGTGATATTGCACGCACTGATAGGTGATGTGATGCTGCTGTACTTGACTGTAGTAGTAGCACTGTATAAGGCTGTTGTCCATTGTAATGCTCTGGCCTACAACAGGAATCCCTGTGCTGTAGCATACAGCTGTGTGTAGAAGTTTGCATCCCCTTAACTTTGAAATGGTTGAATGGTTTAAAAAGAATAAGGTGAATGTGTTGCCATGGCCTTCCCTGTCTCCAGACTTAAATATCACTGAAAACATGTGGATCAATTTGAAGAGGACTGTACATATCAGACGATCAAGCAGTCTGGTAGACCTTGAATAGTCATACCATGAAGAATGGGTAAAATTATACTTGAAAGGTTGCAAACTCTGCTCAGAGGGTACCCAGGGAGGTCGGAGGGGGTTAGAGAGTAATACAAAGTATTAGAGAACAGGTGATAAAGGTGGATGCAAACAATATGATTTTCATTATTGTAATATAACTTTCTTTTTATACATTCCCCGACCATTTTTGTTACTTCTGTTCATAAAGGAACATTTGTAACAGCTGAATGTGCATTAAATATTGATGAGAGAACTTTTGCACTCAACTGTATTTTTGTTTTGTTGACCAGTTTCTGGTTCCTGGACTCCTGGCTGGAGCTAATGTCTATAGACTGATTTATAATACTACCGTTGATAAACATTTACCTCCTAATAAGGGTGTGACAGCACGCGATACTGGGTTCACGAGAACAAGATAAGAAGATAACACTATTTTTAGGAAATCTTCAGTGATGAAATATATGACTGGAAAAGGTGTTTTATTCGACTGGAAATCACAAAATGCAAAACAGCGCAGGTGCATTTTGAAATGTTTGAACTAATCAACGTGTAAAGAATGTCACTTCAGTTCTTCTTCAACATCATCTGAGAAAGGCACTGACCAGTTATGTATGGGCGGCGATCGGGGACGTAGACGCTTAGTACTGGATGTTGTTGTTTTTTTTTTTTTTCCTTCTATAAATGCCGACATACTGGTGGTAGAATTGGTGCTAAGGTAGAGTAGGCTACGTTAGCAGCATGGCTAACCAAAACCCAATGGAAGGTCCCAGGCTGGAAAAATGAATGAAGCCACTTGTGTCGACTCGTCCCAACGTGGCCGTATCGTACGCACCTACAGCAGCCCCTTGCATTAAAACACAGCAAGGAGATGAACGTATGGTCACACTCCGTCATACTAGCCTTGATCTGTTATGTACTGATATTGCAAGACAGCTTTTGCCTCGATGAGAAATATGGTCAAGCTTTAATATTGTGAGAGATCTCATCACATCCCTACGTCCTAATGTTAAAAAAGTGCTGTCCCTTTAAGATGTGTTCATATTCCTGAAATTTGACCATTTATTTCAATCTGTGAAAGAACCCTGTTTATGTTTGCTATCTGATCACTGATTGTAAAACATCATCTAAACAGGTTCTGTAAATTTTCCTTTCAGAGCTATTGCTTAAGTTTTAACAGGCACCAGTAACCCTCCATCTATTCCATCTTGACCTCTGACACAGATTTATTGCCAGCACCTGTGCCCAGAGACTCCACATTCGGGAAAGTGTGGGAAGAAGAGCTCAGCCCAATGCAGTGCTGGAGAAAGTGTTTACATCCATCACAAAGGTGGGATTTCTTTTTCAATGTCTTTCCTTGGACAAGTAATAGTTGCTGTTATGCTGCATTTACGTCCTTGGACAACTCGAGAAGGCCTTTTGATTACAGAGCTGGTCATGATGTGAGGTTCAGAAAATACAATTACATGACAATTTAATACTATATTCAATAAACTACAAGCTCAGTTATAAAAACTGAATCCAACCAATGTGTTGCTAGTGGTATTTATCTAACTGTGGCAGTGACTTTTTTTTTTTTTCAGGATTGTTGCTAATACATCAGGTCAGTTAACAACATAGTAAAAGTAACATTGTCTTTAATGAAACTCTTACCTATAGATAAGCATGTCTAAAGAACCTAATGTTTTGCACCTGCATAATTTCAAAATTTATAAGAATGCATATTGTATCAAACGGTAAAGAAAGTCACTTTCGGCTTTTCCCGTTTAGGGGTCGCCAGAGCGAATCGTCACACTGACGACTCGCATGTTGACATTCGGCATGCGTTTTTTACCCCGGATGCCCTTCCTGATGCAACCCTGATTCAAACCTGGGGCGCAGCGCTCTCGCCGCTGCGCCTTAACCACTAGCCTACCAGGGACGGCTGCATATTGTATCAGACAGTACTGATTCCAAATCTACATTCACAAACTGGGACTTGTCTGCCTTTACTGTAAATCAGAAATACACTGTATTCTAACATAGAATGTAATATTTCCCAGGACTACAGGCCCAATCCAAAACCTTTCTGTCATGAAATCATAGGCAGGGCTTTAGTGGAAAGTGTTGTTCTGATACTAAGTTTGAATTTTTCTACTTCATTAATTCTGTCCTTGTAACATGAGTAGAAAATGTGGCCCTTCTGTTGAGGCTGCTTGCAGGTTTCACTGAAGCTTTTTTAATGATGCTCTCTGACAATAATATTTGTATCTGACTTCACATGTACTTGCTGAGTTTATCTTGAGTTGCAGAGAGTAAAGCCTGAATACTACATATGAGCAAAGCTGCAATATGCTAATGTATGACTGGGTGCTGTATAGTATAACAACTGTTGAGCTCAACATAAATGTTTGACGTTTGCTGTTTCTTCTCGTTCTGCACAGAATCCAGACTCTCGACATGTGGATGGCCTGTCCAAACAGCTTGACTGGGAGGTGCAAAAGATCCAGCGTTGGTTCAGACACCGTAGGATCCAAGAAAAAGCCAGCACACACACTAAGTCCTGTGAGAGCATGTAGGTTAATGCCCATTGTGTTCACCTTTATCTCTCTGCAGGCTCGAGCACACAGTGGTTGTTTTTTCTGTGTGGGTGTGTTTTCATCGTGTGTGTATAAGTATGCTCTGGTATTTGTGAGGATTGACTTTCAGACCACCACATTGAGAACATTTTGGCTGGTCCTTCAAGGTCAGTCTTTTGTTATAACTTTGATTATAATTAAAAACTAATCAACTAGCACAAAGGTTGTAACAACATACTGTATGTATGCTACTGGTTGGGGTAGCTGATTTCTCTATAGCCCTATCAGGTATGAACTGGAACCTTGAAACTCTCTAGACGTTACCCAGGGGAGCCGCATGTGAGAACGCAAATGTCCAAGTCAGTCGACCTGGACCTTAAGCAGACTTTACTCTACCAGCTCCCTAGTACAAAGTCCGAGCGAGAATACAGCATATAGTCGGGTGTATTCACACGGAGTTACTGAGTTGATGACGTTCTATCAGTGTGAAACTCAAAGAATACAAACATCAGATGGTGACGAACACGGTAAATTACAATGAAGATGGGCATCAAAAATAACTAACTGGAGACACCACGTGATTCAGGGACTCAGACTCAGTTGTTTATGACCAAATTACAAATAGGCTGTGTGACACTCCTCCAGCTCTCGACACAATCTTGGGCTGATTCCACAGACATACACTGATCAGCCATAACATTATGACCACTGGCAGGTGAAGTGAATGACATTGACTTTCTGTTACAGTGGCACCAGTCAGTGTGTGGGGTATATCAGGCACCAAGTGAACATTCAGTCCTCGTAGTTGATTTGTTGGAAGCAGGAAAAATGGGCAAGTGTAAGGATCTGAGTTTGACAAGGGCCAAAGTGTGGTGGTAAGATGACTGGGTCAGAGCATCTCCCACACTGCAGGTCTTGGTGGGTGTTCCTGGTCTGCAGTGGTTAGTACCTACCAACAGTGTCTAAGGAAGGGCAAATGGTGAACTGGCAACATACTGTATATCACACCTAGAATGGTGAGGCTGTTGGATTGGTCTAAAAAAGTCAGTCAGTTTTCACTCCTTTTACAAAAGTTTTTCACTAAATTGTAGACTCATCTGTGCTCTTCCTGACAGTAGAACTGTGGAAGCAAATGGATTCACAGAAGATGCACAGTGAGCTGCAGAGTGACACGAGAGCCAACTAACTGCCACACTGACTCCTATGTAAACAGTATTAGGCAGGTGGTCATTATGTTATGCTTGATCGGTGTAGTGTGAAAACGGCTTATGTTTGATTTTTAATGCGTTGTTCCTCTCTTAAATCAGATTTCCTGGATCATAATTTCTTCCCTTTTTTCTTCTAGGTGGAGGTTTACATTTTATTTGGTCATATTTATCTATGGATTCCACTTTTTGTGGCAGGTGAGCACACTCACATGGTGATAAACGGGTTTAGTTTCATTTTTTTAATCAATGTTTGATTCACTGGGTATATTTCCATATATAATAGCATCATTGCTTGTTTGCTGAACTAATACATGTTTTCTTTATTTCTTTTTAGTGCCCTTGGTTGTGGGATACACGGCATTGCTGGTATGGTTACCCCTATCAGGTACGATGCACTTCTAATCTCTAAATAATCCGTAAAGCGACTTCAGTCACAGACAGGCCCACTGATCACATTTCCATCTTAGACCAACTCAAGTTGCAGGTTCACGTGCAGATTACAGCTGTAAAATTCACATATGTTTCATACAGTCATAAAGGCTTCGGTTGGGCTAGTGCTCATTCAGGAGTACAGAGACTTCAACCCTCACACATCTCACCCTCATTCATCTGCTTTTCTCCTGTTATATGAGTGGAGCAGGATGTGATGATTTGCATTATTGTTGCTCAGTGGTGATGACATGATATCACATCCTTTCACTCCCATCATGGATTGATATCCAGTATAGTCTGTTTAAAAGAAAAATGCTTTGATATGACTAAAATGTTCCTTTAAACAGACTCTCTGAACCTGCCCCTGCTCATCCTCTCTCTCTTCAGGTCATGACTCCTGGTCTTTATCACTACTATATGATCGAGCTGGCTTTCTACTGGTCACTCATGTTCTCCCAGTTCACTGACATAAAAAGGAAGGTGAGAAGAACAACACTGACTCTGTTTCTGTTTGGCTACTCCGCAGCTGCCACGCCCTGATTTGTTAATCCCTCTATTCTTCCTCATTCGGCAGTTAGAATGTTTTTCAGTTCTAGACCACAGTGCATTAAGATTAAACCTGACTTGTAAGTTTGCTTTATTACAAGCTCTTAAAATGATGTTAATTTTTGATGGTGACATGTTTTTGTTTTTTGAGAGGGGCGGGGTGTGGCTGGTGTTGCTCAGTCTGTGAATGCTTTGTATTTTCCGCACAATGGTGCACGTTGTCATGTGATTGTTGGATGACAGATTCCACAGAGTACCAACATACCAGACCTGGAGTTATTTACAGTTACTTACCCTTAATGTTTTATTAGATGTTTTCTATAGTACGTAGCTGTGGCTCAGGGGTAGAGCGGTCATCTTCCAGTTGGAAGGTTAGTGGTTGGTGGTTCGATTCCTGGTCTTCCTAGTCCACATGTAGAAGTGTCCTTGTGCAAGACACTGAGCCTCTAGTTACCCCTGGTGGCCAGGCAGTGACTAACAGCGCTGCTATCAGTAAGAAATTTCCCCACGGTGATTAATAAAGTATAGTAAATTACATTAAAATCAAATACAGCAAATGTCTGGACTGTGGCATTAGAGATGTAGGTGTGTGCTGTTTGTTTTAATTTGACTGCTGGATGTGCTAAGAGGCAGCTGGCCTGGATTAACATCTGGTTAATTAAATGTTTTTCTTCATGAAATGAAGCTCCTCAGCTGATTGTTTCAGAGGATGTGTATTCATCAAGCTAAAGGCCTTTCTCACATTTTAATCTTTGCTCTCAGTGCCATTGTGTTTACTTGCTCTAAATCTCAAAGGTGGTGTGTACATTTGCACTTTAAAGGTATGTCCAGACAAGAAAAAGAGCCAATGTTCATGCGAGCAATAGTGATTCTCAAATCTGAACTGATGAATTCCTTTTGAGAGTCTATAAAAATGGATATTGCACATCACTGGCTCAAGTTTTGTAGTCGTGCTTTTAGTGTTTATTTAATATTCCACCATCACGGGATATCAGCTTCGACTGCTCTTGTTTTAAGAAGAAAACAAAAAAGTACAATTATGTTTATGGCATTCTACACAGTTCACTAAAGTGAACTGTGTAGAATTAATTTAATGAAAGAATAAGATACCGTTGAAAGTAGTAGTAGTAGTAGGTAGTTTTGTGCTAATTATGGAGCAAATAGAACACAGCATATTCATTTTAAGAAAAGACATCTATAATTCTTTTTTCTCTTACCAAACCTGTTGCAGACCTCTGTCTGTCTGCTTTTGCACTCTGCTGCTGTCAGCCCTGATGATTTGACTCTCAGATGTATGTACATCTCCAATCTTAGGCTTTGCTCTTATGTCTCTGCCTGTTTGTGTAAAACAACCTAAGATAAACAGTTAATCTTTCATTCATATCTTCTTTCTCCATCCAAGTCTGGAAACAAGGAAACATGTTCTGGATTTTAAGAGTATATTCCTTCTGTGTTGCCATCTTTAGCTGATAGAAAAAAGATGCAGCCAGACACTTAAAAACACACAACTGATCATATATCACGTCTTTTATGTATGTGTCCATTTGATTTTAGCAAGGTCTACTGTGCAGGCTTTTATGTTCATATGTCTAGACTGGATTATGTAACAAACCTTAACAAGTGGGCCCTTGTTGAGAGTAAAGATGATTGTGTTTGTTGTCACAACTCCCTGCCTATGTAATTAAAGCACATTTTTATAAATTTGCATCCCCAGAGTAGCTACTACTTTCAGTTTGGTCTGTCTGTTTTCTTAGATGGTGTATATAGTCTTGAATGTAATTTACTTGCATTAATTGTTTATTATTTGTGCTTGATCACCACTTAAATTACTACCTTACTGTTTTGTAATCTATCATTTGTTTACTAGGTTATTTCATGTGGATTTTAAGACATTTTGTTAACTATATTTTTAAAATCGTATGTGTTGTTATTATAGCTATTTTAGCAATGTGTCAGTCACAGTGCCTTGGTAACACAACAATTAATGGCTTCACAAGCACAACGCAATGGTGGGTGGCTTCACAAGAATCGAAGTCTAGAGTCGAACCAACAGCTTTGTGACTGTGCATTAATGTCTGCGTGCTTAAAAAGGTCACAGTGACAAGTATGTTTACCATGTTCAATGTCTTTGTTTAATGTGTAAGCATGCTAACATTCGCTAATTAGCACTAAACACAAAGTACAGCTGTGGCTGAAGGGAATGTCCTTAGTTTTTCAAGTATTTAGTCATAAAGAAAAGTATGGACAACACAGGATAAATACACAGGTGAGCATTTAGTGTACATGTACAGTATGCTAACTCTCTCTCCTTTTAATTTCAGGACTTCCGGATTATGTTCATCCATCACCTGGCTGTAGTTTGCCTGATCAGCTTTTCATATGTCAACAACATGACGCGAGTAGGGAGCCTCGTGTTGTTGGTCCATGATTCCTCTGACTTCCTGCTAGAGGTCAGGTAGACGCAGCAGAATTGATAGTACCATACTGGTGGTTTGTGCATGTTTAAAGCAACTAAATACAAATAACCTACACTGTACTTCACTTTATTTTTGGATCATAGATTACCGTAATATTTTAGACTGGCATTTTATTACCCATATACTTAAAACCTTAACAGCCTTTCTGGAAATGTAAAGCAGGAAACCTTGTCTGATGTGAAACCAGAACAGTGTTTTGCCATTTTCATGTACATCTGACAGGAATTACCAATGATATGTTGATAAAGTATAAATTGTGTACTGAATATAGTTGTGTGGTAAAGTCCTCACAAAAGTTATCATAATGTTTTACTCTGTTGTTTTTCTATGTCAACAGGCAGCCAAGCTTGCCAACTATGCCAAGTACCAGCGCCTGTGTGACTTCCTGTTCATTACGTTTAGTGTGCTTTTCTTCATCACACGATTTATTATACATCCATTATGGTGAGTGCACTGTGACACCTGCAACCTCAGAATGAAACTAGGCACTACTCTGCCATATTTACCAGTTTGTTAATCCAAATTCATTGTGGTATTTTAAAGTGGATTTTCATGTTAAAGTAATAACCTGCATTGTTGCAGGAAATGTTAACATTGTTTTATGTTAAATCTGTCCAGAGCGTGTCAATTTTTAAAAAATTATATAGCTGGTCTACAAATACATTTTACATTGTTCTTATACTGAAAATGTGCACTTTAATGTTTTAATACTTTTATTACATTTGCCATTTTTCTTTAAAATTCTCCTTTAAACAGTGTCTAATTCTTAGTTTCTATTCTTAATATGCCCCACATTTTACTGCACATATTGAAAATGTAACCAATAAATCTTTGACTTTTGAGTCTAATATTTTAGCTTAGATTTTTGTCATTTCGGTCCATGTTCTGTAGCTGTAACTAGTAACAGCGGTCAGAAACACACAGCCTATAGTCTGTACTCCTTAAATGCATGTCTGGTAACCCAAGAATGAAAACCACCATTCTCTGTTTAGAAATAATGATGTGATGCAATCTCCACTAGTTTGTAACTACGATGAAGCAATTTCCAGTTCACCTTCAGTCTGACTCACAGATTCCTCACCAGAGCACTGCTCAGATCTCTGGTAATGTTTAGGCTTGGGGAGCTGTTCAGATGGCAACTGTTCCTCGACAGAGACCTGGAAGCTCAACCTCCAGAGAGACAGACAATAGGGAACCTGTCAATGATGAAAGTAACCTGAGCAGCGATATTCAGTGTCTTGGTGTGGGTGAGTGGTAAAGCTAGTGTTGCTGGTGAAGCTACGTGGACTGAAACCCATACCTGTTGTGAGGGAGGTGGGGTCTGATGACCTCCTGCCACTCAGCTGGATTTAGAGGAAGACTTCACCTCAACTGCTACTTGCCAACAGTACATCTGTGTCACTGACTTGCTCGGTTGCCATTGGTTTCCAAATGGGAATTACCTGTACTGGTATAATGGGTCTCCTTAGAAAAGAGCTGCTCAACAGTTTGATTCAAGTACAGCATGACAAATCTTTCCCCCAACTGGGATAAACTGTCTATTTACTGTACCATATTTATTATACATATAAATGTACCTTGACATGTAGATCTATTCATCTGATTGTTTTTCAGGCTCCTGAACAGCACGTTGTTTGAGAGTTGGGCCATAGTAGGGCCATACCCGTCCTGGTGGCTCTTCAACTTCTTACTGCTGGTCCTCCAAGTGCTGCATATCTTCTGGTTCTACTTCATAGCCCATGTAGCTGTCAAAGCCATGATGCACGGCAAGGTGGGTCACAGGATTATCACTAAGAAATGCTGTAATGTAGTGCCAAAATAATCAATAGATGAAACAATTAGTCAAATGACTCTTTTGTTCTTTATGCTAATAGAAGAAAATCGCTAGTCCCAACATCTTATATTTAAATATTTGCTGCCTTTCCTTTTGTAGTCTTGTGTGATAGTAAATTATGTATGTTTGGGTTTTGGACTTCTGGTCAAACATAATACATTTAAATATGCCACCTTGGACTCGGATTAATTGGAAAACCCATGAGGGGTTTAACTTCATAGACGTCCAAGCTTTTCTTGCTCAACAGCAGTTGTTTTTCAGCTATAGAGAATGTGAAGTCGACGTCATGCCGTGTTGCAATTTCAGGTAAATGTGCCATGTTTGGAGAATCACACTCGGTATCAAAGACTTATACACTACATGCACCTATAAGTTGATTTTAAAAAAATAAATACTATCCCATAATAGAAAATACAGTATTGGATGCCTCAACTACGTCCACTTTAGTGTTCAGTTTGAGCACAGACAGGACAGAAATCGATTCATCTGTAGTGTTTGTATTATCTGCCGACAACTGCTAGCTAGTGTTAGCTCCTGAACAAAGAGCTGAGATCAGTGTACAATCATATTTCAGTCTGTCATTCTCGTAGAGGGGATCTCTAGCTCCGCTGCAATTCGGCTACAGACAACTAAGATTATTATCTTGAATTACCACAGTCAGTAAACTGAGATCTAATTGGTTTAAGCAACTTTTAGCTAAACAAAATAAGAATGAATGTAGGTAAATACAGTGTATACCTCCGAAATGGTGCCCCCGTCCCACCATCTATCATGGCGTAACATACCTTAAAACTCTGTTAGAACATAAAAGTAATCGTCTTGTGGCAGGGCGTCTTTAGTTCTCTTGCACCTGCTAATTTCACATCACCACACTGCAGATGCTGAGACCTGTGCAGTGTCCAACGATTTTAAATTTTTCACATGATTCTTAACTTTATCAACACCATTGTGTAAAACAAAGAATCACAAAAGGTTGCAATCTAATGACCCCAAGATCGCTGCTCCAAACTTTTGCAGGGCCATAACAAGGCAAACTACTTATGAATAAATGTGACAACAACAAGAGCAGTGTTACAGCAGCATCCGATCAGTGAAACAAAGAATTGTCCCATTCAGGTCACAGAATGTTTATTGAAATGTACAGAATAACCCCACAGGTATTTTTGGTGATAAATGTGCTGCCTCTTCACTTTCTTCCAGTCTATCCACGACTCTGTCTCATCTCTCTGCAGACGCAGTTTGTTTCCTCTCCCTCTGGGATGGGGGAGGGAACCTATCTTTCTGTCTGTCTTTGTCCACTGAGACCTCCACTACTTCTCTCTCACTTCTCTTCACTTGCTCTGTCCGCTTGACAACTTTACCTTCTCTGCTTTTGGCTGTAAGTTTCTTCACTCCCTCTGTTGTGAATTCCCTTCACATGTCTTAATTTCATCTGTCCCATCCATTTCCCTCAAGTGTAGTTACAGTGGATTTAATTGGACAGCTGCTGTAGTACAGCAACATTTAGATTCAACTCCTCTCACAAAGCCAGCAGTAGGAGGAGAGCTGTAAATGCTAAATAATGTGGTAATAATGCCATGAATGCCAGGTATGTCCAAGTGTTTCTCATTAGTCAGGAGCCACTGAAATTGTCCCACACCACCACCCTGTGGTTAGAATGAGCCCAGGTGATTTGTATGAACAGTAAGAACTTTGTGTCCCCCTTAACATAGGCTAGCAAGAAAGACAGACTCAACAGTTTTCAAAACATTGGACTGGCTCCAGATACAGTATATCACCGACCAGCAAAAGGGGAGCCGTACAGAATAACATTACTACTTGATGGAAAAGGGCTTTAACTCACAGGTAAATAAATATAGACCCTGTTTAAAAGATGGTTCCAATTAGCAGCATTTGTCAGCTGGAAAAGATCTGGAACATCAGCAATTTTCCCATTTTCTAAGAAGATTATCATAACGGCCAAATAATCTGTGCCCAGACTGTAGGTGCATGTATAAAACCAACAAGAAAAAAGATTTTAAGAATAGACTGAGTCTGTTTTCAAACAGTACTCACATGCTTAGATGTACACTAAAGTTTTTATAATTTAATTGCTAGTTGGCCCTAAAGAGATCCTTCTTAAGCCACATCTACACCGCAAACGCCGTGGGTTTTAGATGCGTCACACACCCGATACATTCCTGTATTAATCACTCCAGCTGTCTACATTGCCCACATGTCGACTTGCATATCACTTGTGCTTTACATGCGTAGTGTCAAATTTTTCAGAGATGCACGTGTAAAATGCTCCACAGAATCAAAAACAATGAAAGCTAACTAGTTCCAACCAGAACTCCACCAAAACAAAGAAATACATTCATGTAAACACAGTTGAAACAAATGATCTATCAGCTGTTAAATCAATCCCACTGAAGTATACACATAAATATATGAGTACTATGTTAAGACAGTTGACTGAAAAGCAGTCAAAATCCCAGCAGTATAAGCCAAAAAGAAACGGCACAAATGCCAGTAAACATGGCTCATATTATTCATTTTCAGCAGTGATTAGATTACTTCAAAGTTAAACATTTTTCATTTAGTGTTTGACTTTTGTCTAACTACGGTTTTTTTTTACCTGCGTAGTCTGCTTTTCTCTTCAGTGTTAAATAACTATAAAAATATGTCTATTAGGTTATCAACGATAACCGCAGTGACACTGAGCGCGGTTCAGAAGTCGAGCCTGACACATCCACAGAAGACCTCAAGACCTCTCCTGATTCTGTCAAAGGAGAAAATGGCTACTATTCTGCTGCTAAAGCCTCAGCACAGAACCACGGCAGCTGGTGACATGGAGCCTGAAGCTGGGAGCAGTTTGTCCCCTCGCATCTCAGGAGCTTTGTCTTATGACGTTCCTCTGTCATGCAAGGCTCACACCCACATAATCTACTACTATCACATTGAGTGTGCACAGATTCACGTCCTGGTAAACAAATGATGGATATACGAACATTGGCTTTGAAGGGCCCTGTAATGACATGTACTACAACTCTAGAGGTGACCTGTAAATGCTGAAATGACATGGAAATGAACTGAAGCAAATGATTTACATAGCCTTATTTGTCAAATAATGGAATACATTTTGTGCTGAGTTTGGCTGCAGTTGCTAGTTTCAGTGTTCTCTCCCAGTTTTAATGGCCAGGTGAACTCGAGTATTTTTGTTTCTCATGGTTAATTCACATGGGATCACATAGGGTGGGCAATAGCTGCTGGGGTGTGTTTGAACCTTTCAATCACATCACAGCAGGTATAACACTGAAATAACTGTTATGGCTGTTTTATCAGCTTTTAAAAGCAAGTCACTTGCTGTGTGTGCATGACGAAGTACAACACACTTGAAATTAAACAGCAGTTTCTGCCCTTTGTGGTTTTTTGTGTAGTTATCCTTTAACCATGTTGACTGCTTTGTGATGTATTGTTTTTTTTCTGTTTTACTTTTTTTTCCCCTTTACTTCTGCTGAGACCAAATGCTTCCTGTAAATTTCTTCATGTCACTGCCTACAGGTCAATCAAGGTATGAGGACCATGCTACATACTTGGTATCATGTTTTGACTTGAGTGCCTCGTAAAAATCTATTTTCAAATATATTTTGTGTTGAAAGATCTCTTTGTTATTGCAGCACTATTTAAAGACTTAACTACACTGTGTGGTTAAAGGAATTTATTATAATACAAACAATTGCAGCCCTCTTTACTCCTGAGCCAGTACCACCCCAAACATGGCTTTCACACAGATGCAAATTGATGCAAATAATGCATTCTTGGCTAATTTGCATGGGGAAGTTTCTCATAAACCATCTTCCTTGTGAGGGCACAAAATACCCCCACAATGATACCACACAATTATCCCAAGAAAAATAAGGAAGGAACAAGAAATATCCACATCTCTGCAAAAAAAGTTCAGTCGGCCTTAACAGCATCAAGATCCTGGCTTATTGCTGCCAGTTTCAGCTGTTTTTGCCTCTGCCAGTAGCGGTATCCTCGGATCGCACACAGGTAGCCTCCATACACCGTCAGCAGCATCATCGAGGCAGAAAAAGTGCGATAGCCGATGTCGGCCAGGCGCTTCCTAGACACCATGATGAGGATCCTGAAGGAACAAGAACAGAAAGT
>NW_018127881.1:3431775-3433492 GCF_001952655.1 Monopterus albus
GTCAACCGTCAGACATTTTACTGTCCTATTTGTACTACAGTAACCGCTACTTGGGGTGTATTAGGTCACTTTGGGTATGTTGCAAATCAACGAGCATGACTGTTTTGTGGCTATATTGGATCCTTATGATTTTGGCATCAATGCAATGAAGTATTTTGTTTTGCCAGGTATGCAGTTTGCTGGATTAACCAAAGCACATCTCTGTGGCTATTTCATCACTGAACAATTTCCTTGAAATGTAGTTGATCATGTAAATGTGAGCATTCCTAGGGAAGCTCAGTATTCAAGTTAAACGTTTAACCAGTATTTGGTCCCCAACAGAGGGGGTATCAGGTCAGGCTGTCATAAACTTTCAGGGCCCCATAATTAGCAGCACCAATTTTCAATCCTAATTTAATAGGGGAGGTGACAGTGGGTAGAGCAGTCGTCTCCCAACCGGAGGGTTGAACGTTCGAATCTTGGTGCCTCCAGTCCATGTGTCGAAGTGTCCTTGGGCAAGACACTGAACCCTCCTTTACCCCCGATGGTTAGAGCCGTCGTTTGAGGTGGCGCCGCAGCCATCGGTTCTGTACTGGAAACAAATTCCTTGTGTGCAACATACTTGGCCAATAAAGGTGATTATCGTTATCCTTATTATCCTCCTTAAAATGCACATGCAATTTGCAAACACAGTGTGACTCTTCTCCAACTCTGAGGGCCAGGTCCACAACTGTCCAGCTACGTCACTATTCTATCTAGAATGCCAATGAAAACTACACCAGTAACAACCTCTCTGAATCAAACTGTGTATAACCAGTAACCGTAATATGGCGGAAAGTCCTGTGAGATGCGGAACCTTTGACGGACTGCCGTTTCCTGCGGCAAACCGTACTCATTTCCTGTTTTCTGTATTTGCACTGCGTTGTGCTTGCTTCCAGATTGTTTAGGAATTAAACTCACTATTTTCTAGGTTCATCTGAATTTTTGAGTGACAACATACGCTTGCACCACTTAAAGCACTTGTTTTGCAGAAGTTCTTGCTAACTACCAAATTTAACTTGCTACTTTAGGTCGGCTAGTTTAGAAGCTAGCTAAGCTAGTAGCTTAATCGAGAGCAATGGCTTCCCCCTCTTCCTCTCCTCCTTTCTCTTGCTCGGAGTGTCGCATGTTCAGTTATTCCTCTGCCTCCTTTAGCGATAATGGTACTTGTAATAAATGTCAGATGCTAGCAGCATTGGAGGCGAGGCTCACAGACTTAGAAGCGCGGCTCCACACTAGGGAGAATAGGCCATCTACCTATGCCCACGTAGCCGGTGTGGAGCGTCCTAGACGTAGCTTAGCCCAAGCTAGCCGCCCCCCACAGCTGCCCGAGCAGCCGGGATCTCAGACAGGTGGCTGGGTGACAGTTCGCAAGAGTCGTAGCTCCAAACGAATGTCCACGGAGCATCACCTGCCTGTTCACGTTTCAAATCGATTTCCCCCACTCAGCGACACACCCGCTGAGAAAACAACTCTGGTAACTGGAGACTCCATAGTCAGAAACATGAAGCTAGAGACACCGGCGGCCATAGTCAAATGTTTTCCTGGGGCCAGAGCGGGCGACATTGAATCCTACTTGAAGCTGCTAACTAAGAATAAGCGTAAATACAGTAAGGTTGTTATTCACGTCGACACTAATGACTCCCGACTTCGCCAGTCAGAGGTCACTAAAATTAATGTTGAGTCGGTGTGTAACTTC
>NW_018127881.1:3435234-3452316 GCF_001952655.1 Monopterus albus
GTGAGACCTCATTTATACTTGGACTACTTCTCCCCTATAGATCTCTCTGAGTTGACCTCAACAATTGCTTCATCTAAATCATCAACATGTCTCCTGGACCCCATCCCGACCAGGCTGCTCAAAGACGTCTTTCCCCTAATCAGCACATCCATAGTAGATCTGATTAACCTCTCTCTATTAACTGGTTATGTTCCACAGGCTTTTAAACTTGCAGTAATTAACCCTCTACTCAAGAAGCCTACTCTTGACCCAGGTGTCCTAGCTACTTATAGACCAATATCCAATCTCCCATTTATTTCCAAAATCCTTGAAAAAGCTGTTGCAAAGCAGTTATGTGACCACTTGCACAAGAATGATTTCTTTGAGGATTTTCAGTCAGGGTTTAGAGTCCATCATAGTACAGAAACCGCATTAGTGAAAGTCACCAATGATCTTCTCCTAGCCTCGGACAAAGGACTTGTCTCCATACTTGTCCTCTTAGATCTCAGTGCTGCTTTTGACACCATTGATCACAGCATCTTACTGCAGAGACTTGAACATGTTATTGGGATTAAAGGAACTGGGCTAAGTTGGTTCAAATCTTATTTATCAGAAAGATTTCAATTTGTTCATGTTAATGACGAATGTTCCACACAAACTGAAGTTAGTCATGCGAGGTGTCTTGTTAGTTTTCATGTAGTTTGGCAGATGACATTATTTTCATAAACTTCGAAATAAACGGTCGTGGTCACACTCTCTCACGAAGCAAATAATTTAGTCTTTTCTTACCTTTTATTTTAAACGCAACGACACGCGTAGATTGTAATTGTCCTCAATGTCAACACGCCAATATCGGAAGTTAGCTGTCGTTAGGTACGGGAACACAGAGGAAACTTTTCTCCTTGCCTAACAAACCTGAGGGTAAAGTTGTAGTGCGCCCACTACTGACCGGGAGGACATTGAAACATATACTATCTTCGTAGTGGAGTGACCTATTACCATGGGCTAAACACATGCATGTATTAACTCGAACCCTGTTTTTTTTTACCCTATATTAAAATATATTAACCATGATTTTTAGCAAAATATTGTAGCGAGCGGGGGTAGGGGGGCTACTGACAGACACTGTGTGAGTTGCTGCCACCACAATGGTAAAAGGTTTAGACAAATGTTATATATCGTTTTAATGAGAAGCTGAATAAATCTGTTTTTCTCGTGATGACAATAATACGCTGCCATACGCTATCCACCCAATTAAAAAAACAAAACTATGAACCTGCTTATATGAGCTGTGTAAGCGGATACAGGCCCTTCTTGGCTGCAGTCAGCGCTTTCCATCCGGAAGTATTTTGGAGACGCACACATTATAATGGCATCATGTTCGTTAAATAGCGCGTTTGTTGACGATATTAATGATCCGGGAGCCGCTCCCTATGGCAACTTTATAAATTATTACACATTTAATCCTCCGGAGAACCGTTTGAGCCTGATTCCGACCACACTCCTTCAGGATATTGGCTACAGCGATCGCCATCAACCTACACTGATCCTGGACGTGGGATGTAATTCAGGGGTATGTGCCTTGGGGACATACAGTACCTGTCTCTAAAAAGTGCATCTATGATACCCATTTAAATCGAATATTCCCAGTATTTCTATTAAATTTAGATTAATATGGTCGACTTGCGAGAAAGTGATCAAATTTGAGTTAGTAGATGCCACAATATCTTTACTTTTACCGAGTCAAGCCTCTGCACTCTAACCTCAACACCCTACATTTCCCAAAGTGCAACAGATAGTGTCTTTGATGACAGGTTTAGTGAAAGACACTATCAGGATTTTTTTTTTTCAAACTTTAGAAAGTGTCCTCTGAGCCACACAAGTAAACAAATTCTTATACAAAATGTATGGATTGGTCCTCTACTATAGCATAAGTACTTAATGTTGTCCTCCTCTTTTCCCTGTGCATGACAGGAACTGAGTGTAGCTTTTTACAAGCATCTGGTGCAGGAGCCTGAATCAGATGGAAGTAAAGTTCATCTCCTGGGTTTAGACTTGGATGAGGGCCTCATTCAGCGGGCTCAGCAGACCAACCCTCTGCTCAGCAACATCTCCTTCATTTCTCTGGACATCACTGCAGCCACTGACCAACTGCAGGATTACCTCAACCAGCACAGCTGCTCCAGCTTCCACCTGTGTTTGTGTCTGGCTGTTACCATGTGGGTCCATTTGAACCACGGAGACTCTGGCCTGCTACAGCTGCTTTCTCGCTTGGCCTCTATCAGCCAGCACCTCCTGATGGAGGCCCAGCCCTGGAAGTGCTATCGCTCTGCAGCCCGGCGGCTGAGGAAGCTGGGTCGCTCAGACTTTGACCACTTTAAGACTTTGAAGATTCGTGGGGATATAGCAAAATGTGTGAGGGAGCATCTGGAGAGACACTGTGGCATGAAGCTTATTCATAGCTTTGGCCGCACTGCATGGGACAGAAAACTGCTGCTCTTCAAAAAAAGCTAAGACTGAAGGACAATGTTAAGCTTTAATTTGTAGCAGGGAGATGATCAGGATGACAAAAAACAAAGAAAAAAAATGTTGTTTAAAGGTTGAAATGTGGAGTTGGATTACTTGGTTGACATTACTCATCATTTTGGGTAATTCATTTATGGTTGAAATAACTTACAAAGAAAATGTCAAATGTACCGTTTCCAGCTTCTGAAATACGAAGAGTTATACTTATTGTCTTAAACTCTAGGAAATAGTGCATGTCCTTGGGTTTTGTACTCTTGATTTGGCAAATGAATTATTTTTGAAGACAACACCTTGGGCTGTGGAAACGGCCGATAAACTTTATTTTACTATGTAGTGACATTTTATAGCCCAAACTATTAGTCTGTAAATTGATAAAACTGGCAGTTTAAGCTTTATGCAATTTAGTTATTATAGAGAAATGTTTGCCTGTGTCAGACAATAGTTAAAAATATTTAACTATCTTTTGTTTGACCCAAAATCCAAAGATACTCAGTTTATACTGGTATTAAATCTTCACACCAAAGAAGGAACCAAGCAATGCTTAGAATCTGTACTTGACAAAATGAATAAATCACCTAATCAAATTACTGAATAATCAATATTGCCAATTCAGTTGCCACTGCAATGACAATGTGTTCCAGCTCTAGAAGAACTGGGAGCTGTGGTATATGGAATTAAATTATTTGTATAGCACCAGTTCACAACAACAATCATCTCAGGGCACTTTACACAGTGAGGTCTAGACCTTAGGAGTTTTATACGGAAAACCCCACAAATCCCCCCTGAGCAATCACTTGGCGACAGTGGAGAGAAAAAAACTCCCTTTAACTGAAGAAACCTCCAACAGACCCTGGCTCTTGGTGGACGGCCTCCAGCCTCAAATGGTTGGGATGAGTGGATAGAGGAAAGAGAAAAGAAAAGTATCAGGGCACAACAAACACTGGGCAGGTTAATGTGGTCAGTGACTGCTCAACAGAAACATGGAGCACCGGGGCCAGGGATACCTGCAGAAAGGTACGAGAGAGAGAGAGAGGACACTACAGGAGAGAGGAGACACACAGTTAGTGCTGTTCTGGTGGCATATATAAATAAAATGGAGAAGAGGGAAAAGAGGAGGGGAGGTCAGAGCATCATGGGAGGATTCCCAGCCTAGGCCTATGACTTAAGGAACGGTACGCCAAACCAAACCTATCTTAAATGCACATCCACTATAAGGGTGTAAACCACTGGCATGGTTAAATATACTCAGTGGCACCTGGCCAGCCCAGGCCCCATGTTTACTTGCTGTTGCAGATGGCTGCTAGTCATCCTTTTTCAGCCACATTATGGTGCCAAGACATAACAACATGCTAAGCACCTTTCTACCCTCCTTCACTGTCCTACAAGTACTATATTGAAAATTAACTAACAGAACTATATCATATCAGAAAGGAAAGTTTTAAGCCTAATCTTAAAGGTTTGTTGAAATACACGTTTTTCAAAAACAATCTGCCTCACTGATCAGTTTTGTCAATTTCAATATTTGCCAAAGATTACCTAGTTCTACAACCACTCACTTTGAGAATATGAAATCAGAACCCTGCCCATTTTTTCCATTTTCAAAATGCAGCTGTTCCCTTCTGTGTCAGAGCTGTCTGAACTTCACTGGTCAGTAATGCAAAACTAAGAGACCTAAACCTCAGCACGTTACTCAAATTTTCATAATTTTAATTACAGAATACTAAAAAATAACATTACATAAAACGTCTTTTTAAAAGAAACCATTTAATATTACAAAGGTTGTAAATTTTGTAAAGTTAGAATATAAAATTTTTGAACAGTGATGCATAATTGAAAAGAAAAATAAATTTCATAAAATGTATATATTAACTGTTCTACTACATTAAAAAAAAACGAGATGGACACAAATCGCAGAGACGAGATGAGTAGACGCTGCCATTCCCGCAGTGAGCTCTCCTTTCGCAGAAAGACTTGAGATGCACAGCACACACACACACAATCAGCTTAAACTCTCATGTCTAGGTTCAATAAAAGGAGGCCATTTACAAAAGGAAAACAAACTCAAGAGACTACAAAAAGTGACTTGGTGACTGCTCCCAGTATTCACACATCTCGATGGGTAAAAACCCGACTACACTGGCCTTGGTTCCATAAACACATGCTGTCTTCCACAGTTTACGCTGTACAAAGAGTTGCAAATCTTGAGAAACCTCATACTTAAATCATTCGATCAAGAGAGGAAAATAATGGACAGCTGTCTTTAAGTCTCATAACACAACCATTCCTATATCCTACCATACAACTTGTCAGTCAGATCCACTGAAAGCTAACATGGTCACATTACTCAATATCAGGAAGTCAACCTTAAGAAACTGGAATACTCTGTACACAAATTGGGGAAGGAAGAGAGTTGGGAAACATGCATAATCCAACAATGTACTTGCTTTCTTCCTCTTCTCTGAGTTTTACATCACACTGTGTCACATCATCATGAGCCCTTGTTAAGATGTTTTCGGTCAACACCACAGAGTTACCATTCAAGGACATTCAGAGCCTGGTTGAACCGTGGATGTCCCTCTACATGCACGACACACTGGCCAGCCATGTCCAAACAGAGGTATTTCAGTAGTCTCCTCTGGTTTAGGAGACATGTTGTGTCACATTTTTGGTAAACAGACACAGGTTTTTTTTTGGAGGGTGGGGGGAAGGGTGGGGTTCAAAACTTTATTAAGTTGTTTAAAAAAAAAAAGTCTAATATATGGTTTTAATCGAAAGGTGCACAGAGTGGTAGAATCACACTTGTATCTGTGCAGTAGTAGTGGTTTCAGTGGCCCATAAAGACCAGGTAGAGCAATGCAGGGGAAAAAGACTGAATACCAGCTGGAAGGGAACTGGACAATAACTCAGAGGACAAAGGACATCTGAGACAAACGAGGTATACGGGAGGAGTTGAGACGAGACACACCAGCAGAGCTACTTGGTTTGGCTGGTCTGTTGCTCAGGCAGCTGGAGTTCATTTCATCAGGGATCCAGGAACTGCTGCTTAGCATGTAAGCTAGTAATGCTGTTTAGGTTCAGATGAGTCCCCCTGAGTTAGTGCACATGTCAGTCAGGCAGGCCACGCCTGCTTGTTCATTAAGAAATCCACAAACCGAAGCAATGGAAAAAA
The DNA here is from genome assembly GCF_001952655.1 of Monopterus albus. Lineage (NCBI taxonomy): Eukaryota > Metazoa > Chordata > Actinopteri > Synbranchiformes > Synbranchidae > Monopterus > Monopterus albus. The sequence continues at coordinate 3,440,909 of NW_018127881.1, forward strand.
TATCAATTCAGTAATTCCATAACAAGTTTACAATTAGCTTTGGAGAGAGATTCTGTCATAGTTTTACAAGTTAAAATTACACCAATGTTAGTGTAGAGGAAGTTGGGAAAAGGTTCAGGTAAAAAACAAAACAAAAAAACAGCAGCTCCCAAAATGGTGCAGCTGACCTATTAGCCCTGCTCATTGTCTGAAAACTCTGAGAAGTATGCATTTTGTGTTGTGAATGTAATGTGCGTTACATGGCGCCCTATCAGACGCAGGGCTGTGTTTGTTTGAACATGCTCATACTTTTATACTGTATTCTGAACATCTGACATGATTTGCAAGTGGTTACTGGTGCAGGTCTGCCCGGCAGGAGAGTTATGGGGACCTGGACGGGTGCTGGTGTTGCAAATTATTCTGACTGTGCATCAGTCAGACAGACAGGTAGACAGGCAGGTGGGCTATAATGGGAGTGAGGAGCTGAGGCTAGATCAAGGGAGCTGTGTCCATCAAAACTTTGTTGGGGTCCAGGCTGGCAAAGAAGCGGACGTCCCGGTCCTTGTCGGACTGCAGAGCCATGACAGTCTCTTCCAGCTCATCAGAGTAGGCACAGACCGGCTCCTTGAAGTATGCTGGAAACCAAGTACCAGACTGAGTGAACATAAAAAGCTACCAGCCAGAAGCTACAGGGCAACTTCTGAAAGAAGACACACAACGCCTTGCTTACAAATGAAAAGCTGATTTTATAGGTAATAAAAAAAATAAAAACTTGCCTATAAGAGCACTGTTTCAACAAAAATATAAGTGTGCTGCCTGCCTCGTTATTCCAACAAATCCATATGGCAGCCCAACATTATACATCATCAATTTATATACTGCATCATATGCAGCTGTCTTTTAGTTTTTAAATGCTCAGAAATATGTTCATACCACTCTTTTGCACTGAAATACCAATGTTAATGTGGTCAAAATCACTGAAATTCATGCCATTTAATTTTCTGACAGTATAGGCTATATTTATTTAATTATACAAAAGAAGAAAAACAGCCAAATAGTCGCACTTAAGAGCCGACTGACAAAATCCGGGTACAGCCCTACATATAACTGATGGCTAATGATTTTTAGGTAGTTCTGAAAAGGTTGCAGTTTTGCTGTAAAGGCATAGTTCAGCATTGTGGAAATAAAATTCTTTGCATTATTGCAGAGGGAAACAGCTAGCATGATGAAAGTACAAAGATCCCTTTGACCAACACTTCTGATGTCCACTAATTAACACACTGTCTTTTAATTCGTATACAAATGAAAATATTAAAAAAACCGACAAGTTGGGGTTTATGCTCTATAACTTTCTCAGTGCATATCCAAAAATGTACCTTTAAAGATCAGAGACATCAGTCACTGACTTCACTTTCATTTTACCTTTTTCCATGACAGTCTGTCGTAGCGCTTTAGCCACTAGTACACGAACGTTGGCCACTGGGTCTGAGGAGAGGCTGAGTAGGCTGGGCAGGAGGTGCTGGCTGAACTGCTCCATAGGCATACAATCCTCCTCCACGATGGCCTAAAATAAGAAAATTCATTCAAGACAACCAATCAAACTGATGCACAGCCATCTATGCTGCTGAAGCTGCCATTCCACCATTTCATGTGAAGTAAAGTTAAGATGCTACAAACCTGGCAGATAAAGGCAAATGCCTGCCGCCCCACCCACTTGGGACAGTGACAGAACCTTATGGTGAGTTCGTTAATGAAGTTCAGGCCCAGATCATCAGCACCACATGAATACAGTTTTTGAAGGATCTCTACAACCTGAGAACACAGAAGGCAATAACAGTTGAAAAATTCACTTTCTTTGACCAATGACACTAGACTTGTCCATGGAGCAAGACACAAGCTATACTGTATTCTCTTTATTGATAAGAGTTAGGGGAGATTTTTTTTCCTGATCAATCTATAAAATACAGATGCTGTAGTCTAACAGCCAATTGAATTGATGAAGGTTGCCTAAAATGCATAACAGATACAATCATCTAAAAATACTCAAATCAATACTGTGGGACTTTTTTGTACCGATTGAGATCACTTGACTGCCCAGCCCTTGTTCTAACCAAGCTGCAATGATCAAATACAACTATCAATACTTTACTGTATCTCATAATAACATATGCAGAACATCATCCATCTGTGTGACTCGTTTCCCTTTTTGTCTGAGATTTTCGCATGTTTTTGCTCATCCAACTATCAACCATAAGATTTTCCTCACCAGCAAAAAACCCTAATTCAATTTTGTACACTTACCAATTTGTATGAGATCCATCTGACCTCAGAGACTTTGTCAGAGCAAAGTGTGAGTGCTATCTGTCTGAGGTAGTCATACACGTCATAGTGGCTGTACAGCTCTATGATCAAGATCAACTGCCTGGAGGGTGGGAGAGAGAGCAAAAACTAGGTCTGACATCAGGGTTATATTTCCTGTGAACAGTTGTATAATAGAGTCCTTGCATACTGTCATAAGAGACTCTGCTAAAATGTAATCATTTGCAAATTTCTTCCTGACTTGAAGAGGAAAAGGAGACATACTCTGCCAGCTCATATCTGAATCTCCAGTTGCGACTGTTGTCCGTCACCATGAACTCCTGCAGCTGGTACAGATATTCTCTCCTCTTGTCTGCGTGCAGCAGCTGCAATGAGAAAATGCACATTAACCTGCTTAATTATCTAGTGTTACCTGTAAAACAACTGATTCACCTGTGACTTTCTTCATCAAATCATAACAGAGCTCTTGATACAGCTAAGTCCCTTGTCATCAGTCACAACTGCTTTAGTGCAACATAGCAAACCAAAACTTTCCAACTCTTTGATCTCTAAATCTTTTTTTTTTTTTTTATCTCCCCTGGACCAGCAGTAGAGGAATATAAACCTTACCTTGAGGAAGTCATACAGGTGTTTGAGCACGCCAATGCGGACCTCGTCCAAGTCTTTGAGGAAACCATTGAAGATGGGCACCAGATCAGCTGCCGTCAGCTGGTCTCCCAGAATAACTGCCAGCTCATGGATGGAGAAAGCCAGTGTGCGCCGCACCTTCCACTGAGAGGGGGGGAGGTAGTGTCAGTCATGGACAAGTCAGGTCTAATAAACAAAAATATACTAGCATGTTTTTTAAATAGCAAGACAACAATGTATGAACATGTTTATAGTTATTGATGAAGCAGCGTAATCCTTACATAAAATAAGTTACTGAGAAACAGGCCATTTATCTGAATCGCTCTGTGACTAGCAGTGGTCCACTGCAATGTTATCAAGCTAACAGGGACATTCAGGGCTGTGATGAGATCATGAGGAAGTGAGAGCCATCACACTGTCGCTGCTGTTTGATGTGAAGCAACTGTGCTGTGTATATTTTCTGTTGTTCCTCACATCCTCACATAATGCGCGTGCATAAGAATCATGTTAAGGACAAAATCACTCATGACGATTGCGCGAGAAATGTAGTGAAATCCTTGGCTGAACAAAAATGTTGTTCCTGGATAACACTGACACATGGCTCATTTAGGACTTGGACAAGGAAAGACAGGCTGCATCAACAGCCTGACAGTGTCAGAAATAACACAATGTGACTGCTTCTATGACACACATTTATAAAGCATCTCACATCTCCCCCCTCTTTTTAAGAGTTTCCAATACAATATTTCCAAAATAGTGTAATACCTTGCTACTTTTTCATTTCCTCATGCAGTCTCTCTCATTTTGGAATCTGAATCACAAAATTTGCCATCAAATGCCACACGGCCATCTCATGATGACCCACCTGCACATCAGTAGCAAGAGTTTCATATGTGTCTTTGAGGCAGTGCCAGTTCTGTCGTCCCAGAGTAAGAGCAACCCCAGGCAGGCTGAAGGCACAGTGTTTGGCTATCTCTGTATCCACTGTTTGGGCCCGGGCTGGGTCTGTCATAGAGAGGTACTGATCCAATAGCTGCTGGGGGATGACATTCTGAAGGCACAACAACAAATTAAAGAGCTTGAGGACCAAAGAGAAACACGAATGCAGAGTAAAAAGGTATAAAATAATCCATGTGCTAATCAACAGCAAATGTGGGGAGCAAATCAATATTTCCAGGATGTATAATTGTGCTGACTGACCTGGATCTTGGGCTTGTCTTCAGAGAGTGGGCTATGTGCAGAGTCATCCTTTCCCTCCTCCTCCACACTCTCAATCAGTTCAGACTCCTGAGGAAAAATACAAATATTCACACAAATCTCCCATTAGAAAAAATACACTACTTTTGTCACTTTCTTTGTTCTCAGTAGATACACAAGGCCTACCCTAATGCTGGATTTATAGTTGTGTGTAAAGGGGTTGCAGCATAGCTATGGAGGCTACAGCTGACTTGCACCTCCTAAGAAAAAATGAACTGCACACTGGGGCTACAGAGGTTTCATGATGGTGGAGATTGAAGACCAGGTTAAGGAGGACGGTGGTAAGGGATGTTCTCGTTTTCGGTAACACGCATCTTGCTAAAACATCATAACTGCAAACTTCTACTCACCACAAGGGCTGCACTCTTTCACAGTGAATTAAACAAAACAGATCATGCAAGATTTCATAGCAGTAGTCTCCTATACAGGAAGGAGATCAATCAAAATACGCATGGAGTGAGAGAATATGCAGAGCCCAACATCACTAATTAAATCAACTTCTAAGTTCTGACCTGTATAAAAACAATTTCCTGCCCACATTTTAACAGCCTTGGTTATTTCATGAGATTTGTCCTCGTTTGTTTCACTAGTTCAAAGTGGCCAGGTTGAGCTACGTGTTTCAGTGCACCAGTGAAGATTTAGCAAAATCTGAATCACAATCTGAAGACAATTGTTACCAGCCCACTGTCAAGTTTTATCAAACCACAGTGCCAATTAAACAAATTAGCTATTTGTAACACTTATTTTTATTCAGAACTTTGTGTTGCTGATTTGCCCTGAATATAGAGAAACCAAGGTTTCAAGGGTTTTGAAGAATGATACAGATTGATTAGTGTCAAAGTGGTGTTATTAATGGGATAAATCTTAACAAAACCTGCACTGTGGTACGTATCTATGGTAAAACTCCTGTTAACCCCTTGTGCCAAGTACAAACCCAGCTTAGGTTCAGTACATGCATGTAGTTTTTGAGTACATTTGTTCAGCCATATATATTATACAGCTGAGTTAAGACAACAACATGTGTATAGTTTCGTACAAGAACAGGGGAGTCACAAGGAGACTCATCCCGGTAGCCCAGGGGCTCTGTCTGAGTCTCTTCATCTCCTTGCTCCAGGACAAGGTACGACTCCACAGCTGGAGGACTTTCCATCATTTGCTCCTCTTCTGTGGGACTCTTCTCGCTCTCTGACTGAACCTCTAAAGATATGCTCTCCACACATGGGCTCTCAGTGTCATTCTTAGGCTGCACTTCTGGCTGGGATTCAGTTGGGCTGTCTGCCGGGCAGTTGTCTGCTGGACTGTCAAGCTGGGCTGCTTTCAGAGCTGCTGACAACACCTGGACTTGGGCTGGAGGTAAAGTACACATGCACAGCTCAACCTACATGCCAATACAGTGCAAAAATAAAGCTACAGAGACAGCAGCTGATCAGATATAAAGGCAAGAAAGTGCTGCATGCAACTAGTCACAAATATTGTGGCTCTGTATACTCACCTTGTACATCAGGGTCATCCATGTGTGGTTGCAAACAGTCCAAAACCTTCTGGATCTGGTCGCTGGTAGCTTTGCCATGGCTGGATTTGGAATCATGACAATTATTTTCAGGTTCCTCCTCGTCTCTCTCTTTCTCATGCTCCTTGTCTATCACTTCTTCTGATGCCTGACAACTTATCATTTCCAGTTCTTCGCTGATGTCTGGTAAAGGACACCTCCAGAATCGGAAAGAATTAAAGTTCTCATCTGTCTGCTCCATCTCTTTTGTGTTCTTAGTATTGTTTGTAGTTGTAGAGCTTTTATAGCTGTTTGAGATGCTGTAGGTGAAGTTGTCATGCGCCCCTCCAGAAACAGGAGTGTGGTTGTCATCAAAGCTGTGCAGGTCCTCACTGTCTGGTGTCAACATGTGCTCTGGGGAAGGTGTGGCACGGCCGTCCTGGTTGGGAGGTGTGTGAGCGATGGGTCTTTTGGTGTGGCAATTCAGGGAATTTAAGGAACATTCACTGAAATTAGAATAACAAAATGTATTGGAATACTTTGGCAAATCCTTAAAATGTATCTAATCTCTAATACTGCCTTTTTGTAAACATTAACTACGAGATGTGCTACCCAAACCCTATAGTTAAAACCACACAGTAACAGTGTTCAACCTTAGTTCAACGTTGGTCAGATTTTAAACTATACCAAGTACTCCTCTGAAGGCAGCATTACCTTCTAGGTAAAAATATCTCAACATGGCGACTTCAGGTCTTTTCATTTCTCTGTCTCTGCAAACAAACCTTTTAGCAAAAAAAAAAACCCAAAAAACAAACAAAAAACCCTGGTCTGTCCTGATCTTGCCCAATTATGACCACAATTCATCAGAATAATGATGCAACACTTGAAGCTGCATCTGTGTCAACACAAACTCATGTTTGTGCAGTGCATATTATTACTACTACCTGAACAAATATAGTTCACTAAATGAACTAACAATATCTGGCAAACTTTGACCTACTCTGATACAAAAAACCCATAACACTGAATCCAGTATTATTCAAACAAACCAAAAAGAGACATCAAAGTAAACCATCACCTGTAAAGAAGAAAATTAGATGGGTTTACCTGTCTGTTGTACACCTGGGGACCTCTGGTAGGGCACCGTCCTCTCTGAAATGAATGCCTCTGCTGGCTGGATTAGCAAAAGTGGAGATGAAACGTCCCAGAGACTGAAAGGCAGCCTGGCGCACCTACAAGTGGAGCAGTAAAGACTCTCAGTTTGAACGTGACAGAGGATTTTCACAAGTGTTACGCTAACAATCTTCATTTGCTTAAGAGATTAAGGAATTAGGGAACAGGATTATTTGTATGAGACACTAGTTTAAAAGGCTGCATATATAGCACACATGCACAGTGGAATTGCATGCAGTTCTGTTTATACAGTGAGAATCTGCATACACAAGATCCCAAATGTTCATCATAGCAAACTGCCCATGCGGTAATAAATTTTGGTCTGCACATGGAACCTCATGTCTAAGCAGCAACTATTCTATTTTCATCACAATACAGAGGGAGTTACATATAAACACGCTTACCCAGCGGGACTGATCACTGATGAGGCTGATGAACAGGGGGGAAAGTTTTGTGCGTCGCACCCCAGGAGAAGTGCAATTGGAAACCACCATAAAGCACTCAGCACAGGCTTTCCTGATACCCCACAGACTGTCTGAGCACAGATCGAAGAACTTGGGCATCTACATTGAAAGCAAAACCAAGTCTTCAAACTTTGAGCAGTGATGGATTTCTAAACTACAAGCATGCAATTAAACTAGTGACTTAATTTGACACACAGTGAAGTTTCATGGCATCACTTTGACTACACTGCAATCTAACACAGCTAACGTGACTCATTGGATGTTATATATGTTAAGGCTTGAGTCATGAAAGGCTCGAAGGTCATCACTGTTAAGATTTTATGTTACGTCAAAAAAAAAAAACTGTCACGTCTCTCACCAGTAGCTTTTCTGTGGCTTCCTGACCTACAATAGAACAAAATTCTCCAAAATTGGCAGCACAGACCTGTAACACAAAACAAAAACATAAATAGTAATAGGGCAATACACTTAATGAATCATGCGTTTATTTTTAAACCACATAAAACCACTCAAAAAATATTTGTGTTCGCATTTATTTTTACATCTGTTATTTATGTGGCCTTGTTGAGAAATCATCCCTCCCATGGCAACTGGACTTTGATCAAAAAGACCAGACTACAGTGATTTTGAACAGCTGTTTGATCTTATTTGTAATGTTGATTATATAAACATTGAAATGCAATTTAAGCATTTATTGCACTTAACAGTATCTAATTGTTCAAATCATTCAAATACATTTTGCCTTTGCTTGGCAAAACCATCACAGACCACCAGTGACGCCACAGGATTAACATTCCTGAATGACAGAAAACAAAAGTGTAGGTGTGGACTACGTTGATGTGCAAAACAAAATTAAGGCTGATTCACAGAGTTATTGAATTTATCCCCATGGAACACCCGAAACATAATTAAACACAAGTTAAGTGCAAGTTGTAACTGAAGTCTGAAACTGATTGTACTGCATGTTCAAAATTATACTATAATATGTCTGACTTTTTAAAGTCAGGAAGAGGAGGTGTAAATGGTGTGGAGGTTCTTACCTTGCGAACTTGGAAGAGTCTGGCATCACTGCACAAGTCACAGAAACGTGGCAGGAGTAGATGCTCCACTGTGTCTTTACTCAACATGGTGACAACTTTACACATAATCTGTATCAGCAGACGTGGAGAGCATTAAGTGTCACCACAACTCAGACTGTGCTCCAACTGCACAAACAATTTGCATTTATGAATGAAAACTAGCCGACGATTTGAATAGAAAAGATTTACAAAAAGGTGAAAAATGTGCCACTGAGGGACAATACAATACAAATAATCACATTTAACAACATACTTTGGTATTAAGAGTGGAGATGGAAAGAGAAGTGTGTGTAAGTTATAGGAGGTTCAGTGTGACTCAGGTGGCTGAACACATTTGAGATAACATAATTTGAACAGTGTAAAGTGAATAACTAATGCAAGGAAAAAAAAAACATCAAGTTATAACACAATAGATTTTCTTACAGCAACTGCTTCTATTTTGTAGTCGTCATCACTGCTGGGTTTTGTGAGATCTAGCAGAACTGGACAAACTTTGGTTTCCATGTCAGCTTTAGAAATGAGGCCCTGCTCCAACAGAACAAGCAGCGCTGCCTGGCTCGTCTTCCGCACCTGGAAAAAGTATAGGCGACTTAAAAACCAGTTTTAAAACTTTTTTTTTACTTCTTAAACTTTAAGATTTTGGGGGGGAATCTTCCTTTTACTTGATTGTTGACAGTCTCAACCAAACCTTGGATATTGCTTTACGCCATTACACTTCTAGTAACACAACTACCTGTAATGTACCAATACTTCAGAAACAAAAAAGCATGCTTGACTCTCTTTAACCAACTGTTTTCACAGTTTTTAACTGTAAAGATCAGCTAGAAAACTGTCAAATTGGAAACCTACCTGGTTATTTGGATCAGTGAGATACCGGACCACGATTGGTACCAAGTATCTTGAGAAAGCGGCTGGGAAGTTATGCCTACTCTCATGTAAAAACATGGCAATGTTGGGGACCTGCTCCATCAGCTCAGCTCGCACTGTGGGCTCTGAGTCGACACATTACATTATACGATTAATAATAAAAATAAAATGTGGCCATTACAGTGCAACAAATGTTATGTACTTTCAATTGTGTAGTGATTAAATCCTGGACATTTTGTTTAGTAAAATAATAATAATAATAATAGTCAAAAAATGATCATATTAAACTGGGACGTAAGGCCATAGTGAATTTATCTAGTGGATATCACCACAAAACAAAAGAAAAGGAAAATTCATCTACCTCCATCTTCTGACATTCTGACAACTGTCTCCATGACACTGATAAAGTCATTTTCATTGTCACTGAACTCTCGAAGCACATCAAGCAGGCCACGAGCCACAATCTGCCTAGAAAGCAACAGGAGCATCAAGTTAGCACACTGTCCGCCATTGCCTAGAAGTGCTGAGGACACAGCTGTCAAGTACACACACGTACTTGGTAATGACAACAGGGCCTGAACCCTGCAAAGCTGAGCATGAAACGCATGAAGACAGGAACTAAACATGTTTATGTGAGGACAACAGACTGGTGGCACTGTGATGAAACTATTCAAAAGCAACATACTGAGGAGTTTAAATACACTGAGTATATCTGGCAGGCTATTAGTTTACCAAGCAGAAGGCTAAAGCAATAATACTACCATTGTCAACCTAATGCTTTGTTCAGACTGACACTAGGACACTACTATAAGTCTTTTGGCATTTGGTTAACACAGGTATGCAATTAGTAAATACACAAGAATGCAGTGAGTCATTCAGCTGACTATGTAAAAAACAAGCCTGGAGCTGACTTGAGATCGTACGACATGTTTATGTCAAGTTCTGATGTGTGATTTATGATATAATTCATGATTCTATACAATTCAGTCAACGAAAAAAGCTTAAATAGCAGTGTACTATTGTGCAACATTATGCCATTAACTACCTAAGCCAAATAAGACGCAATGATGATGATAGCAATGATGTCCTTGCACACTGAAAAGCCAATCAACTATCTAGTAAATGTAAATGTGCAAGTACACAAAATAAAATACAACAGACCAAAGTTTACTTTATATCATACAAAACAAACTCACTGATGAACGGTTCCCAGACAGAGTTCAACTCATCTAAAAAAAAAAAACCTGAATATCTGGTTACATTTTCTTATCCCTTTTAGGTAGCACCTCCGTGTTATTTGACAGATGCTTCCTTGTTGCTAAAATCAACTAGATATGGCAGAATGTCAAAGTGCCAAACTGGATTGATCACACAAAATAATCACTATGATGTATAATACATATACTGTACATTAAACATTATTTTGTGCTTTAAGGCAAATACAAATGAATGATGACCAAGAAATAAAGTGGGCTTGATGTGGATGGAAGGCCAAAAGGCAGATACCAAAAAATCTAAGTTAAGCCTAAAGATAGTCAGATTATCAGTTCATGGTTTAGGCCTCGTATGTGTGATATGAAGCTTTTTGCCTGGCTTTGGGTGCTGCCTGAGCACAGGGCTCCACTTACCTGTTGAAGACATTCTCACTGAAGGCATATTTCTCTAGTCTTCCAAGAGGAGTTAGGTTGTCTTGTCCTGCATCAAGGAAGGCTGTGATGCGGATTCCGTCACACTCTGAAGCATAGTCATCAAATCCAACTTTGGGAGGGAGAAAAAGATTATTTTATACTCTCACAAATTGAAGCAATATTTGAAACACACACACATAATGCCTACAAAAACAAAAGACTTTAATGAGGATACTGACAGATATACCACAGCAGTCTATAAACTGATGGGTAGGCCAAATGGCAGGAATGGAGAACATCTAGTGTGGATGAAGCATCAAGGCTCAAGTCTAACTGATTATTACATTTAAAGTTTCAACCATGGCACTGCCTGTACAGCTAGATCTAAATACTTTTTCATCACTCTGGCTAATGCAGACGGCAGGGACTGTGGGTCTTTAGAACTGCTAATAATAACATGGCATAAAACCCTGAACTACTGCTGCCAGCTTTAAATTTCACATGGGTTAAAGGGGTTGCCCAGAAA
>NW_018127881.1:3452365-3488219 GCF_001952655.1 Monopterus albus
ACGAATCCTTCAAGCTAGGTATAATTTAATGTGGTTTTGTGAGCAAATTCAAAAAATGGAGTACTCACAGTCATCCAAATCGTCATGGCCATCTTCAAAGTATAAAGATAGACCTGCAAGGAGAAGGGAATAACATGGGGATCCATAGTGGCAAACATGTCATCAACATACAACCATTGTCTCTTCTTCAACAACACTAACAATAAATCATTGCGACCTTGCTGATTAACCATGTCAATTAATTCATTGTCAATTTGGGCTGAAACCAATGGTTATTTTCATTATCAATTCATCTTTCAGTTTTCTGTTCAATTAATTTAATTGGTTGGGGGAAAAAGTCCAAAAACTGTGAAAGAAAATTACAATTTCTAACAATTATGTTTTCTTAAAGCCTAATGTGATGTCTTGCTTTGCCCAACAACAGCCCCAAAACCCAAAGGTATTCAGTTTATTGTCACAATAAAATTACTTTAAAATAGCTTAAGTGATTAACCCATGAATTGCCTAATGATTAATTAATCGCCTTGTTGTAGCTCTAACATCAAAAGTGAGAGGGGGAGCGGGTGGGACAAAAATATTGATCCCAAAGGAGATACTAAACATGAATTCTCCCAGAATCATTTCTATCTATAGTTGTTTGAAGTGAGATTCCCAGTGTGGCTTCCCATTTTACATCCAAAGTGACGGTCTGAAACTAGGCGATTTTCCACTCCTTGCAGATAGTAGTGCGATAGCTAATGTAACTAACTAACACCGCAAAACTACTTTCTTTCATTACTTGTTTTCAATACCGCCCAGCCACTATTATATAGAACAACAGTGGGGCAGGACAGTCAAAAGGAGAGAGCAGAAAGAAGACCCAGAAGGAAAAGCATGTGGTGGGACGGCTAATGTCTCTGTTTACAGCTGGGCAAGCAAGGGAATGTGCTTCAAATAAAAAACCCTCATATCTCAAAGATACATCAAATGCAATTTTTCACGAGTTGAGCAAATAACGTTATAATTGATTCACAACAGCGCAATAAGCATGATAGAAAAGAATAACATCTCTCCTTTGTTATGGTATAACGTTAAAGGAGGATTTGGTCAGCTTATGGCTGAAAATGACTTTAGCAACTAGGCTAACGTTAGCCAAGTCAACTCGCTAGCCTTTGCTATGACAACAGTTCGATAATAAACACGGCTTAAGGTACCGGCAGTGTCCAAGTACAGAATATGGCGATTTCAAATTAAACCGCACGTACTGTGTGATTAAACGTTTAAATGTAACACCACAGTCTCACAGTTCGATAGCCATAAATAGCTTATTTAGCTAGCTGGCCAAGTGTGCTAAGTTTGCTAACACCGCTTATCCAGCCTTTCGCTTAACTTGCTCGCCTTAGCCTACACTCCGCCTGTGAATTCCACAAACGAAGTAAAGCAGAAGTCACGGTTTTAACAATTTCAACTCTGAAGACCATAATACGCATTTAAAGTACAATCTGAGCATCAAAACATAGTCAAGAACAATATTCTAAAAGTGTTGTTACCTGCCATCTTGAGTATCGGCTCGGCTCTACGGGCTGCCGTCCCGGTGTGGGCTGTCACAACCACAGCTGTCACTCAAACAAGGGAGAGGACTACTTCCTGAAAGTACTTCCTGATACTGGTGTTCACCGGTTGATTTTTGTTTTCCAACAAGTTAACCAACAACCGTTTCTGACCTTGGACATAAACTCGGCATAACGGAACATAAATAACAGGCGCTGGGCTTTGTGTATCTCCACACAAAAAAAAAAGAATCGAGTAATCACGTGACTGCACGCCGTAGTTCAAGATGGAGACGGAGCGATTTGTTGGCTTTACTATTAGCTAGCTAGTTGTTTACAATAATCATAATATGGCAAACACGACGGGATACTGGATGTTTTAATGGTAATAGCAAGAGTTATTATCTAACCTGAGATGTGTGTATGGCAGCTTTAGATCACGATGAAATAAAGCTGGTAAACACAGTTCACCTGAATAATATTGAACATAACAAGCCAGAGGAGAAAACTGTCAATGGTAATCACCACAAGCTAATTTTGAGAGAGAGGAGATCGATATGGCGCTGAGAGAGTTAAAAGTCTGTCTCCTGGGGGTAAGTCAGTATCGATTTTTATCTCAACATGTTTGGCTTTTGCCTATACTGCACCTCTAATTGTGTCTGCAGCATCAAATATATCACGTTGCTCTTGTATCGGGATGTACGCAACCATACTGATGGATAGATCTTTTTACCCTTTTTACCTGTTTTTTTTTATCAGAATGTGTTTTATAGTTGTGATAACACATCTAGCTACTGTTTCTGAACTGAGCATTGTGTATATTTTGCGTCTACAGGATACTGGTGTTGGAAAGTCAAGTATTGTTTGGAGATTTGTGGAGGACAGCTTTGACCCAAATATCAACCCAACAATTGGGTAAGTTCCTGCTCTTTTCCACTCTAGAAATGATCTTTACTCTCCATCTTATCTGTTGTGTTTGTGCAGGAAATTAATTAATTCCTGTCTCGCTGATCAGATTCCAGTTGATTGCCAGAAAATAATTGATAGCCATTTTTGTTAATCAAATAATTGTGATGTGAATTTTGCACTTACCTCTGACATTTTATAGGCTAAACTGCTAATTTGAGAGAAGTTTATATTCCATATTCCAGTTAGATATTTAGTCTATTTTATTTGTTTTAATTAATATGCACAATATTTGCTAATTCTAATGCTCACGTTTCTTTCATAACATCATAAATGGAACAGATTTTGTGGCTCCAGGAATTTTTAGACAATTTTTTTAGCTTTTTCAGCTTGTGATAGCCATTTATCATAATTCAGTGATCAGAGAGTACTAGATACCAACTAGTGTTGTTCAACCATTTAACCTTATCGCTGTGTCAGCATATATCCACAAATAAATAACAAGAAATTCCAGTAATGAAATACCAAATATTTTTGAGGTAAATTAAACACAGCTATGCCGGCAGCTTTATTTTTCATCTGTGGTATATGTAAAAAATACTGGCAGATATGTTGTTACTGAATTTTTAGAATTAAAATCAAATTTTGATAATGAAATTAGCTGTTATATTGTTGATAACTGTTGATATTGTCAACTTTAACAACAGTATCGGTTGGACTTAATTGTAAATTAGTTTTTTTTTATCATTTGCATTTGGTATGTTGTGTTTTACTAAAGCTGGCACGTCTGAAATCAACTGATGGGATGAGTGTGTGCCTTTCTCACTGTCTCAGTCTTGATTATGAGATGGAATTCAACCTAAGTTTTAGTTGCAGTTCTCTTATTTGTTTGTATTTTGTACAACTGTGAAAACAAATGGAATATTTTTATAATGTAACACAGCATACCAATCATGAAGCCCATTTCTCTTCGCCAGGGCATCCTTCATGACCAAGACAGTGCAATACCAAAATGAACTCCACAAGTTCCTGATCTGGGACACGGCAGGGCAAGAGCGGGTTAGTAATCTTCACTGAGTTATTGGCCCTAGGATTTTGTTTTTTAATGAAGTGGTGGATAATAAACCTAAGCAGGATATACATGTGTTCTGGCACAACAGTACACACTTTTCATACTGTATCAGTTTGACTTGGCTTATTCAGAAATATACTCATTCCTCCCAAGAAGAAGTGAGAAAGCTACTTGCATGTGCATGAACCAGTCCCTGAAGCAGCCTGAGGGAAAGTGAAGAGTGCAGTTAGTCATTATTTCTGATAGGGGGCAACATTTATCTTTCTATAGGTGCAAAGCAATATCCTGCTTCTTTTAGTGCTCTTGTTTCAGCAGTCCCTTTTTTTATACTGTTTTAAATTAAGTGTGGTGGAGTGGATTTTCTTTGATTCAGTGAGTAGCAAGTGGTTTGTAATATAATGTAATATAATATAAGAAACACAATACATTTTGGTGTCTGAGTACAGTTTTAATGCTTAAGCCTGTGAAGTCAACAGCAAGCTCCAGAAAGTTGTAGCATAAGGAACTACTTTCTCCATTGACTCATACTCCGCATCCCATATTTCTCAGTATTATCTCTTCACATCACTTCCCTTTTTCCCCATGCATAGCCTTCTCTTTTTCTCATGCACAATCTCCTGCTGTTGTAGTGGTTTATCCCTGCTGCTGTCCTCTCCACAGAGGTGAGATAAGATGCTGCTTGTCATTTAACCTCCTAACACCAATGCAGCCCAGTTTAAGATAAGAGGGGAGGATGAAACTCAAACCGTCTCAGCCCTCTGGCATGTTTCGCTACTGTGTCACTGCCACTTCATGTTATAATGGCCTATTTTCTTTGCGTCTTCTCTTGTGCAGTGATTTTTTTTTCATTTCTTTTCTTGGTAACAATCTATTTTCTGTGATTCTTTTGGGATTATTTTCATTTTTTATACCCTTTTTCCCACAATCTACTTTTTGACTCCTATGTGGCCTCTCCATCTCCCAAGTGGTTCAATTTTATGTGAAAAAAGTAGCAACATTCCTTTTGTAGGTTTTGCATGTGTCTGTGTGTGAGTGTTTGTGTGTTTCCTACAAAGCTGCTGTGGTATGTAGAAGCCTTTTATGGCTTGTTTTCCAATCTCTGCGGAGTTTTAGCCTATCAAGCTCGGTTGAGTTGATAAAGGAGAATACAGAGCCAGCTATTTCACATGGATGGCAGGAAAGATCAGAGAGTAAGAAGGACATGCTCTGTGATTTCCAAACTCTACAATCTGTATTTTCGAGACCAGATGAAGCCTTGTGAGTACATATGAGCCCGGCTGTCAACAACCCATCCAAACCTCCCCCTCTGACTGCTCCTTCTCACTGAAAACAAGCAAAGGGAATCTTGCAACCTACTGGAATAGGAGGTTTCCTTTCATTATACACCCAGCTTGTGGTTTCAGCAATTAATCAGTACTCACAGGGCATCTCTGGGACTGTTTTCTCAGTTGCTGTGTGGCCAGACGTCTGGCCTCGCTGTGATTGCTCCATGGGTAAAGACACTGATAGACCACACAGGTTTGCTGGTGCTGCAGCCCCAACACTGGCCAATGAAGCAGACAGCACTCTCCTCTGTGCGTCTGCCAAATATCCCAAATTGGATTCTCGCTGGTGGACTTGGGGCCAGTAACAACTATAATTATGTGGAACGTGTGCTTTCCTGAGGTAACAGTGTCACTTGAAGATGGATAGTTTATTCCATCGCATTGTAAAGGAAAATAGAATTGGCGGGAAGGAAGGGTCATTCCAAGTGAAAATCTTGTTTTTTTTTAGATACGGGTTGTTTCTTTTAAAATAAATATCATTAGTTAATGAATAACACATGGTTTTATTAGCCTGTTAAAAGCGACGGTAGAACTTATATTGCACACTCACTCCTATGACCAAGTTAGAGTGGCTAATCAACCTAAGCCACATATTTTTTGGACTTTGGGAGGAAGCTGAAGTACTCGAAGAAAATGCACGCAAAAAGGCACTGGCCGAGGCTCAAACCCAGAGCCTTCTTGCTATGAGGCGACAGTGCTAACCACCATACCACTATGCCACCCAGTGTCAAAAGTGTTTAATACGTAGCAGAATGGCCCCATTAAGAGTTATATTAATATATGTAGATGTATTTAATTACTGATGTTTTAACTTAAAAGTAGCATTTTACTGTTGTAGCTGAACATGATGCAGCTATTTAGAACTATTTTATGTCCTGTTGGTTAATTAATTTGAAACAATGCCTCAAATTTTATAATCTGGTCAAATGTTTTGTCTATAAACTCCAAATTACTAAAGTAACCGGTAACTGTAGCTGTTAAATAAATGTAGTAAAGTAAAATGTATAAACCCCCCCCAACCCCACCCCCGTGTTGTAGTGAAATATAAAGTAGCAGAAAATGAAAATACTTAGACCTCAAATTTGTACAGAGGTACAGTACAACACTTGAGTACATGTACGATATGAACTAAATAAGGTTAAAGGAATTAGACTTTTTATATGTGTGTTGTTTGTTGGAGTTGGATTAATGGCTGTGGACAACATGACCCTTATGTGTGGGCAGCTCAGAAAATTTACACTGATAGTTTGGGTTTTACCTTAGAATTCCCTTCACACGAAGCAAAGAAAAACAATATATTTCAAAATATTATAACGGGCTAATTGTTGAAGTCAGCTTCCAATGTATACTGGAAAGTATTTTACCAGAAAAATACCAAAACGTGCAAAAAGAAAAGAAGAAGAAGAACCCACAGCCTCCCAGGCAGCTATGGATTTAGAAATTTTGCACACGCTGTTTTGATTATGCAGGGCTTTGTGATGTATTGGGTTGGGATCAAATGTATAGTGTTCCATAAACATCAAAACGCTAACAGCCTTTGACACATTCTGCTCATCTTTCTCTTGATGACTCCCACATGTGTGAGGTCTTGGTGGAAAGACTTCGCCATACTTCCATTTTAAGTAAAGCCACTTGGCTTATAGGCTGGGAACATCAGGTCTTTGGTTTTGACTTGGTTGGTGTCTTTTTTGCTTGTGTTTATGCTCTGTTTTGAGTTTGTTACAGTGTTACTGCGTTTAATGAAACTCACATTAATTACTCTGTGCCTGCTTAACGGAGTAGCTATAGTCTGTGAAAACAGAGGCACTGTTTCTTGATGTAAGACATTTGAAAATACAGAAGTGCATATTTTTACAACTCTCTTCGTATTCAAAAATGATAAATTGTAAGGAAATCAAGGTAAGTAGTTTTCAAAGATGAGTTGTGATTGATCATCTTTTTCTTTATGGTGATCGTGTTCAGTTTCACATGGTTTCAAAGCTGCGTATATGTCATGTAGTCTAGGCAGAGATGAATCTCACTGAGAGGTTTCATCAGACACATGAACATCTCCTCTGTCTGACCTGTCTCTTTTCTTTTTAAGAATGCTACAGGGCATTACTCATCACTTTTCTTTCTCTGTCTTCCCTTAGTTTCGTGCTCTGGCACCAATGTACTACAGAGGCTCAGCAGCAGCCATCATTGTTTATGACATCACAAAAGAGGTATTGTTT
Organism: Monopterus albus; assembly: GCF_001952655.1. NCBI lineage: Eukaryota > Metazoa > Chordata > Actinopteri > Synbranchiformes > Synbranchidae > Monopterus > Monopterus albus. The sequence goes on from NW_018127881.1 coordinate 3,459,411, forward strand.
ACTTTTTCTCCTCTGTCACTAATCCACTAAGTACCTAACTGTATGGTTTCATTTTGTTCTATATCGTTCCTGATTTTTGTAATTGTACGCATGAAAGAAATAGTTTGACATTTTGGGAAATGCGTTTATTCGCCTTCTTGCTGAGAGGTAGATGAGAAGACTGATACCACTCTTACATCTGTGTGGTAATTACTGTTACTGTACAGCCAAGAGCATTAGCTTAACTTAGCATAAACATGGAAAAATTTGGAACCAGCTCGCTTAGTTCTGTCCAAGGGTAAAAGAAATCCACCTACCAAAACATGTAAAGCTCACTATTTCACAAGTTCTATGTCATTTCTTTCATTTGTACACAAACTAAAGTATAAACATGACAAAGGTGCCAGACTATTTCTGGGCTAGGAGCAGAATCTTATGTCTCTGCCGGTCGCCTTGCTCAGTGGCACATAACCCTCTGTAAAACAGTTCATAGTTTTTTGGGGGTTTTTTGTACCAATTAAACAAACAAGATACCACATACCACAAAAGGCACTTTAGAAGTATTGGTAGGCAACTTTTATTACCTTTGGGCAGAGCTGTTTTCCCCTGTTTCCAGACTTATAAGCAAAGCTAACCAGCTGCAGGTTCCAGCTCCGTATTTACCTTCAGAATCGTACTGATCCTCTCATCTAAGTCTTAGCAAAAGAGAGCAAAGAATCAGAGTTTTTGCAGCTGTCAAACTCTGCCTTTAAACTTTCACCACAGGTAGCCTACTATGATCTGTGTGCTTATCGGTTTATAAAGTGAAACATGTTGCTTGCCTGTATCACCAGGAATCTTTCCAAACACTGAAGAACTGGGTGAAGGAGCTACGCCAGCATGGCCCTCCTAATATAGTGGTCGCCATCGCTGGCAACAAATGTGACTTGTTGGATGCCAGGTGAACCTGAAACAGAGATTGTGTATTTAATGAACAATGCTAGTGGGCAATATATGAATGTGTCCCAGGTTAGAGCTTTAGAGTGGTCACAGGATTTTAGATGTCAGTTTTATATGGTGGAATTCACAGGAAAGGGGCCATTTAAGAATGAGTTTTACCTCAAAATAACTGTTGGAACTGCCTGTGTTTGCAGCTAAACTGAATTCTGCTCTGCAAGGTGGCATTCTGTCTCTCATACTGTTTATTATAGTGTCGAATCGGTGTGTTGTGAAAAATAGGGTGATTAGACTCTTGCCTCTTGTGGTCTTTGTTCATCTTGCACTGCTGTAGATTTGTAGTAGGAAAGCCATGGTTATTTATTATTGTTGTTTATTCTATATCTTTCTCAAAACTGAAAAATCTGTCAGATCTTTATAAAGACTGTTCATTCAGACATCATCCTTGAAACTGGGAAATCTTCCACATAATAGCTGTAGAAGTGAATTTGATGGTGATCAGGTCGTGCATGAAATTGGAGAATCTGTGTTCGTACTCCAACTTAAATTTTGACATATCTCTTGTATTTACAGGGAAGTGCCAGAGAAGGATGCCAAGGACTATGCTGACTCCATCCATGCCATCTTTGTAGAAACCAGCGCCAAGAATGCCATTAACATCAACGAGGTGTTTATAGAGATAAGTGAGTGCATTTCTTCAGCATTTGGTGCTGTTGGCCTGTACATCCTCAGGTTCCTTTTGAGCTCTGTAATGCAGCTTTGCCTATTAGTGGTATAACCTCTAAATCTTTCAGGAGTGTTATCAATCTTTTATGTGTTTCTATGTTCACTTACATTTTCATTGTGCATTGCACAGTGACATAATAGCGTACATCAACAGCACACACAAAAGTCACTTGTTTTTTAGTCTTCATAAGGAAGAATGCAGACTTTTTAAAAGCATTTTGACCTATACCTTCTGCACCATAGCTATTTGGCTCCTGAAGAACTCCTGTCTACATTCACATTATTTGTGTCACTTTTTCAGTGTGAACACAAACATGCAATATTTTGAAACTGATATGGAAACGCAAAATATTAGTAAGAAATAACAGTGAAAAAGTGTGTAGCCTACTTGAAGCAGAAAGGGGCATTTGAATGCTTGAGACCCGTGTAAATGTGTGTTTGTACGTTCTCACAGGTAGGCGCATCCCTGTTGTAGACGCAGCAGGAGGGATCTCAGGAAGAGGCTTCAAACTAGGACGTCAGGCCTCAGAGTCTCGCAGGATGTGCTGCTGATGATGCCTGAGACTGTCCCCACATGACATGTGACCTGACCTGTGCTCAGCCTCTGTGGCCCCGACAGACACAGCTCTGGTTCATCTGACAGTTCTACATTTTCTCGAACACCCTGCTGTTATCAACACCTGGGAGCAGCAGATTCACTCTTGACAATTGTAGCAAATGCATTTTTACAACACTCAGCAACAACAACAAATCACCATGTATCATCTGACATTTGTTAGCAGGAGAAATACTTCTAGTTTACTGAGCAAAGACAAAATTCTTTCCATTAATACATGTCTGTGTCAGACCCCATACAGGCAGGTTTTCTGGCTTCTATAATGGACATCAGTCTCTGATTGATCAGAGGCAGCTACAAATTTTTGATTCAGAAGTTGTACTATCTGAAAATGGTTAAATCTCACCAGATTATTTTGGTAGTACTTAAGTTATTGCTTATGTTTTTGGGAGACCTTTCCTTAGACATTCTTAACTTTTTGAAGGATCAATCTTTATAATTAATGTGTGTAATCACATCACACAAAACACTGAAGAAAGAAACTGTTAGTCATCAGTGTTTAGACCAACTTTTCATCTCAAGGTTTGCTTGATGGATATTTGGAAAGTGTTGGCTGTCACTCAAGAAGTACTATGCATGCTTAATTTTATCTTTAGTGTGTGATTGATGCTTTCATTAAGGTTAAATACAAAAATAGGTGTTTTGATGTAAGTCATAATCACACAGTCAAATATGCAGAAATGAAAGGTGTGTGGGAGCCTGACTCCTTTACACTAAGCTTCAACATTTTACGAAGTACGCGTATTTGCGATCTTGCCTTGAGATGAGAAGATTGATACCTCTCTCCTATCTTTACAGTAAATATGTAGTTGGAGACGGCAGCTGGTTTGCATAGTTTAACATAAAGAACGAGCCAGGCTTGCGGTTAATTGTCTTTATGCTAAGCTAAGATAACCATCTGCTGGTTGTTGCCTCCTATTTACTATAAATACGAGCATGGTTTTATTCTTTGCATCCAACTCTCCACAAGAAAACAAATATTTCCCAAACTATTTCTTAACTTCTCTCTTTAGCTTGAAGGATATTTTGATTGCCATTTGCTCTAAATAATAAGAATGTGATAAGGAGAGCCTCCCAGTCTACACTCCCCTGTGGCAGTGCTTTAATCCAACTTTGTTGATAGTCCTGAAGTTGATTATATGGTAACGGTTCCAGTTGCCCGCATGTATTCCACATTTCCATTTGTAATTGTTGAAGAACTATGAACATAATCCTGTATATAAAGTACCACATAGTACACAAAGAATTGTGCCAGGATTTTCCCCAATATTAAATGAGCTTTATTTTTTCTCTAATCTTTTTTTTGACCGTTCACGGGTGAGCACATCTGTCTTCAAGCCTTTGCTTTTACTTAACAAAGGTTTACAGTGGAGGCTGATTTTTGTGAGTGCTTGCCAAATTCTTTAAGTTCTAAATTTTTTCACATACTTTTAGCACTGGGTCAAACATCCAAAGTCATTGTACTACCTGACCTGTGATGAAAACACTGAGGTCTGGGGACAAACCAGACTGTTTAGAGGAAAGTCAGATTTGGGAGCTTCAGTCTCCCCTTAGCAGAAGGTTATAGGAGAAGAAGTAGAAATGGCACTGCATTGACATACTGACCCTTCATTGAACTGTAGTCTCCATTCTGCTCTGAATTATTTGCTTTGTTTCAAGGTCTATTACCTGACTTTCCATTCCCTCACTGCCTTGTTCCTTTAAATTCCAGGCCCTTATTGGGTGGCCAAATTTCAATTATGGCACAGTGTATTGCAGCGTTCACAGAGCCCTATCACCCCATCTTGTATTAAAAACAACCCTATATATCTTTGTGATCCTTATGCTATATTACAGTACTTTCATTTACCTCTTATAATGAGCTTCAGTAGCAGTTGCCCATGAGCCTAAACACTTATGTGTAATTTCATGCTTGCCTCTGTCTCCTGAGCACTTTCATCCCCAACTCCTCTTTATGAGGTTGCCAAAAAATACAGATGTGAGCAGAATGATACTGCTAGTCCATATTTATACAAATAAATTGTATGCTTTTCTGTCAGTGCAAGCAACTTTGTTTGCCATTAAGCATTCTAAATGTTAGTGATGAGTTGTGTGCTAAGTAGTACTACCTATTTTTCAGGGTTTTCCTATGGAGTGCTGTAATTATTATGATGAAGGTGAAATGTGACCCAATTTAAGAAATCAGTTAGAGATGGGTGTGAAGTCTTTTCTTTATTTTCCAACTGATTATAATGACTTTTATTTATCTAATCTTATGCTTATTAGATGAGTGCTCTTTCCACATATGATCAAATAAGCAGTGTGAATCAAATTCCTTGAAAACCATAATCATACCCTAAACCTTTAATTCACTCTGCTGTCTTTGATAATTCACTCAGCACTGCATCATATCTTTTAACTGTATTTACTAAAGCTTCAGCAATTATATTAAAAAGAAAATCACTCTGTACTTTGGAAGCTGCACTTTTGACTGTAGTAATTGGCTCTCATTACTAACACTGTGTCTGCAGTCTATTATGCCTGTGAAATCACTTGATGAAACATTCTTGTAGAAGTGTCATTTTCTTAATGTCCCATGATGTTTATTTGGTTTATGACTGTTTGCTTAGTTCTTGTTGCTACAAAGAACTTGGTGGCAAATAAGGTCAAAGCAATTTCACTAATCACATAAAATGCTTAAATATATTTGAAGTTTGATAATGATATGTTTTCCTTTATATGGAAGCATCAGGCATGTATATTGTGTTGCCAGTGTTGCATTAAAAAATACCAGTAGTCTTGGGCTGGCCCTGAGAATGTGATTAATCTATAATATGTATATTTTTCAGTGTAGATATATACCATCAAATTGCACACAAGTCAAAGACTATATATTCTATGCCAGCTGTATGACTACAACAGACATGTATACCAGTTGGAGCAATACCATCAGCACTGTAGTTATCATATTTAGCTTTTTACTATGTTTCATATTGATTGTAACAAAATGCCTGAAAACATTTGTTTGCAGTGTATTTCCAAATGTGTAAAAAGGGAATTGTCAATTGTTTATTAATAAAAGATTGACAAAAATCATCCCTCTCTTCTGGTCCATCATGCAGCCTGTGTGTGTCTGTGTGAATTTTCTCACTCCCTTGTGCTAGGCCTAAGAGAGATGTGTAACTTGTTTCTTGGGGCCACTACTTTTAGTGACTGGTGGTGGTGTTCAATGGGCAGCCAACCGCCTGGCTATATATACAGTATATTATAAATATGACACTTGAGATGGATGTTTGAAGAGTAGCAAGCTTTTCACTGTACTTTAAATAATGCTGAGAATGCAAAACACTTATTTGACAACCCCCAATTCCCTACTTAACTCCAGTAAGGTTGCATATAAAGTAGTGTGGTTGACATTATGATCAAATATTTCAGTTATATTATGAGAATTAATGTAAGCTTGTGTAAATGTGGAGAGTTTATTTAAAATTAATAAGAGGCAGTTTGAGACAGACAACTGCATCTTCATAAGTTACATCTGGGTATTATCCTTCCACTGTGTCCTTGTATTAGGTTCAGATAAATGTTTGCACAAAATAAGGATTGAGGATTTTGTCCAACTCACTTTTAATAAAAGTATAGCACAAATTAGATTTTAAAGGCCAGTATGAACAGGAGAAAGTAAAAGCTGTTTTATGACTATTGCTTAAAGATAGTCTACTTGTGACCCTATCCTTTAATTAAAGGCTCTGAGTATCTTCATATAGTAATTGGTCAACATAGATACTGAACTCCTGTTAACCTTAATGTTTTATCCACGTCCTTCCTCCTCACTTTGAGACCCTGGGTGCACTCTGAACCCCCACAATCCCTGGGTGCACCCTGACTCCCCACTCCCCACCCCACCCATCCGGGCGGCTCTGCAGAGGCAGTGACGTCACCGGGCTGTCCTAACTCCCTTCCTGCTGCATCGCAACAGCCGTTAGCAGCTCTAGTAGCACCAGTGACCAGGGGGACAGGATATCCACCGCCAATTCATTGAGAGAATAACTGTAGACGGTGCTGCACTCAACAACATCCTAACACGGGGGTACCCGACAGGAACTGGTTGCAGTGCAATAACCCCGCTCCAGCTGTTGGGATATGGCCAGGCCGGAACAGGTTCTGCTCTTGGAGCCTCAGCACGAACTGAAATTTAGAGGTAGGAGAGGGGAGGGCCCGGGTTCGGACGGGAGGTGGGGAGGGCGCTTCTGTCAGCAGTAGGGGTGGGGGTGTAGGCCAGTGTTACGGTAACCAAACCAGAAGAAGCTGCAGGACACGATTTGATAACGTTGCACTCCTATGAAAGAATAAGACTGAGGGGACAGCAGGTCAACTGACAGCTAGCTAGCTGGATAGCTAGCTGGGTTAGCCTCCGACGGCTAAGATAGCCGGGCCCTGTTTCACATTTATGCCGCAGGGTCTAAACAGTGATAAGTGGAAACCATGAGACTCATGTTCACTGGGAAGTAGCAACTATAACAAACACGTGAAATTATAAATACCTTCTAAATCCATAATTTCTATTGCATATTAGCATACTTAGCAGGGCTGGCTAGCTAACATTAACTACCTCTCTGATTGGCTGTGTCGTTCTGTTGGCCAGCCATCTATCATTCATAGCATGACAGCTCACAGGACAGAATAACTGCAGCCTCTCCCACATAATATGCTTTATCTACAAGCCGTTAACAGTTTCACCATCCTTATCTTTAGGGTTTTACAGCTCCTTATACTTATTTGAGTGAAACTCGATATTTGGCTGCAAGATGTCACGTTGCCTAAGGCCCAAATTATATTACATAAATACATACTGTATGGTTTTGTTGTACAGAGATCTTGAAACAAATATTATTTCACCTTGCAAATAGGAATAAGAAACTACAGAGTCTCAAAAAATTATTTTTGATAGGACTGTTACCTTCAAAACACTATCAAACTTTTACTCTGATGATCTCTCTCTTGAATGGTTTGGATGCATTTTAGACACCAGTGTCTGCTGAATGAATGTAATGTAATGCAGACAAGAGCTGTATGGCTCCTAAATGCAGTGCAGCCATAGGTGTATGTAAGGGGTGTTACTACGTTTGGTTTCTATCTGAGACCAAGTAATACCAGCGACAGAATCACCCATGTAAGTACTTATGTTGTTAAAAGCAGCTTATGTACTGTAATATAAGGGAGAGAAATACTGTAGTTGATGGCTTATGAGGTGAATGGATTATTAATAGGCCACTTCTATATATTTTTTATCACCAAATGTGTTGCTAAACATAAGACATTTGTGTTTATTGTTTTTTGTTTAATAGTTAATCACATGCATGGCAAGTGATTATCACTGTGGGTATGCACACAACAGCAGCAGTATACATTTTTGTAAATGAAACAGAAGTGGCAGCTGTTGTTTAAATCAGTGTGCATCTTTTCATGAACAGGTGGTATTCATCTGGCTGAAATGAACAAGTTGTGAGAAGTTTGTACAGTTAAGAGAGTTTGGTGAACTGATTTGGAACAGTCAAGCCTCACAGAAAAAAGTAAGATGATTTTAGGTCACAAATACAGAAATGGTCTTACATTAGGCCCAGTGTGGTTACAAATAGTTTTCTTTTTTACTTTATAGGCTTGAATATAACAAGTGGGTAGTACATAATAATTATTTCTAGTTCACTTATAACTAGTGCCAAACTGTGCCTTTCTTGGAAATATCTTTGTAATTTACAGGTAAATACCTGCTAGTTTTTTAGGAAATAATGAGAGTTTCCAGGAAATTAGCTGGGAAATATTAGATCCTTAAAATAAAGTGTTACCACTATGTTGCACAGACATATATAAAGTGTCAACTCACATAGTGAGTGTTTCTGAGCTAGAGGAAACTTTGTGTCTCACTTAGTGACAATACCACAAATCACAGGCCTATACTCAGGCCCCAGGTAATATGTAGGCATTCACTGTGAAACTTCAGGAAACAGGGGGTAGGTCTGTAGCACCTTATTAGGCCTTAGCCCAGACCATCTGTTGATGTCTTCTTCTCAATCTGTTCATCTTTGTCAGGAGTAATATTAATAGGTTTTTATGAAAAATGACTGCCCTCAGTTTTTTTTTTTCACATGAAAAGTCGACTGGAAGGTACCCCGACCCTACCAACCTACATCACTGAAGCAATGGGAAGGTGTGGAGTGACAAAAACTGCTGCGATCCGGCCACAGGAAAGAAGCACACAGGGCCAGCAGAAGAGAAAGAGGTGCCAGTTGTGTCCAAGAAACAAAGATCGCAAAGCCACTGATTGCTGTTGGAAATGCAGTACTCCTGTGTGCAATGGTCACACCCAGAAGCAAGTAGTTTGTGACATCTGCACACAATGAAAGGAGATAAGATGTTTGTGTGTGTACATATGTGTGGACAGTGTTATGGTCTCCGGACCTGTTGAATGTTCTCTGTTCGTCCTCCAAACATAGGGACACATAAACATGTTTTGACACCTGATTGACCTGATTGATTGATTGTTAAGTGCTAAAATGTGAATGAAAAGTAAAAAAATGTACATGTCAAAAATGAAATTACTCTTTTGTTTGAACAAAATATATCATCTTAACCAAAATGAGAGAAATGTCTTTAGTTTATTGCAAAAACGCATTGATTTTAATTGGGGTCATTTTTGACCCCACTCGTGGAAGAGTGTAGGTATTGGTAGGTTGTGCATCCAAGGGTTAAAAATATAACTTTGAAAGTTGACAGCTTCAAATATCAGTTCTTAATAATAGGTTACTGCCATTTGTGGTCTTCATGCATTGGATTATATCTCAAGAAACATTCAGGAAGTAGTAGATCAGGTGTACAGTAGTTGGTAGCATGAGATGTCAAGCCAAGATTGTGAGAGTCTGATTTTCCTCTGTTTTGCTCAGGAAGGGAAGTGTCATTTGCGCTGGATGTTTGCTGAACTTAAACTTGATCTACAGTCTGGGATATGTGCTAATTCTGAAATAGCTTCATGTTGTCATGCAGAGTGAGTGTGCTTCTACACACTGTACACTTTATCTTCACCATAATAGCTGCTGTAGTGACCTAGCTTCTTCATTATAAAACTATACTTGATTAAGAAACTTGGCCTGGCTGAGCTGTGGGGCTTGTAATGTAGCACAAGGTTATGGTGTTTGAGTAACTTGAAGTTGCTCAACAAATGCTAGATTCACTGTCAACACTCTAAGAAGTCCTGAGTTGTGCTTTTCTTGATAAAAATGTTCACCGTTTCAGCAGCTTGAAAAACATCACCAGGCCATCAGTGTTTCAAAATCAGTCAATGATGTTGCATATTCCTGGGTCTCTAACTACAATGTGTATGATATAAACAGATCAAAATTTCAGCAAAGTGACAAACATTGACTACAAATAATAATTTATGAATAATATTTGTTTATATGTTTTTACTGTAATGCAGTGTTCTAAATGAATCTTGGTTTCCTTAAGTCTGACTGATATAAACTAGCCCATCTCTGCATAGCATGAGTTGTGTACCCCAAAGGTAAACTTTAACCGTTCTTGTAATTTGAGAGATAGGCTAGTTCAGTCCCACTCAGCCAAACCAGCTCAAACTGTTTCCTGGTTTCCTAATTAAGTCGTCTACTGAAAAAAAAAAAGTAAAAAACAAAAAGGCCCCTGAAGATATGGATATTTGAACACTACTATAGAAACTCAAAATAGAGAATATCCTATGGCATGATACAGTACACTGGCAAACCATGGCTTCAAAGCCTCTGTAAAGTTCTGAGGAACTGAAAAAACTTCACTCTCTTATAGAAGTGGTGAAATACTGGCCGATATCCATGTGAGTAACCTGGACATTGCCCCGATAAGTCTTGGCCTTAGATCTCTCCCTTTTTCACTTTCTATTTAATAAAAATAGTACACCTGTTCTAGGTTGACTATGGGTTTGCCTTATGCCTTTGTCCTACTTGATTGATAATGAGGATACAATAGTGTGAAAACATTAATCTATTTGCACATTTAAAGGCTGCAAATGCACAAGTGTTCCCCAGTGGTAGTTTGACTTTTCTACATATTGCTGGGATATGCTGAGAACACCTTTCTACATACAATGTGTGGTGTTGGCAATGTATTCATTGAGTTTTGGAAGTCATACATTCATTCATCAATGTCCATCTCTTTAATATGAATGAGCTTTTCTCTCACTAGTGGTACTGGAAAACCACAGGAATGACATAATCCATTTCTCTACATATGTGGTTTCTGGAGTGTCCTTTCAATAAAGAAACTATTGCCAGGAATAACAGGGATAAATTACTGACATGTAAGCCTGTGGTTTTGTGAGGGAGAACTTAGGTAATACATAGAATCAAACTAGTGACCAGTGATGGTACAATGTATGTACTGTACTGATAATATCAAAGAAGAAGAAACTTTAGGCTTTCTGCGGGGTCAGTGAATCAGCCAGATTAGGTTTGTGTTTTGGTACTTTTCTCATGCTACAGCTCTCGTATCCATCACATTCTACTGTTCTGTTAATGTAATTGTGAAAAAAAACACCAAAGTAAAAATTCATTTGCCATTTTAGGATGAATCAGAGTGTTAGATGCTGCCTTTTCTTGCCATGGTTTTGAATGTGAGCGCAGTCACTATACTTCTGTTCTTTCTGGTTCCTCTGGACCTCTGCATCACTTCTCACTTCTTATATTTTTTTCCTAATGATTAAATACAGTACTGTGCCAAACATTGTAGCCACATGTTTAAAACCATCTAGGAGGTGTGTGATCAGTCCCAAATTTAGTGCCTGACAACAGCCCTGAACATACTGTACAGCCAGAGTTATAAAAAATCATCTTCAGAGACCAGAAGAACAAAGAGGCCTGCAACAGATGGCATGATCTCAGCATCACGGAGTCAGTCTAGGATTACATGAAGAAACAAAAGGCACCGAGACAGCCTAAATCCACAGAACAACTGTGACAAGTTCTTTAAGACGCTTGGAATACCCTCCCTGCCATGTACCTTAGAAAACTTTGTATGAAGTTAAATGATAAATAAAAATGTTTTTGAAAGCATTTTCACTGCCTAAAACATTTGCATAGTGCTGTACGTAGGTCTGTTGCTGCGCTTATTCAGGGCCTTTTCAAATAGCATTCAATACTGAATATATGCTGTTGCAAGGACATATGAAATAAAATGAACTGAGCTGGTGTATTGTTCAATTGGCAGAAGATAACATGAACAGTACAAGCTAACAAGCTAGCACTTCTACACTACTTACACCTTCAGCCGCCTCCATAGGTCATGTGATTCCCTGCCTTACAGGTTGTAGCAGTCCCTTGAGTGTCTCCGTGGCTAGGCTGCTTGTGTGTTATTTGTAAGCTAGCCAGTTAAATTACTAGCTTTCATTATTTTGGATTCTATCCTGAACTTGTCCTAACCCTTTTATGTAATTGAGTGTAGATCTTAAAAGGAAGCACCTGTCATAATACAGTTCAACTGCACCACAAACTGCAGCCTTTACACAGTTGAATCAGCACCTCTTTTAAAACAGATTCAACAAAAACTGAACATTATAACCTTCATGAAAACGGGATTTATTTCATGGCTGCTACATTAGACTGCATTAGTTTTATTTAGCTGTACCTAATTAATGGACAACGGAGTATGTATATTACCTTGTTTTAGTTTAAGAATCTCTGCACTACAACATAGTTATGTAAAGCAGGGCTAAACTGGGTTATCTGACACAAATTTGTGAACCTGCTGGCTATTCCCCTACTTTTCCCCTCCTTTGTGTCCTCATTTCTGTTGATTCCTTCAACCTCTGACATTAATCGAGGTCAAGCATTATTTTAGCAACCATATAATTTACAAAACCAATAGAAATGATTAGACGCTGCTGTCCTCCAAGCTTCATAGCTCTCTACAGAGGCAGAACAGTGACTTTCCATGGTTTGGGGAAGAATTAAACCATCTATTCAACAGATAAAATACTAGCATTTACAAGGAATAACAACAGTAAAGGTTGAAATAATCACCTTTTGGAAATCAACCCAAGTTATTTACCCCACAGAAAACACTGATAATCTAGCACTGCATTGTGGATGGATAAGTCACTTAGCCTTCATTCACCTTTTAGATTTGGCACAGCGTTATACAAAGATAGCTATAATTACTTGAAGCCAAAATGTGTGAGCTACTCTGTTTATGGTAGTGTAGTAGTAGAAGCCTTCTATTTATAGAGCTGTACACGGTTTACTATTTAAAGGTTTGGAAGAACAGAGTAGACAGCAATCGTTTGATAGTAATGTTAAAAGAAAAACAGGAAAACAGTGTCTTACTTTGCATCCTTGACATCTAATTGTAGTCCATTTCTCACCAGGTTGTGTTGTAATACTTTGGGGTTTAAACAGATTTGTCTTGTTTATCTTTAGAACAACCTGCATGACTTGGCAGTATAATTTTATTTCAATGTCTCATTTGACCATTTGTTGTCAGAGGTTTTTCCTGGTGCTTCTTCTGCAGCATTGTATGATGGATTTGCATTTTGATGCATTTTGATCAGCTGACTATGAGACACTCGTTTGCTTTGTTTAGTATGTTACTTTCTCACTGCACAGTGTGCACACAGCAGGCTTGTTGAGTTTTCTTCTTCATCTGTCGTATAGTAACTCTTACTAGTGTCTTTGGCCAATGTAAAAATCAAGCTTACTCCAGTTTTAATTGATCTAGAATACATGTCACATAATTCAGTTAGCTACTTTATTTTACCATTCCCATAGTTTTAAACACTATGACTAACCTGTTTCTGCTTTGTATATTTTTAAAGTATCTATCTTCTTGTCTCTTTTCTTCACAGGTCCATTCTCAGACGTGGTCACCACAAATCTTAAGCTGTCCAACCCTACAGACAGGAATGTATGTTTCAAGGTGAAGACAACAGCACCACGCCGGTACTGTGTGCGGCCAAACAGTGGAATCATTGATGCTGGCACCTCGATCAATGTCTCAGGTAATAAATGAGGACGTTTGACAAAGTGTTGTAGGGCAAGGTAGCCTGCAAAGTATCTTGATTACCTTGTTATTTACGGATAGTAAACTTTAACATCAGTAGTAGCTACATTTTAGTCAGTCGCCAGAACCTTTTTTGACTGTCTTTTAGTTTTTTTTTATTGCATTAAACACCAAGCATTTGATGTTAGAGGGTGCTGCTCCTTTTTTGCATACATCTTAGTTTTTGACTGTAAGCACTTTGAAGATATTTTTATGGAAAATGTTTATGGGTATATTTGATTTTGATTGGATTTCATAGACCATAAACTGAAAATAATCATTCATTACAGCCCTAGTAACTTTGGAGACTGAGAACTTGAATATATAATTAATAATCTCCTCTTTACATAAACACACAGACAGATTCTCTCCCATTGCAAAGTATTCTTATGTCTTCTCGTGTCCAGACACTCCTGACAGGCCTCACTAGCTGCCGTATGCTTTGCCGTACAAACCCTCTGTGTTCCAAGCTTCTGTCTCAAAATACAAGACAGTTGTAGACATCACCTTGACTCTATTTTAAAAATTATAGATGTTTTATTAACCATTGGTTAATTGATCAATAAAGAAAACAGCAGAGCCTCTGTAAGTTTTATATTTGATCACCCAGCATGAAGTATTATACAAAATCTTCCCATTAGCAGAAACTGCTTTTTGAAAAGTTGCATTCAAAGACTGTAGATCAAAGATGATTTAAATCACTTTTCCTGCTGTGGCTATGTGTTTATCATTTAAAGCATTGGCTACAGACTGTTTTATGTTTTGCAGTGCTCCTCAAAGAACTTGTATACTTTCCTGCCTCCATTCTCTAGTACTGTCCCCTTGGACCCAAGGTAGATGGCCGTGCAAATTGGGTCTGACTGAAACAGGATGTTCTCAATCTGTTCATGCCGTCTGTTTCTGGTTTGCGATATTGAACGGCCCTGATTGCAGTAATGGTGCACTACATCCATGAGGTTTTCCACTCTAGGGAGAATTGGCATGTGCCATATATGAGAACCATCCTGATAGTTTACACCGGCTTTGAAATTAGGAGATCATTTGTTTGTAGTGAAATCTAAATAGTCATGTAGGCACTGCGGACATAGTTAGCACTGATGTCAAAGAGGACAAGATCGACCATCAAAAGCCATTTTTATCCGCTCTGTGCTTCCAGGCTGCTGACATAAAATGATTGTTGTAAATTGTTGTTACAGCTCTGAAATGCCTCCTCAGTCATTGGAATGGCATCAGATGACACACCATATGCTGAGAGGGCTGATGTGGTGATGGGTTAAAGTAGTATTCCAACCCCACACCTGCTTTTTGTTAGAGTGATATGTAATGTTAGGAAGGAAAAGGCAGACTTGGAAGCTGTTAGAAAGATTACCCCCTGGGGTATTTGTAGGACTGTCAGTGTTTCATCGTCATGGTAACGCATACATAGAAATAAATCATCTCCACCACATTTTCCAAGCAGCAGGGAGAAGCTTACCGCCTTGAAGACATGTATTCTTTGACAAATACATGTGTATTTGATACTCACTAACTCCTCCTTAATCTGAGAAGTTGAGAAAGTGATGGAAAGTTGTTCACAAAGAAGAATTTGGGGCCTTTTTCTGTTTTATGCTGAGCTTCACCCACAAATCCCGGTGTGTTCCTGCCTGTCTGCTGCAGTTTGGCTGATACTAACAAGATACTTTGTTTTCCATGTTCCCCTGACCCTGCTGTTGATGGGAAGTGAGGATGAGGTTTAACAATGGGAAAATCAAACTGTGAGAGTATTTACAAAACAATGTGATTATACAAATTTAGTGTTCTGGCGTGTAACCTTTCTTACTATTTCTCCCCATTTTTCTCTTCCCATGTGTCCTATTATTCCTCCATTTTTGTCAATCAACTAAAGGAAAATCATCTTTTGTTATGTGAAATCTGTTTCTGTTGTAAGCAATAGTGACTTTACAGTAGTAATATGATACAGTATGTGACCTTGTAAGGCCATGGCTCCAGCCTTTTTTTGGTGTTTGGCCCCATCATTGCAGGTTACATAATAATAGCTTGATTAATCACTCACTGACTAAATATTTATCTACATCTATTCTGATGATTAGATAGTTATTAAAGTAATTTTTCAAGGCACCTTTATATATTCAAGCAAAACTGGCAAACGTTCTGTGCTTATAGTAAGTATGATTTGCTGCTTTTCTCTTTTTACATATTTGTAAATTGAATACTTTTGGTAGGTATTTTTGCCTGTAGAAAATTTCAGTGAGCATTTTTAACATTTTCTTGAACATATAGTCAAGAAAACTGCAAAAAAAAAATTTCATTGCACATTAAGATTGTCAAAATTTAAACCCCATGAATTCAGACAGTTTTAAAGTACAACGATCTCAGTGCTATAAAGTTAGTAGCTGCGTAAATGTTTGAGCCCTTGGAAAGATCCCAACCCCAGAAGCACTGCCCTACGGTATCATTATAATAACAACACAGAACCTACAGTTTTGTTGTGAGTATATAGCATGCTCTTAACATTTCTTTTCCTAAGACCACAGGAGAAAATATGGAGTGAGCAAAACATCCTGAAGTCTTTATTATCAGTGTGCAGGCTTGATGTTTTCTCTCCTGTGCTAACACTGACTCTCATTATGTGTTTCAGTTATGCTGCAGCCTTTTGACTATGACCCCAATGAAAAGAGCAAACACAAGTTCATGGTCCAGTCCATGCTAGCACCTCCTGACATGACCGACATGGAGGGAGTGGTGAGTGTATCTCATCTTTTAAAATACTTTTTCACCAATAGTCAGGGTTTCATCAAGTCCACCACAGAAACCATAATCCAAGCATCTGCACAACTGTTAGCAGATGCTAGAAAAAAAAAGGCTTGCATGCAGGCAGACACTGTAATAAAATCTGCCCTTAACAGGACAGAAAATGCATACACTGAATTTAACTGTACGGACAGAGGCATTTGAGTGGCAACTTGCAACCTGGATGTGAGCCTGTGTTGTAATAAAAGTAAAATGAATACAGTTAAGTCATAACAGTGTGTGTGGTCTCAAAGTGATCCTTGCAGTCACTGATCAACAGACATACAGTAAATCATAATTAAAATGCTAACAAGTGTCTTGAGAATTTAGTATGATATTGTGACACACACACACACACACATATGGTTAAAACACAAACAGTCACACTGAGATGAACTGAACGACGGTTACAAAAGAGACACTGTACTGAGCCAGTGCCTGAACCCCAGTGGCGTCTTGTGCGGGCCTGTGATTGAAACAGAGGTTAGACTTGAAAGCAGATTTTTGTGGTGGGGTTGTAAGAGGAGCACAACAGAGAGAAGCTGCAGACCTCCTGGTGGTAAATTTATGTCCATTGTTGTTTCACACAAAATGTGGAATCAGGGAACAATGGACAAAGCAGATCTCTCTGATAACAGTCCAGCTGTTGATGATGATGTTCAAGCGCAAGCTGAGTAAGAACACAGTCGTATTTACAGCCACAGTCTGAATGTGCTTAGGAGGAAGTAGTACTCACCGATACATTGTCATACTGGCAATTCTACATATTTTTGAATGTGTAGTGCAGGTTTAGTGCCACGTCCCAAGGGACGCTTTACTCTATCAGTCTTTCTCCGTATAAATTTGCATTTGGTAAGGGATTATTGCCATATACTGCTAAGATTGTTTTCACATTTCTGCCACCCAGTTTAACCAGTTAGTCTTATATACACTGCATATTATGGAAAATTTTCAAGGAAAATGAAAATGGTTGTTTTTTCCCATTTTATTGATAAAATATGCATATGCTATCATCAGAAATTTAATTTACCTTTCTGTATCTATAGAAATTGTTCAACAAGGACACACTGTCATAAATCTGAAAAGTGTTTGTTAAACCAATATGTCCTTACACTCCATGCGTCACACCTACACCTAATCTTTAGTTAGGTGGACAATATAGAAACCCTGTTTAAACATGTAACTGAAAGATAATCTTACTGTAGTGTTGTATTGGATTTTTCACAGAGCGTTGCAATCCTAACCTTTTTCTTGATTGAATAAAATAATAATAATTTGTTGTTCTCTGTCTCTCCAGTGGAAGGAGGCTAAGCCAGAGGAGCTAATGGACTCCAAGCTGAGGTGTGTTTTTGAGATGCCAGTGGAGAACGAAAAAACGGTAAGCACGTGCTGTTGCTTCTCTCCTCTCCTTGTATCACCGTATGTATTTTAGTTGTCACTACAGCTTGTATATCAAAGAGACTTCAGGGAGTAAAATGTCTCATTGCTTCTTTCCAGTGTTTTCAGAATCACACTAATTGGTCTCAGTATGGTGTCACAATATATTTTTTCCTGGCTGGTTTTTACCAAATATATCAGAATGATGCATTTTATTGCTTTCTGTACAGTACAACATTTGTCCCAAGCAGGGGCTGCATTATTTATGGGGCAGTGATGTTTGTCGTTTTCAAACACCTCACCTTTTACTGCTCTGCTGTATCTCTTGTATCTCTACAGTACCAGTTAGATTTATGACCTTGCTTTTTATCTTTCCGCATCTTCTCCCACTTTCCTCTTCCCACACTCATCTTGCGTCACCAGTACTCTGAACAACCCTTCAGAGAGGCACTTTTGTTCATTCTCACATGTAGTTTATCGTTGTTGTGATTCCTCTCAGGGCCCAAAAAGCTGTAGAGACGTTATCTTGTCATGATATGAGTTGAGATTGTTGGCTTTGGGAACACCAAGGGGGAAAAGGACCTGCCTGTTTTAGTTGTTTTCAATTCATTATGAGCTGTGCAGTAAATTCACATGACTCCCAGTCAGCACTGTGCACCACAGAGACTGTTAAACAGAGATAGTGCTGATAGAAACCAGCTTGAGCCACTTATGAAAGGCACTCCCTGGGTGAACTCTTCCACAAGCTTAGTGATAGAAGGCACTGACCAAGCATAGAAACTTGCAAAGAGGCAGGAGCACATTTGACATTTGTGCAGCACAGACTTTATGCATGCCTTCTTCAGAGCTTAACAATTAAAACAAATCACATCATATTTAAAGCTTCCTTGGCACCCAGATGTGCCAGCCAGTCTGTGTAAAAACATAATTTACAACGAATAAAATCCTGCAGTTTAATACAGGCCAGATCCTATGTATATCCTTCAGTCTTACGTACATAAATATACAAGGAATATACAAAGTATAGAGATCAAGACAAATATTCTCTTAATATACAGTTTTATGATAGAAACTTTAGCAGATACTATCAATGTGACCTTGTAAAAATAAAATTGTAGTACAAAATGTAAATAAGTGGAGTTATATGGAAAACATGACCCTGACTATATAAGGATAAGGTTAATCACCTTTATTTGGCCAAGTATGTTACACACACAAGGAATTTGTTTCCAGTACAGAACCGAGGCAGCCATCTGCGATGCCAACTCACACCGATGGCTCTAACCATCGGGGGCAACTTGGGGGTTTGGTGTCTTGCCCAAGGACACTTCAACATGTAGACTGCAGGGACCGTGATTCGAACCTCCGAGCCTCCAGTTGGGAGACAACTGCTCTACCCACTGAACCACAGTCATCCCCAGTATAAAAAGTATAAAGACAGATAACAGGGTTACTAAAGAAGTACACAACAGTAACATAAAGTACCAGCTATTGTAGGAGCCATATGCATTAAGTCATTTAAGGCTAGGCTAAGGTAAAACCAGAAATCCCAAGTGTTATTGCACCACAGCAATAGTTTTATTACACTTAATGTCTAAGTAGCTCAACTCTGGGAACAGTCACAGCACATTATACATCTCGTATAACAAAATCAAAACAGCACTAAGAATAAGAATGAATAAAAACAGCCTGTCACTACTAAAGGTGTCCAAAACTAACGGATAGAATTAGAACAGAGGGAAATCATTATTTAATCCTGTGGCTATCCAGTAGACTTGCTGTTGCTCATATTATTGCAGTACACACAGTTACCACTGTTAGTTTTTATGCTTGTTTTCTGCCTACAATCACTAAGATGACTTGTGCAGTTCAGTATACATCCCTACAGTTTTAGGAGTCTGGAGCACATCAGCTACGTTGCAGAGGTGGGGGATTCAGATGAGGCTCAGTGTTCCTGCAGGCTTTTGTGTTTAACTTTGCATACATACTGCATATAAAATTCCTGAATGTAAACAGCATGCGTGTGCCAGCCACATTTTAACTTGTGCCCTGCCAACTCCACTTACAGCATGACATGGACTCCACCAAGATGATATCGTCCAGCTTGCTGAAGTCGGAGTCTTCTGCACTGCCAGCGAAGTCACTGAGCTCCACCCTTGATGATGGGGAGGTAAAGAAGATCATGGAGGAGTGTAAGAGGTTGCAGATGGAGGCTCAGAGGCTACGGGAAGAAAACAAACAGATCAGGGTGAGTGACATGACTTAAGCACCAGTGTCAGGTAATTTTTCAGTTTTTCATTTTGCTGTATTTCTGAGACAGTAAAGACATAGGTATTGCTGTAGTCTCAGTCTTGCATATAATAACGGGTATACAGGAAATCTGTTAGCAGAGGCAGTAACATATTTATGATACAAATCCTGCTGGTAAGTACGAACCTTAACTTCAAATGATGTAAACTCTGTTGGGTAAAGTCTAAGTCACACTGGTGATTGGCAAACCAACTTCTGGCTCTGATTAATTACTACAAAGCAAACCTAACTGATTGTCGATCAGTTGATCACCTGCTGAGCTGAGCCAGACAGATCCTGACTCATCTCATCTTATTATCAGTGTTAGATGATGGCTGAAACAGTCACATCAGTCATTAAATGTGGCCTTTGCTTTGTGATGCTGCAGTGCTACTCATTTTCCCTAAAGCTTAATGAGCTTAATGGTTTATTCAGTGAAAATGTCATAATTGTGCCTGTGACTCAGGATGTCAGTGGGTCGTCTACCAGGTTTGGTGGTTTGATCCTTATTGCTTAAATAAATTTGCATAGTGGTATCAAATAACAGTGTGGAACAGCATTCAGTCAACATGTGCCGCCTTTGTTATCATGTTTTATGTTGTTTACTGACTAATCATTTGGTCTGTGAAGTGTAAGAAATTCTTTGTTGTCATGTTTTATGTTGTTTACTGACCAATCATTTGGTCTGTGAAGTGTAAGAAACTAAGACCCCAAGTGGCATTAAATGTTGTGCTGTTTGAACAATACAATGCAAAGATAGATAGTTTTCTACCAGAACCACAAAATGTTCACATTTTAGATGCTAAAACCAGTCCATTTTTGGCATATAAAAAGTGTCACTCGATAATAAGATGTTGCTGATTGACTGACTAGTTGTTTCACCTCTAATATGGACTGTATATTGTGATTTAGTTCAAGCATTCAATCCAGCTTCAAGCTTAATCAAA
This sequence comes from Monopterus albus, assembly GCF_001952655.1. Classification (NCBI taxonomy): domain Eukaryota; kingdom Metazoa; phylum Chordata; class Actinopteri; order Synbranchiformes; family Synbranchidae; genus Monopterus; species Monopterus albus. Next base: position 3,480,126 of record NW_018127881.1, read on the forward strand.
GACAGGGCAGGTGTTATTCTTCTGAACAAAAAAAAAACCTCACTTCAACTTTATTGACAGAATTGACAGATAGCATCACTGAACATCCACAGTCACATTTGTTTCTTGATAGGTTTTTGTGTAATGCTCACAATCCAGATATGTAAATTAAGTGAAAATTTGAGACAGACCAAATGCTTCTTGCAAACGGCGCTGTGGTGTCCTCCAGCCTTTTGCTGTGAGGTTCATGTTAAGTGAAACTACTCACAGCTATAATCTGTGGCAGATATCAGGGTTCAAAGCTCATAAATCAGTTGTTCAAATCAATGGGTATGACACCAGTCATAACTGTCAATGACGTAATGTTGGATTCTATTAATGTTTAGTTGGAAATAAGTCATACGCACCGCAAGCAGCCAGTCCTCTTCCCCTCGAACACCACCACCTCCTCCTGCCTTTTAGGTTTTTGCCAGAGGCAGAATGACCGTTGGCTGCGCCTGTGGCTGAGATTAAACTAACAGAGATACTCCCCACCCGCTGCTAGGAAATGAAGTGTGTTAAAGGCTGGCGCCTTCTGTGGTCCTCAGAGGATTTGGTCAGATGAAGATTTAAGCAGATCCCATTTTTTATTAGCTGATAAATACTGCTTTATCTTATTGTCTGATTGACAAACTGAGCACCTCTATTCCACGTTTCTCTTTTTTCCACTTTCCTTATTTTGCTCCCCCACCATTATCACCTCCCCGCTTCCTTTCTTTCATTATTTCTCAATTATTTCTTTAACCCTTCGTACCCCCTCCTCCCCGTTTTAGGAGGACGATGGTCTGCGGATGAGGAAGAGTAACATAATTTCATCCCAGCGCCCTTCAGTTGGCATGAAGAAAGAGGAGGGCCTGAGCGCCCGTGCAGTGGCCCTCATTGTGCTTTTCTTTGTGTTTGGTGTCATCGTGGGCAAGTTGGTCTTGTAGAGTGCAAAGCAGTTCGGTCGGCCGCAGCATGCTTTGATGAAAACAAAACACAGGATCTGGGATTTTGGATCAGAAAATGCCATATCTGCTGGGTGGGGGGGTGGTACTAGTTTTGATTCAGTCACTTATGTTAAAAAAAAAAAATTCAAAGGTAATATATGACAAAAAAGAAAAAAATCATCTTATGAACAAACCTACTGTTATAGGTCTTGCCTCTACATAGTCTTCACATAATCATTCTGGCCCTCTTCCCAAAGTTTCGTGTATACAGATGACTGGTTCTGTGGGTAGGGGTTAATGAAAACATGATTTAATGCTAGTGATTCTGACCAATGGATTTTCTAACACCGGCAAAGCAGTGTTGGTGCAACTGAGTCAGTTTGCAATTGTGCAAATGTCATTTTAGTGTGTTGATTTTTCTTAATGATGGAGGCAAGAGCCTATGTATAAGAAATCCCCTCACTGTACAGGTTATCCAGGTGTTCCTTCCAGCTAAACCCTTTTTAAGGAAGGGATTTACCTGAGAGCTGATCCACACACTCGGGGTTTCACACAGGGCTATCACACAGACTCCAACAATCAGAGGCTTTGTAAAGTTGGCTTGTCTTTGATTGTCGAACATCCTTGATCAGTGTAGGAAACACTATACCGCAGGTATTTTCATTCCTCCTGCCCCTTTTATTTTTCACGCTACCTTATACTCCTCACCTGTCACTCACTGCTCACCACATCCCCGGTTGGCAGAGGTGGATGTTTGATTGCATGTGTTCACAATGAGGCATCTGGACTTTTGAATCTAATTTAATTGCTTTTATAATTATATTAATAATATGTCATTTGGCTGTAGGTTTGCACAACTACATTTGCAGTTTTTTTCTCTCTCGTGTTTTGTTGCATTTTTAGGATTTTAAGTAATTTTGTTGTTGTTAGGGTTGAATCATTAGAGTTTTGCAGCTCCATGAAATGAAATTTGTAGGATTACAACATTTCTGCAAGTGTTCTGCAGATGTAAACTTTGCCTTGTGATCTGTTTGGGCAAGTTGTTATCAGCCAAGGAGGAGGTATATACAGTACATTAACACAGACACACCACAGACACAAGTACATGGAAAGCATGCATGCATACATACATTTGTGGGAAACTACAAATGTACAGAAGGTGCATGTAGAGGTAAATGTTTTTGCATTATCATAACATCAGCACCACCAAGGATCTGTTACTGCATGTTTTCCAGCTCTTGTTTGTTTCCTCGTTTTCCTACTGAGCCATACATTTGTTGACATTCTGTTTTGTTTTTGGCAAATGTATGTCAGAAATGAACTGAGTGTTTAGCCTGCCTGCTCCAGCTCTCCGCTGCAGGCCTGTGTTCAGTTTTGGGTGTTTGTTCAGCATTTATTCATTGTTTATTAATGTCATATCCTCACTACATTAGAAGTCGTATTCATTTAATGCACTAAGGTTAAGAATGTCTGTCATATGATCTTCCTGCAGCGCACACAGTTTTTCCCTCAAGCGAGAGGGGAGGAAAAGCATTCAGCCTAGCTATAGTCTCGAGGGGACCACATGATGACATTGTACTGTTTAAGAGCTAATGGTTATCTTTTTGTCAAAAATAAACAACAAAAAATATACTCAAATTGTTTCATCTCCAGATTTATACATTGAAGGACAAAAAAAGCAGTGGAGAGTGGCATTTAATAGTGCTTGTTCAAAAGAAGAGCAGCTGTTCATTTTTTATCCACTGTATCCACATATGAGATGAACAGGAAAAAAAAATCCAGCATCTTTACAAGTAAAGCAGAGTGAAAGGTGATGGGTTTGCCTCGTTGGTAATAGGTTAAAACAAACATGAGCATGTGCTTCTACTGTAGCGTTGTTGGGTTGAGGATGACTTGCTGCTTAGAGGGAGGGCAGAGCAGACCTGAGCTACAGTCCCATCTTGGGTTATCAGACCTGGGTCATATAGTACTAATGTTGAAAAGGGTCATTAAATGAATCCTGGCTGTAGTATCAGCAAGCTTTACACAAGGAAAATACTTCAAAATACCTGAATATACTGTTGTTTTGGTTAGGAATTGTCCTGCCTTGTTGCAGTAAGTCCAACTAATGCTGGTACTCCAAGTGAGATTTGATAAAAATAATTGCATATAAATACTAACTGATCAAGGCCTAGTTGTAAAACACACTACACTGACCTGTCCTGGAGTCTCTGACCATCACCGTGATCAATGTAAGCAGTCGGGAAACTGTTTTGTATGTATATAAATAAATAAATAAGTCTATCTGAGAAGAAGAGTAATATTCCTAGTCAAGTAGTTTCTCTGGTGTATAAAAGCAACCCAACCTGGTTGGACTATGTAGCATCTTAATAAATTAAATGAATTCAGCCCTTGTCTAACTGTGTGAAGTCATTTTTTGTTATGCACGTGGGCTCTAGATTACGTTTACACTGTGTATAAGAATTGACCAAACCTTTTATTTCATTTAATGAAAATTTCCTCAAGAATTTTATTTATAGCAGCATATTATGAATAAGAAATGAACTTTATAAAAGAGTTTCTGCTGGCAAAGCTAGAGATGAAGACTGGAGACTAACTGAAAAGACCGTTGGAAGAACATCATAAGACTGATGAGATCCATCCTGATGAAATAAGTTTACAATTAATTTTTCATAAATTAACAGTGTGAGATGTTTTTTTTTTTTTAAGAGTTCACCCCTTTAGCATTGTACCGTTTGGATGCAGGATTAAAAATTTATGCAGCAGAGCCAGAACTCTCATCTTCTTTATCCTATGCATTCTTTTTCCTTGTCAAGACATGGCATCTGCATTACCCACAGTGCAACTGTATTGCTAACAGATCAGTCAGCCCTTTGAGTGTGCTATGCTAATGACAGCAACACACTGATGTTTGATGCCATCAGATCTGAGAAGCTAAGCAGGGTCAGGCTTGGTTAGTACCTGGATGGGGAGACTACATGGGTCCATCGGGTGCTGTGGCTACACCCATCTACTGGGGGTGGTCAAGCCAGAATTGGATCACTAAGGGTGTCCAGTATAAAATCTGTGCCAAATCACAGATTGGAGGAATCTACCGTTGCGATCCCTCAAAACACGAGACCAGCCAAAAGATGGATGTACTGGTAGCAGCAAATGTAACCTCAGGCCTTAAAGCCGCAAGCAGAGATGAGGACCAGACTACAGAAGTTAGGTAAGCTCACTTCCTTCCACCCCTCCAGGTTTTTTAAATTTTCACACTTGTTGTTTTCAGCCCAAACTCATGCAGACTCAGTTTTCCTGTTCAGGTAACCACTGGCTAATATTGTTCTTTGAAGTCTAAGTCAGAATTTGGGAAATGGGTTAAAATCTCCTATTGTGTGTTCCTTTACCAAATAAAAGTGCCTATTAAGAGACAGAAAACTGACATGCTGTGTAATTACTACTCGCTTCACAGTGAGAGCTGCTGCCACTGACATCCAAGGCCACACTTGTTAGTTGTTACCACTGTGCTTGGCTTGGCAGTGCTGCAATTTGCAGTGGGATTGGAGTGTTAAAATATATACCTGCAAGGAAATTAATTACCCCCCAGATTTCTACATCTTCAGTTATGGTATCAAATAAAATAAAAACCTAGTAATTCATTCAGTGTTATTGTACCAGTAACAACCAGGCAGTGTTTCTGTCTGCACCTTGTGGTTGGAGGCAGCAGAGCGGAATTGTCAGTAGCACCTGGGCCTGGTAGCTCCTCAGTTGTGTGTCTTGGCCACAGCAAGACACAGCTGTGAACTCAATGGTGGAAACCAACCAATATTAATTTTCGCTTTTACATTCAGTTGGGAAGTAACCCGTTTCCAAGGTAAATCACAGAGGAATGTTTCAAAATAGTGAGAAGATGAAAACTACAAGAGGGCCAGAGGTTTGCTGCAAATCTGAAGGAGACCTCAAAGAGGCAGGAGCTGGTGGTCAGGTTGTCAACCTGCAGAGAGTCCGGGAAGTCAATGCTCCTGTCAAAAAATTAGTTCAGCACATACAGTAAACCTCATAAAACCACAACGTGTAATCTAAACATTTAGTTTTTTTTGTACAGAGTAAATAAATGTGATCAAAGGTGTTCATTAGTGAGCTTTGGAAGTGCTGGTTGGTGGATTTTGTTTTCTATGGGCAGAGCCAGGCCAGCTGTTTCCCCTTCGTTGCAGTCTTTATTACAGCATTATGGCTGCTTAAAAAGAAAGTGTGTCATTTCATTTGTTTTGTGCTGGATGTGTAAAAAAAATCCTCTAAAAATCAGCCCATTTTCAGTCCTTCAAAATATTTTTTGCTGCTAGAAATGACAGTAAATTTTTTTTATTGCACCAAATAAGGAAACACTTATTACTTTATTTGTTATTTAGGATATGAACAAATTATGTTTGCTGATAAAGTAATTCACAGACAAGAAATGTTTGGGGTATATTAGATCTCAAAGATGTCTAACTCCCTTTTCCATCTTTATAGGAAAAAAGTATAAATTCTAAATAAAAATGAAAATAAAATAGTGTCATGGAGTGTCTAGGAGGCCGAATGGCTACAGCACATGCCACTTATCCACTTTATCTCGCACTATTTTGAACTGGTGGTTCTTATTATTAATTCTGACCCCAAGGAAACTGCACCAGATGTTGATCGCTTCAGTGAATCTGGTCTTCATTGAGGTCTGTACAATAAAACTCAGGTCTGGCTGTACTTTGAAGTTGGCCAACATATAAAACATTCAGTTATGCATCAGACTGACACACTTTGTGTTAACTGTGTGCCATAATTAGTTTTGGCAATGTGATGTACAGTATATTGTTTAACCCTGCTAGTAAAGTCCACAGAGACACTGCTACATCAGTAGGTTTTACTTAGTTACTGTATATATATCTTTAATTTATTTTCCTTCTCGAAGTTGCACAAGTGAAACTGAATATTCTTCACGGTATAGTTGTTTGGTGCACAAATAAGCCAAGTTGCATGCAAGTGTTCTACTTAAAAGCATTTTTTGGAGCATAACACTTTAAAAAGGATTTTCAGCTTTCCAGAAAGGTTGGAGGAAGGACAACTGGCAGTGAGTGATGCTTTCTGGAAGAGTGGGCCTGTGGCAGAGCTCTCCAGCAATGACCATTTCAATCATTTTGTGATCTTAACCATAGAGCAGAAACATGACCTGGTTTAACAAGCCACCAGAACTGACAGGCAGCTCCTAAGGGAACGCTTCTGTCCAAATGAGTCCCAGTGGTAACAGACCGTCTTAAAGTAGATGTTGAAATTTACTGTCCATCTGTCACATTTTTATGTGTGGTAAACAAAATGAAGGAGTAGATCAGATATTGTTTCTGGGCTCTGTCATGTCCTAGAGTGGCGGAAAGTAACTCAGTACATTTACTCATTTGTTGTACTTAATTTGAAGACTTGTGCTTGTATATTTCTATTTTATCTGCTCCACTACATTTTAGAGGGAAAATGTTTTTCTTTACCTACAGTACATATGTACTGTGCAGTATATGATGTTAATGATTAAACTAGTGAGTTCTCATAGTTTTGCTTGTGACCCCTAAAAAAGTAAATGTCTATTACAGGGCTGTTTGTCTGTAAGTCAGTAGTAGTTCCAAAAAAGGAAGTGATTTCCTCACTAAAGGTCTCTTATTGTTTCATTTACAGTAAATAATTGTTAGGTCCAGAGAGGACAATCTGATCATCTCACAATGTGCCAGGTTCATCTTGTGATCCCTAGGTCGGGAACCGCCGGACTAAACAACTGAACTGTAGTATTTTTGGGGGGACTTTATTTTTGGATTGTTTTTAACTTATTAAAAATCTAGAAATTCTGTCCATAAAGATAATGAACAGAACCGGTGACAAAGGGCAGCCCTGCCGGAGTCCAACATGCACTGGAAACAAGTCTGACTTACTGCCGGCGATGCGAACCAAGCTCCTGCTCCGGTCGTACAGGGACCAGACGGCCCTTAGCAAAGGGCCCCGGACCCCGTACTCCCAGTGCTCAACAAAAAATGACTAGTGAAATGTATATAAAATTTACCAAATAAAGAATTAGACATGCATGTTGGGCATATAAATCGTGGCCCACCCCTAATTAGCTTGTATCTTTGCAAAGTACAGTAAGCTTGGTGTATCTGCTTTAGATGGTGCGTGGCTGACTCTTTAATTAACCCGTCCTCTTATAAAAATATATTTACAAAGAAAAATGATAAAAACACGCAGTTTCACATTTTTTCCATATTCAGTAATTTGCTTGAACTTACTGTAAAGTACTGAAGCACATAAACACACTGTCCTAGTGAGGAGCTGGTAGTTGCACAATAAAAAAATGTTTTAAAAAGAGAATACTGCCCATTTGTTGTGCATGTTGGACTCCGGCAGGGCTGCCCTTTGTCACCGGTTCTGTTCATTATTTTTATGGGACGAATTTCTAGGTGCAGCCAGGGTCCGGAGGGAGTCCGGTTTGGGGACCACAGGATCTCGTCTCTGCTTTTTGCAGATGATGTTGTCCTGTTGGCTCTATCAAACCAGGACCTCCAGTGTGCACTGGGGCGGTTTGCAGCCGAGCGTGAAGCGGCTGGGATGAGAATCAGCACATCCAAATCTGAGGCCATGGTTCTCAGTTAGAAAAGGGTGGCTTGTTCCCTTCAGGTTGGTGGAGAGTTCCTGCCTCAAGTGGAGGAGTTCAAGTATCTTGGGGTCTTGTTCACGAGTGAGGGAAGGATGGAACGGGAGATTGACAGGCGGATCGGTGCAGCTTCTGCAGTAATGCGGTCGATGTACCGGTCCGTCGTGGTGAAGAAGGAGCTGAGCTGTAAGGCGAAGCTCTTGATTTACTGGTCAATCTACGTTCCGACTCTCACCTATGGTCATGAACTTTGGGTCATGACCAAAAGGGCAAGATCCCGGATACAGGCGGCCGAAATGAGCTTCCTCCACAGGGAGGCCGGGTGCACCCTTAGAGATAGGGTGAGGAGCTCGGTCACCCGGGAGGAGCTCAGAGTAGAACCGCTGCTCCTCCACATTGAGAGGAGCCAGCTGAGGTGGCTCGGGCATCTGTTTCAGATGCCTCCTGGGCGCCTTCCTAGGGAGGTGTTCCGGGCATGTCCCACCGGGAGGAGGCCCCGGG